>NW_004955419.1:22712066-22799162 GCF_000276665.1 Chinchilla lanigera | reverse complement strand
TCTCTCTCTCTCTCTCTCTCTCTCTCTCTCTCTCTCTCTCTCTCTTTCTCTCTCCCTCTCTCTATTTTTCTCCTTCTTTCTCTGAATCCTAGCTGCCATGAAACGAGCAGGCTTCCTCTGTCATATACTTACACCCCCATGTTATACTGCAAAGCAACCAACCAAAGTGACCATATGCTGAAACATCTGAAATGGTGAGCCAGGATAAACCTTTCCTAATTTAAGGTGATTTTCTCAGGTATTTTGTCATGGCAACAGAAAATTGACTAATAATTGCTGTTTTCTCTTTTCCTTTGTCCTTCAGCTAGAGGCATTCCTGGTTACAAAGTTCATCACACAATGAGTGAGTGGTACTTGTTTACTATCCTGCCATTCATATTTAATAGTTCTTCCCTCTAGTAACCCACTCATACATACATGAAATATATTTTTATAAATAAATTTATGACCAAAAATGTGACAGGGACAGACAGAAATTTTAGAGAAGATTTAAAATATAAATTGTTCTGAAACAAAAAGTGGAGATAAACATGAAAAACAATTAATCTATATTTCTATGGTGCAAGAAAACATTCCTATAACTACTTTGTAAAACTCAGCATATGCCTAGCCAGTGAAAATAGACATATGAGAATGTACAATGAGGAATTTTCTTTAATAATGTCAGAAGATAAACTACCTAAATATTTATCATTGGTAAACTGAATAATTAAAATGGGGTACACTAGCATATCCACATAGTCATATACCAGAATATTATGTGACAATGAGAAAACCAAGTGATAGTATCCCACAGGCAACCTTTGATTTTGCTCTCTACAGTTTCAGTTTCCTGTGGTCAGCTACCATCTGGGAATATAAAATAAAAGGTTCAAGAAATAAATACTTTATTCTTTGTAGACTGACTCCCCTTCTGAGTAGCATGATAAAATCATGTGCCGTCCTGCTTCTCCCTGCCTGAGACTTGAATCATCTCCTTGCCTAGCATACCAGTGCTCTGCAACTGCTTGCCTGTCACCCAGTTACCGTGAGGGAGTTATCAGGTAAGTATTTGTAGTATCCCAGAGCTTTTACTCATGTCCTTCACTGTATTTAGCAATGGCCCCAAAGCAGGAAAGCATGGGTGTTAGCCATTTAGATATGCCAGAGAGAAGCCATAAAGTACTTCCGACAAGTGAAAAGGTGAAAGTTTTTGACATAATAACGGAAGAACAAAATACATGCTGAGGTTGCTTGAATAAATCTTCTATGAAAGTGTGAAGAAGGAAGGAGAAATTTATGTTGGTTTGATGAAATACCTCAAACTGCAAAAGTTATGGCCACTGTATATGATAAACACTTATCTAAGATAGAAAAGGCAGTACATTTTTGTATACACCTTGGAAAAAAACTATAGATATACACAGCTGGAAACTATTCATGGTTTCGTGAATCCGCAAAGAGGGGTACATTGGAAACATCCCCAGTGCGTAAGGGATATTACTGTAATAAATCAAATTCAAACAAAACTCATAGACAAAAATGAAAATGACAAGACAGACATGAAAAGGAATATTTGTCAAAATTATACTTATATTATAAAATGTTGAATATCTGTTAAAATTTATTTATGACAGTAGAAATCCAAACAGTACTTGGCATTTCAGGAGTAACATTTCTAGTGTGTTTGTCATGTTTTCATACTTAACCAAACTGATGATTGTATGGCTGTATTCATTTTGGAAAACATTACAGTGGTACCTCAGTTCACAAATTTAATGCATTCTGCAATTCTGGAAAACATGGCCACAGGCGTGTTCATTACCCAATGCAGAATTCACGAACAAAGATAAAATTTCTCCAAATGCTTCTGTTGGTGAACCTAACTCTTCACAGACAGAAGCATTCATGGCTCATAGTACCGCTCTATTTCCTTTAACTTTCTGAATGTATGTCATATTTCAATACAAATATCCCTCTTTAAATGCAATATTTCAACTTGGCTTTTAATTTTGGTTTGGGATATTTATGGATGTGTTTTGGAATATAGGAGGAAATGCTACAACAGTGTTACATAAAAAGAGTAGTTTGTTAATATAATATAGTTGAGGTACTTGCAACACTGAATTTGACTGTCACATCTGTCCATAGCAGAGGGTAAATAAAACCTGTTTACAGCAGTTTCCTTTGATGGGATAATAAAAAGCATGATGATTGAGTTTTTACAAAGTTAAATTTGAGCAGTTTTAGCTTCTGTATTCAAACAAGTGATAGAGAATTGAGTACAACACACACACACCTACAGAAAAGAAAAGGCACATGTACATCACATATCCTTTAACTGATGTAGCTGTCTCTGAAATCTTGAAGGCAAAAAAGTTTTTATCACCCATTGATAATAGCTTGAGTATCAGAAATAAAGGTCACCCCAGAATACTAGGAAAATAAAAACATCTATCCACAGAGCAAAGTAAGACATTAGGGCTCTGCGTGCTGGAGTGTATCAGCACTACTTTAAGCCCTAATCTTGGGGTCTAGTGCTTCATCTTTGTTCTTCTTAGTATCCTTTATTTTCATCCTAGAAACGGCCTGTTCTTTTACAACACACATCACGTTTTATTGTTTTCACTCACTGTTCTTCGCGTATAAGTGACCTCCCAGGGGTTTGGACCCTCCTCTTAATCTTTAAAACAATGTGGAATTACTCTTGACTTAGGTCTCAAGGTGACTTTTCTTCAGCATTTCACAGAAGGATTTAAAACACAAGAAGCGGGCTGGGGATTTAGCTCAGCGGCAAAGCGCCTGCCTGGCAAGCGCAAGGTTGTGAGTTTGGTTCCCGGTACCGGAGAAAAACCAAAAAAAAAAAAAAAAAAACAAAAAAAACACAAGAAGCCTTTCTTTTGTAAAACTCTATTATAACCTCTGAATAAAAGAAAACTCTGAAAAACAAATAACTCCAGTCAACTGCATAGCTAAAAATTTTAACTGACTTCAGTCTGCCATATCCACTTACTTGGCTGTTGGGAACTTTTTTCCCAGCTGGGTGCAAAAGACCGCAGTATGAACTAACTCTTCTTTTCAGTTTCTCATGTTTCCTAGGTCTCTGTTTATAAAAGTCAAATAGGACTAATATTTCTTCTCAATAGCTATGAAATCATTGTCTTCCTATTTTTTCCTAGCAACAATAGTGCAGTTGGTTTTGGGCTGCTTCTCTCCATTTACCTATACCCAAGAAAACACAGGCTGTGTGGTAGCCACTACTCACCAAGTTTTATTTCCGCTTACAGCACCGTCCTCTCCCACACTTTCTTTCACAAGTCAGTGGAGGAGGAATTCAATTTCTTTGTCTAGAATTCCTTCCTGGGTCTCTTTCCATTTCTCTTGAACAGAAGAAGACAGGACTTTTCTTTCCCTCTCTTTCATCTCCCAATGACTTTCCTGTTCTTTAGCTTCTTTCTGTCCCTAGTGCTTTGCTATAAGAAAGATGTCATAGTATTGTTTTTATTTTTCTGGGTACAGGGAATCAAACTCAGGACCTTGTTCTTGCCAGGCAGGCACTTGTGCCAAGTGTCATATTATTTATTAGACAGGCACCATTAACAATACTGTCATACTTTAATGTGTACATAATTTAATATTCACATAAAACATATCTAGCTTTGATGAAAGAAAAACTTTTACAATTAAAGGCAACCAGCAGTAAATAAATGTCCCTACTATTTAGACATCTCGCTACCTGTGAAAATATGATAGAATTACAGTCAGAATATAAATAGTCATACATCTATTTTCATATTTGTCCTAGTATCATTAAAATATTTTATTAGAAAAAAATTTTGAACAATATTTTTTTATTTTCTCTGATTTTTTATTATAAAAAGAAGAAAAAAAAAACAATTTCAAAATAAGATAATACTTTCCTGAGAAACCACTTTGAAGATATCAACACATAATACAACCATTATTAATTTCCTACCACTTTGTCTGTTACTCTGTATTGCTTGTATTGTTCTTATGCTATTTTGTAAATGGATGTCTATTTGTTAATATGTTTTCCTTCTTTTATTTTTTTATATTTTAAAAATAAAAGAAGGAAAACATTAACAGACAGACAACCTTTTACAAACTAGCAAAAGAACAGTACAGACAAGGGGCTGGGTATTTAGCTCAGCGGCAAAAGCACTTGCCTGTCAAGCGCAACGTCATGAGTTCGGTTCCCAGTACCGGAGAAAAACCAAAAAAAAAAAAAAAGAACAGTACAGACAATACAGTTACAAACAAAGTGGTAAGAAGTTAACAATGCTTGTTGTATTACATATTGATATCTGCAAAGTGGTTTCTCATGAAAACAGATAGAGACATGCAATATTGATCAATCAAGGACTCATGGACAGTTTCTTTCAGCAAAGAAACAGAAGACAGTAGAACAACTATGTTAACTATCCTGTATATACATACATACAAAATTTCTCCTTCTTTCCCTTCGCTTTTCCCACATCCCAGTTGCCCTTCACCCTTGAGTGTTTTCCTATCATTTCACAATATCTATCATACCTCCTAGTTTAAATTAACTCTTTCAGGTTCCTTCTTTTATTTTTAAAATAAATTTTAAAAGATAAGATAATAGGAGAGTAAGAATAATTAATACATTGTATATTGTCATCTTTAGAGTAGCTACTCAGGGTACAAGAAATAAGCATGAGCTATTGTCCAAACAATATTAGCAGAAACATTTCTTTTCAGTGAACTAGGAGAAACTAGCATTATATCTATCTTAGCTATCTTGCTTGTATATATGCATATTTTTGCTCCTTTTCCCGTCCTTCCTTTCCCCTTTCCCTCATGACAGTTTCTCTTTTGTTTTGAACAGTTTCTTCCCAGTTCATATCTATTGTACATTAGGGGTCCCATTTACTTGTTCAGATTCTCACACTAGTGGGACTATACCATGTTTATACACATGGGTTTGATTTGTTTCACTAATGAGCATGGTTTCAAGTTGCATCCATTCACGTACAAAAGGATCCAGTTTATCCCTCTTTATAGCTGAGTAGTACTCCATTGTATTAAAAAAACACATCTTTTTTTACACATTCTTCAATTGATAGGCTTTTGGGTTGTGAGCTTATATCTAGGACATGTAAAGAATTTAAAAAACAGCACTCCCAAATTCAAAGACCCAATCCAAAAAAATGGGCATCTGAAATGAATACATAACTCTCAGATGAAGAAATGCAAATGGCAAATAAATACATGAAATAATGTTCAACATCACTGGTTGATCTGAGAGATGCAAATTAAAACACTGAGATTCCATCTCACTCCAGAAAGAGTGGGTATCATCAATAAATCAGCCAATAATAAATTCTGAAGAATATGTAGAGATAAAGGGACACTTGTCCACTGTTGGTGGGAGTGGATACTGGTGAAATCACTACGGAAAGCAGTGTGGAGATTCTTCAAAAACTAGGATTAGAGGTCCCATTTCACCAGCTATTCCTTTTCTGGGTATCTTCCCAGAAGAATTAAAAACATCATACCACAGCGATATATGTGTGCCCATGTTTACAGCAGCACAATTTACGATAGCTAAATCTTGAAAAGGAGTACATTCTTCTATATGCACTATGGAAAAAAATGAACAGCATTTTCTCTTTCACGGTATTTCTCAAGGATCTATCTGATTTATTGACTTAAAATATGTTATTAAATTTATACATTTTATATCTTAAATTACTTTAAAGAAACTAAAGATTTTCTTGATATTGTGACTATAATGTGAACACCATTCACTGACACACAAACTATCTTTATTTCAATGCCTTTTTTGTTCTTAACCTAATATATTAGGAGCAAGACAGAATCAAAGAAAAGATGTACTTTCAGATGGTTTTATGCAAAAACTGCTATTTTAATTGGAAGGAATTGGCAGATTTATCATTTTCAGGCCTGATAAATTTAGTAAGATATCCTCAGGCACCACAGATACCTGTTGGCACTTGTCGTGATCTTCCTAGGAGAAGTCTGTGGAGAAACAAGCAGAGAGCCGGGGCGATAGCTCAGCAGCACAGCACCTTGCCTGGCAAGTGCAAGGTCCTGAGTTCGATTCCTAGTACACACCCCTCCCAAATAAATAAAGAAGCAGAGAAAATTAATTCAGGAGGTGAGAGAAGTAATGGCCACCATATCTGACCTCCAGGAAATGCAGAGACAGTAGATGGAGCAACTGCCTGTTTCCATCTGTCCTGGTGGTTTATTTTCCCCAACAGCTTAGTTTGTGGTATGACATTTTACTTTAGTGCACTCCAGTTTTTAGAGCTTGCTCCTTCTCTTCCCGCAAGTTGAGAGATCTTTAAACATATATTTTCAATAAATTTCTTCTCTAATTAAATCAGATTTTCCTTTAATTTTTCAAATAAAAACACTTGCCAGCGTTGTCAGTCATGGACTTCACCTGTTCACTGCTAATGAGATCACAAAAGTTAAACCTAAAATGAAATCCTCAGAGCAATAGAAAATATTCAGGAATCCAAATTACTTAATCTGGTTAAGTTGAAAACCCATAGTGTTTATGGGTTTAAATTCACCTGTATGGAAACTATAATTCTTGTGGTTATTTCAAATAAATCATTTCAGATTTATTTGGGTGATCTAAAAGCAGTCTCTTCTGTAAATAAAACCCATTAAGTTAAAAACAGAAAGAAAAAAAAAAAACACTGAGATAAAGAAACAAATTCTAAAAGTCCTGACCTAAAGTAAGATGGCATGTTTCTTGACAATGAGCCAGAGGTTTCTAACTAAAATATATGGCTTCCTAGGTATTTCAGGAGGGGAAATGCGTTCACTTACTTTACAGTTCTGGAGAATACTTTGGGATGTGATCTCTGAAACAGTGAACATTTTTAAATCTTCAGGGAGAAGATTTGAAGTACTGAAACATACATAAAGAAAAGATTTTGTGCGTGCGTGTGTGTGTGTATGTGTAAAAGGTACCTCAATAAAGAGACTGTGAAACAGAAAGAATCAGGGGAGGGGGACAACTCAAAAAGGTAAAGCATGTTGACCATGAATTATTAATGTTTTAAGGGGAGGCATATGTCCATGTGGGCTTTGACATGTTTGGGTTTTCTTTTTTAACTTTCAAATATTTCTTTAATACAAAAACAAGTGATTTTGAAAGAGGGGGAAAAAATGAAACTTTCATATTAACTAGGCATTCTACTTAAATACTTAATGGAGAAGTTTTAAATGAGATAACCCCTGTAAGTCGCTAATGACCATACATAGGAAAGAAAAATAAATTCACACCATTAAAATATGCATGAGTACATGGAATTTAGGAAGCCAATTACATAACGTAAATGAACATTAACTCTTACCATCATCTGCCTACGTAGTAATTTAAATTATGAAACTAACAGGACTCATGCTTAAAAGGTAAGTTTTTAAAGAAATTTACTATTAAGGAAATATAATAATAATATAAAAAATATTTAAAATAATTTACCTATTAATTTTATCATTTACATAAAACTATGTTGAGGTACATGTACAAATTACCTATGACGAGTATATGTATTCATTTTGTATTGCAAATATGTACTAATAAAATAAGCAAAATGAAAATGTTGAATGTAAAGGAAAATATTCACGTGGATATATAAAATCCAAAGTGACATTTGTGAAAAATTTGCTCCAAATAATTAAGGCACGTACTGCTTCCCAAAAGCATGCTTATTCAGAGGATGGTTTATAAAAACAGCCCCAAGGAATGTGTCTAAATATTTATTTAACTCCATGATTCAACAGATAGGATAATAATTCCTAAAAGAGAATTTGTGATAAACAAATGGATTAAGGATTTCTTGTATATAATTTCATGTCATGAATGCATGTACATATAGATAAATATTTACTATAATATTTTTAGCAAAATTTGTATTCCTTCAACTTGTTGAAAATTGAATCCATGATGTATTTTGACAGAAAATTTGGAAAAAGAATTTATAATCTTTTTATCTCATGTTTGGGGAACATACGTTATTGATTGATAAGGGGTAGATAATGTATTATGTTCATAGATGCACTGGATTATTTTATGTTTTTTTGCTTCTTTGTACATGAATAACTAAGTGTTTCATTTTTTAAATCTTTCGTGTCTATATAGAGTGAATATAATACTTGGAATTCTGAGGTTAAAGAACAACACTGACTACTAAGGCTTTTGTTTGTTTGTTTTATAGTTCTTGAGACAAGGTCTTATTATGTAGCTTAGGATGGCCTTGAATTTATTGTGTAGCCCTGGTTGACCTTAAGCTCACAGCAGTCTTAACTGCCTCAGCCTCTTGAGTCCGGGGATAAAGCATATGCCATTTGACCTCTCAGTAGTCACGGATTTGCTGAAGAAAAATATGTGACATGTATATTAATTAAAATTACGAGCAATAAGACATTGAGACTTTAAAGTGATTCTCATTAAAAAAATGGATTTATTCTCTTTTTAATCTTTATATTTTTCTACTAGCTACAACACACACCAATACATGCATACACACACACACACATGCACTCACGCACACACACACTGTACTTCAGCCGTATATAAATATATTCAGTTCCTCTCACATCTCATGTTTCTTGTTTTTTTTAAACTTTCAGACACCCGGACTTGTTACTTCCCGTGTTTATAGCTTTCTTTTGTGACTTCTTCCATTTTACCTAGCTTATTACTATTTTACTTCAGGCTTCAACTCAGATATCATTTCCACTAGAAAGCTTTCCAAACTGCCAAGCTTTGGCCATTTGCCCACCCCAGTAGTTTCTCTGCATTCCTTTGTGATATGCATATTCCCTATACCACTTGTATTAAATGCTGCATTGACAGCTTTTAACTCAAATTAGGTACTTACCTGTATCTGTGTCCGGCTTGTAGTTTCCCGGGGAACCATGTAGGTCATGTTTGTCACAGTATGGTGCCTGGAACGTAAAACATCCTCAGAAATTTTTGCCAAAGGCTGTCTTTAAAATGATTCTGAGCAGGGCAGAATTTTATCATTCTAGCAGAGGAAGCTGAGGCAGGAGAATCATTGCAAATTCAAGGCCTGCTAGGGCTGCCTAATAAGTTCAAAGCTAGCTTAGGAAGACACTGCAAAAAAAACAAAACAAAACAAATTAATAAATAGATAAATAAATAAAGTGTCATGTTAATGTCCACAATTAAAAGAAGAGCATAGGGGCTGGGGATTTAGCTCAGCGGCAAAGCGCCTGCCCGGCAAGCACAAGGTCGTGAGTTCGGTTCCCGGTACCGGAGAAAAACAAAAAAAAAAAAAAAAAAAAAAAAAAAAGAAGAGCATGGTCAAATACTAATCATTTCTAAAAGTGTCACATGAGCTAGGGAAATTTCAGTCATAAATTTTACAAACAAAGAAACAACAGAGATAAACTCCCCTTGAAAACAAATGCTTAGAAAACAATGTTCCTCAGGCTTCATTTCCTGTCAATACCAAAACTTGTCTTAATGCTGCTGTGAGTTTAGGGCAAACAGTGGAGGCTAATAGCTGGTCAAGTGAGAGGGAACATTAATGTCTGGGCTGGAGCTGAAATTAAATTTCACAAGTTTTCAGGGCTGGATGAGCATGTGAAATAAAGCGGTGTTTTGAAATCCATTACAGTGTGACGCATCCTGTTACTGTTGTGGTTTTTTGTGTCCTCCTTAACGCTGCTTCTGTTTCAGTAACCTACTAGAATCCATTTATCTTTCACTTTTCCTGTCTCTTTCCCCTGTTACTCTTCTATTTTGCCTCCAGCAAATATCTGAATATGACTGAGCTGATACCAGCATCTACTTTTCAGAAAGGCTCAAAATATAACAAACACAATCCTTGAGGCCAAGTGTAGGTGGTCATCAACTGTAATTATACACACAAAGCACTCCATTCTTAAAACCCGCCTTTTACTTGGGATACATCTTCTGCACCTCTATACTAGCAGTGCAAATAAACACCTGCAAGCTATGACTATGCACTTATACTAAGGTGAGAGTTTGCTCCCAAGGTTCCTATCTTGCCCTACTATGGTGGAACCTCTATAACTGACCTTGGATAGAATATCTAAGACATTACTATTCTTGCATGTTACATCTAAAGCAAGGTCTTTATCTATACATGGAACCTGGATTGAAGGAGAGGTATTTTCCCCTCCAATGTTCCTGCAGGAATATGGCTTGGAAAATAGGACTTAGGGATGCCAGGAGCTATATGGATGAACTGTGACTGCCAGGTGAAGCCATAGTCCTGCCTTCCCCGCAAAGAGGTCAGTGAGAACAAGGTGTGGCTCAAACCAACAGATTGACTGTCCTCGAGATTTCCTAGGTACTTTCGGATAAATGTTTATTGATTTGTTGTATACTCTTCAGAGATTCTAAAGGTTATTTCATATCATTTCCAAAAGTTAAGTAGTTATTTTTCTAGGGTGAGGGCCTACTAAAGTCTTCATACGGCCATTCTGCAAGATGACAACTTAAAAAAAAAAAAAATTAAACCCAGAAAGACTCGGTCTGCCAGGTTCAGGCTAGCAAACCCTGCTAGAGAGGTGAATGAAGATACACACACAGAGAGGCATATCTTCGTCAGGGCGCCAGGGTCTTCACCAGAATGGAGTGAAGCCCTGAATGGTCTCAGATGCTCAGATTTATTGAGCTACAAATGCACAGACCTCTGCTGAGCGCAGATGGTTTGTTTTGGGTAACAAAGGAAGCAAGGCACGGTGGCAGTTTGGCTGAATAACTAACTTTTATCTGATGGTCCCCTAGGGAGCGTCTTTGTTTTTCCCAGGAGGTCCATCTCTACTCAAACGGGCAAAACATCCCATTTTCACGACATTTCAACTCCTCAGAATTAAGTCTTTTGTCTCCTGAGTCACCCTAAGCAGATACTGACCTGTCCGATGCTGTAAGGAACTTCACATGTCTCCATTTTCTTTTTTATTTTTGTCTTAGTGCCTTTAGCAACAAAAAGATGGTAAATAAAAAGTTATATTTGGGGACTTGAAAGAAATACATGATCATATCGGCAAAGAGAATGTCATTCAGTATTTTGAAAATACAGATAAAGTCCCTTTTTAATTTCACAAGTACATATTTTTGGTGCATTTGAATATTATTTAGCTACATTTTAGCTACATCCTAATCCAACCTTCTTTCTCCAGCCTTTATGCTTTTTGAACATGGAGAATATATGTCCTTTATCTCCACATGTGGCTTAAAGCCAAGTATAGTGCCTGACACAATGACTGTCATTAAATAGGAGCTTAAAAGGTTAAAAAAAAAAAGTAAGATAAATGAAATAATAAATGATATACTATCATTAAGTTGAAAGACTAGGATTTTGAGTTAAGAACTTGAAATATAATCTTGAGTCCCCCTTCTACATAACACCTTCTTGTAACACCTAAGCTCTATGCCCTTCAATATCTATATCTGAGCATGTAATTAATAATATTTACCTTAATAGCTGTGCAAACTTGTAAGAGTACATATAAAATTCCTAATATACTGCAGGTAACTAGAGCCATTTCAAAAACATAATTTATACGCTTAATACATTTCCATTTTAGTGCTTAGAGGAAAGCACTTTCCAACTAGTCAGAATTAATTTATATACTATCATAAACTATTCAAGTAAGTGCTACCCCAACCACCAATTCAACTCCTTTATCATGTGAGGAACTTAAAAGGGAGCAGATACGAGGATAAGCAGTTCACATAAATGAAAAATAGAGAGAAGAAAGAGGGAAGTATCACAAAAGTTTTAAAATAACAATTTCTCTCTTATGCTATTCTATTTTTGTCTTTCTGTTCTCTTCCATCTCATGACAAGTAAATCAATTCTCTTAAACCCAAAGATTAAGTAATGAATAATGTCTTCAGTCTTCTAGGGCAAGGGAAAGGCATATGCCTCATTCCCCTCTGAAGGCATTTGGAATTCATTGGCAAACTGTTAACTCTAAATTAGGAAGAATATTACTTCCTTACAAAATCACAACAACAACAAAGTACAAGATAAAGAATAACTTTGTTTAAATGCTGACAAAGGCAACTGACATAATATTTTTAGAGATTTGCCTTTTGAAAGTGAAAAGACTTCATTTTTAAGAAAGGTTTTTCTACTTAAAAGTTGTACCAAATGCTCATATCTAAAAAAAAGACAGCATGCTCCTGAGCTGTTCATGGAATCACCGGAGTTCTTTTCAAATTTGTGCCACTTCCTTTATATATTCACACAGTGTGGATTCCTCTTCCTACTCTGTGCTCCTTGACTATGTCTCCTGCTTCTAGTAACAGATCCGTTCCTAGCATAGTGAAATGTGGAGTAAATGTAGCTTGTTAATCTCTAAAGCTCTTTCCCCCATCAACACCCTTGGCCTGGTAAGTAGTGAAATTAATATAGATTTTCCAAATAACTTATGGTGCCTTCTATTACAGAGATTATTAAGATGTTTTTGTTTAAAACTTTAGTGAAAGTGAAACTCCATATTAGTGGTGGTTTAGTCATTTGCAAACGGACCTTGAGAGCCTGTGTGGAGGTCTAGCAGAGGAGCGTAGCTACTCCTATACCCTTGACCCAACGAACAGTCCTCCTCTGCAGACATTGTGCAGCTTCAGGAGGGACACATATGGAGTGGTGAGGGAGGAAGGGGACACCCCCCTCCCAGCCAGCCAGAGCAGCTGAATCAACCTTGGTGATCAGTGGGGTGATGGATGTTACAGCCAGATGGTCCACACATCTGGTTTATCCATTTCCATAAATGTGTTTAGGTACATGATCATCAGTTCGTCTCTTTAGGTACAAGATTTCTCAACTATAGACTCCCCTTGTTTTTTCCCATTATAATATCTCAGTCCATGAAAGAACTTCCTCCATTTTGAAGGTATGGAGAACAAGGAGTGTGTGTGTTAGCCTGCATCCTCTGGGTTTTTTTCTACTTTTACTTAAGGACTTGTCAGGAAGCTCCACTCCCTGGACAAATGCAAGTGGGTACCCTTGACATCATCACTTGGACTTCACTGCTAAAGCCTGCAGTGGCTACAATTCAGTTCAGACTTTTCTTACTTTAATCAGGACCCAGAAGCCCTCTGCTGCTGGTCTGTTTGACCTCAACTATCATGTGGTATAGCATTCATCAAGGACTAGCCATTGTTTTTGTATATTCCTAGCACAAGACTCCTAACCTGAAGACCTCAGCCACCAAGGAATTGTTCATGACTCCTTTACATGATGTATTTTATCAGACCTCTGTCAGACTGTCCGATACTTTTTTACTTCCACTGCATGGGCATGCAGAAACTTCTAGGTTCTATCAGTACTAAACAGTAACAAAAAGTAGCTCATGAGAACTAAACTCAGTTTCACTTATATCTAGTCACGCTTTCCTCATGAATTTATACTTATGTTTTTAATCCTACTTTGAAAAACTGAGAACTTATCTGAAAATATAAAGTGTAAAATGTTAAAAAAAATCAAGAATTTTTGAAACATCAATGAAACACCACAAAGGCAAACTCCACACCTGGCCTCATGTGACAGGTACAGTCAAAACATGGAAACATAACACAGTCTGTCCACTGTCCCCAAGAGACAAAGAGTCCCATCTTGCCCCTCTCAGTTGCAATCTGTCTTTCCTATGCACATCTACTTTTGCCCATCCAAGCAGGCCACAAAGGTTAAAAAAAAAAATAATGGCACATGTGCAGATTATGCTTCTGAACAGCAGGTTTCCACAGTATCATACCTGAGGGAAAGACCTATGTGCATTGCTCACTGTGGTTTTTTTGCTTATTCTCTGTTTTAGAAAATGTTTTTGAAAATGTCAAAAATTGTGTAAATATCCCTACTGGGAACAAGAATAAGAAAAATAGGAAGCGCTTACATTTATCTCCAGCGAAGAAACTGAAGAGCAATGCAAATGTGAAACGCCCTGGTGAAGAGTGTTGCATAGGGAGGACCACCATAGATTACCTGAAGGAGGCGGGTTCTTTTCTGACATTTGATGGGGAAAATAATGAAATGAGTAACAAAACAGTAGAACACTTTGGCAGTTTAAAATGAAGATATCCCTGTGTACTAGAAGGGTGGAACTGTCAGTGTTGCCGTGAACATGCCACAGTGGATGATATATTGATCACAGAACAGCTAAAGACCTATTAAATTGAACCAGAAACTGAAGGGAGGGTGGTTGCAGAAATTTAAGAAAAGATGTAGTATTAATTTTCTTAAAGATTTATGGTGGTAAATTGTCTGCTAATAGGAAAGCAGTAAAGATGTTTATGGTCAAGTCCACTCAGGTCATCAATGATGAAAATGTGACACGAGAATAAGCTTACAATATTGAGGAAGCATCCCTAACGTGGTCTCGCTGCTCCAGAAAGATACTGTCTACTCTTGGGGAAATAGACCCGATGCAAATTAAAGATGCTAGGCCCAGAATACCTCCCCTATTGTATAAAAATCCAGCAGTCATGCACAGCGAAAATGTGCTGTGACAGACAAATGCTTCTGTCCTAGATGTTTTAAAGGAATGAATTTCTCACTAGTATGTTATTGTCCTAACAAAAAAGCATGGATCACCAGGGACATTTTTTCTGATTGGCTCCACAAAAATTTTGTACCAACAGCTTGTTCTTACTGCAGAAAAACTGGCCTGAATGGTAATTTTGCTACTCCTTCACATCTGTTCCTCTCATCTTCCAGCTGAAATTCTCATCAAAAATAATTTTTATGCCATATACTTTCCACCAAATGTGACTTCACTAGTTCATAATAGGATACACTTAGGTCAATGAATTATGAGACTACTTTGCAAACATCCTGAGCCTGTGCAAGAGGAGGCCACAGGGATGGTGGGAGCGCTACACCCGCCCTAGGGTGGGTAGCCTGTATAAAATATAAGGGAAAAAAGAGGCTTGTTCATCCTGTCTCCTGCCGCCTTGAACTGTTGCCCCTCTGACTTTCACCACTCTACCTTGGAGAGCTGATTATGGACTGAAACCTCCACAAGCTGTGAACTAAATAAACCTTTCCTTCTTTAACTTTGGGAGTTGGGTATTTTGTCACAGCAAAAGAAAAAACAATCAAGACAAAGAAATTCATTCAGTGCCTTATGGCAAAATAGCAAACATAGTTCTGAGTCAAAGTGATCATGGTAATAGTGACAATGAAGACATTTTAATGCTTCACGAAATTTGCGTACAGACATAATGGAAATTATGTGATGGGATTATTGAAGGACAAAATTAGCATGCATTCAAAATATAACAAGAAGTCAGGTCAGTGTATAAAATCAAATAGAAATTTCTAAGACAAAAAGCATTGTTATAGGTCTTGGTGCTCATGCCTATAGTTCCAGCACTGGGAAAACTGAGGCAGGAGGATCATGCAGTGGAATCCAGTTGGGCTACATAGTCAGTTCAAGGCCAGCATGAACTACGTAGTCAGACCTGATCTCAAAAAAAAGGACAAACAACAACAAAACCCCCCAAATGAAAAGATTGCTGGTGAGGCACTGGATGACTCTGGAAGAAATACTTCAAAATGTCATCCAGAGGAATTCTGCCTCATCCTTTCAGAATACACTTCCTGGTCTCTCAACTTTCTGATGTTCCTTCTCACCTAAAAAGTGCATGAGTAGTAATCTTGTAATCAATACACAGCCTTACAGATAAAATATGAAGTCTGTTATACATTGTAACTATTGTTTTCCAGATAATGCCGATATCCTGGTGAGGCTACTCTTCTGCTTATCTACTTTGAATGCATTGAGTTTTTATGGGCATAAAGATATATTATATTTTTAGCTAAAGTACTTGTATGCAAAAAATATGATAACATTATTTTATCAATTGCATACAATTCAGAGTCAGGAATGGTGGTGATACCAAACAACGACCAATTATCTACTGATTGCTCTCTGATGGTGTAGTGTGCACACACATTTGTTTCATGCACAAAATTATGAAAATATTGTATAAAATTATCTTTAGAAAATGTGCATAATCTGTATACAAATATAGGTAAAATTTGTAACTATATTAAGTCCTATCCCAAGATGGCTCATTATGTGCATGCAAATATTCCAAAATCCATAACAGAATTGGTCCCAAATGATTAAAATTAGAAGATACTCGGGCTGTTTCACATTGAGAAATTCTAGAAAGCAAGTCAAGATATTTCCTAACCTTAGATTTTCATACTCCTTCACGTATTTTAAAAGCTTCTTCTTCTTCCAGATTTTATATACAAGGTAAGCATAAATTGGAGAGGAAGACAAAATTACCTTGATAGATAACAATCTGTTGCTTTGTGTCACTTATTATCTATGTAAGTCAATAGAAATCTAAGCGATTAGCTTCATATTTTCTCTTTCTTCTGCATACAATCCTCTTATCTTTGAGATACCTTCTCACTAAAGAAATGAAAACCATTATCTGAGTCTTCTAAGCTTTTTAAATCAAAGAACTACACAAAAGGAATTTGGAAAATTTCATCTTTCTCTTTACAAAGTATAACTTTCAACTTATTCTCTTGAAGTAGGACCCAATTTTAAGTATTAGAAGCTAGATAATGATATTTTCATTTTTGTTGAATCCCTAATGTAGCAAAATCCATTCCTATGAATATGAGATATATTCTTTGTATGGATTAGAAAGAATATTATGAATGCAGAAATGCAAAAGAGAGAAAAACATTACATTTTCCCACATATTCACCAACAGTAGTGAACACACACAGACACACACATAACACACACACACATAAATGCTATATGCTAGATTTCAACACAGCAAGTATTCCTTCCATAAGATACTTAGTTTCCTCACTTTGAATCTTTGTGCTCCTAAAATATTGCATTTGGGTCATTTTTTTAAACTCAGAGTGGTAATTTTTTTCACATACAAAATCATACATATCTCCTTCTAGCTTTTTTTTTGCAGAATAGAGTTTGGGTAGACTAACCCAGTTCATTTTCTGGGTGCTCTATCCTCAGAAGAGTATGGTTTAAATTTGTACTACAAGACAGTTGATTAGACAATACAGAAGGGCTGAACATGCAACATAAGATTTAAGGAACAAAAGATGTAAATACCTATATTCATTTCCATAAATAAAACAGGATTTCTAAAGTTAAATAGAATTATAAAAAATTCTGATGATATTCTTAGGATTTCTGTGATTCCACAGCTCAGCAGAAGAGGAAGGCAGAAACAAACCATGGAGGAAGATCAAGGGCCTGAAAGACTACAGAATATGGCTCTGGGGCGGGTCATGGATTAAAGTCAGAAGGCTGCAGTTTTTGTCAAGATGCACTTACCAGTTTTTGAAACACAACATAAAGAGAGCACACTATCTCAGTAGTCTTCATGAGATTTATTAATTCATTCAAATATCAAGCATCAAACACTGCAGATGTGGCAAGAGATAGCACTTACTAAATAGGAGAATAAGAATATTTAGAAATCTACACCTCCATACAAGTAACAAGAACACTGACCAAAAAAAAATATCTTCAAACTCAGTATTTTTAAGCAAGTTGAAGATGTGATACAATTGAAGCAATAGTTATTAAAAAAAAATCATTGAATTTTGGTAAGGACCAGTAATCTTTATACTATGTAAGTTGCCCTATTATTATCCCATAGTTGTCCTCTCATGGAAGCCTTGAGAAATAGCAATTGTGAAACTACATTAACTGTGAAAATCAGCAGATTTCTGGACATTGGAAGGAGCAGAAAAGTTACAGCTATGCAAAAGTCTCATGTCCAGATTCTTGTCATTTTCTACCTGTCTGGAAGTTCCTTAAAACTACAACCTTCAGATTCTAGGCTTTATTTTACATGATAAAATTTATGTTCTGTGAAGGGCATATTCTCCATGCATTTGTTGAAACAAGCAGCAATAAGTGTTGAACATTATACCTACCTGAAAGAGAGACATAGAGCAAAGAGGAATTTGGTCAAAATACTTAAAAAGTAAAGTTGAAGAACTACATATTTATAAGAAGATTTGAAAAGCTCTAACATATTCCTGGAAAATGAGATGGCCATACATATAGAAAGGGCTAAAAATGTCCTCTAGAGAGTATTGATGTGACTCTAATATTTTACTTCTTTGAAAGATAAGGCTTTTGTAAATAGAAAATGAGGTCTAACGCTAGTTATAAACTCCTGAAATACTGGAAGTGTTCTGTAACATAGACATAGAATGCCTAATGATGGAAGATTTATTCATTCAAGCCATTTAGGGAAATCACTGCCCAATCATTATTTAACCATAAAACTAACCAAGTGTAGATGTAATGATTACAAATAACAGGAACACAGACTTAATAGAATTAGTTAATGGAATCACCAACCAAACAAAGCAAACAGCCTCAACAAAGCATGCAGTAGAATCTGCTTTCCAAACTTGTATAAATATTATCATTAAAATATCCAGTATAAAACAACAATAGCAGAAAGGAAGGTGTACAAAACTCAGTAAATACGAATACACAGAAATAGAATCAATAGATAGAAAATGTCCTTTGTCCAGACACTATGCTTATTAAAAGAAAATTTTAACTTAGTTATTATAAACATATCAAAACACCCAGATAAATACGTTCAAGTTATGTACAAATAGTAGCAATGAAGAGATACAGACTGTTTTAAAAAGAAACAGACAAAGGACTTCCATCTAGGACATACAAAGAATTAAATAAGTTCAAGTCCCCAAGATTCAAAGACTTCATCCAAAAATGGGCATCTGAGATGAACACACACTTTTCAGAAGAGGAAATACTAATGGCAAATAAATACATGCAAAAACCTTCAAGATCATTGGTTATTTAAGAAATGCAAATTAAAACAACACTGAGATTCCACTTCACCCCTGAAAGAATGGCTATCATTAAGAAATCAACAAATAATAAATTCTGGAGAAGCTGTGGGGTAAAAGGAACACTACTGCACTGCTGGTGGGAGTGTAGATTGGTGAAACCACTGCGGAAATCAGTGTGGAGATTTCTCACAAAACTAGAATTAGAAATCTCATTTCACCTAACTAGTCCCCTTCTGGGCATTTTACCAGAGGAATTAAAAACACTGTACCACAGAGATATATGTGCATACATGTTTACAGCAGCGCAATTTGTAAAAAAGATGTGGTATTTTTATACAATGAAGTATTACTCAGCTATAAAAAAAGATAAACTTGGGGCTGGGGATTTAGCTTAGCGACATAGTGCTTGCCTGGCAAGCGCAAGGTTGTGAGTTTGATTCCCGGTACCAGAAAAAAAGCCAAAAAATAAATAAGTAAATAAATAAATAAATAAACTTGAGGCTTTTGTAGGTAAATGGGGAAAAGAAAGAATTTAAAAAATATTGGGCCAGGGATATAGCTCAGAGGCATAAGAGCCTACCCGGCAAGCGCAAGGTCCTGAGTTTGATTCCTGGTACCAAAAAAAAAAAAAAAATTTATAGATAAATGGGGGCCGGGAATATAGCCCAGTGGACCACGCACCTGCCTGTCAAGCACCAGGTCCTGAGTTCGATTCTCAGGACCCCCCAAAAACAAACTATCATTAAATGGATGCAACTAGAGACCATACTTATAAGTGAAATAAATCAGACTCATATGTGTAAACATCATATTGCCTCCCTAGTGTAAGAACCTGAAAGAGTAAATAAAACCCAAAATGTACAACAGATATTATGAAAGGGTAAGAGATTGCTCAAAAAAAGGAACTGGGATGAGAGAAGGGAAAAAAAGAAACAAAGAAAGGGGAAAATATACATGTATATAGAAGGATAGCTAGGATAATTGTACTGCTGATGTCTATTAGTTTATTGAAAGAAACAGTTAATGCTTAATTTTTTGATCAATTTTGCATGCTTATATCGGGTATTCAGAACAACTAATTTGAAAACAATATGCACTATAACAACCATTGTTGAATTTCTACCACCTTGTTTAGTGAATATCTGTATCATTTCTAATGTTTTATGATTTTTTTATTCTCTTTAATTGTGTGATCAATCTTACATTCTTACATCTGGTAATCTGAGCAACTTTGTTGAAGATAACAATATGTAATATAACAACCACGGTTAATTCCAATTATTTTATTTTGAAACCTTATTTCATTTTTACTGTTTTGCTTTGTTTGTTTTTGTCTATTGTTATTTAGTTATTTTTAAAGTTCTTTTTAAAGTAAAAAAAAAAAGAAATGGAGATAATGGAAATAAACTATACAGCAGTCAATATCAGAATATAGGGGCTCAGCAGCAAATTTCAATGAGTCTTATGCTTGAGAAGTCATCACTTGAAATCATACTCTTTGTGGGTTGGACTAAGAAAAGAATGAAAACACAATAACAGTGTTAGGGAAATCTGAGACACCTTCAAGCATCCCCAATACACACTAATTGGTTCTTAACAGAAAAGAGAGAAACAAGATACAAAGAATTTCTAACAAAACAATGCTCCTAAAGTTTCCACACTTGGTGAAAAATATTTATTTTTAATTTTTCTACCTAATGAGAACTGGGCCATCTTGGTCATCAGAGGAACCCAGGATCCCATTGTTGCTAAGGATGGCTGTGGTACCTTTCAGGGTATATATATAAACTGGGTGATTTATATATATATAAATTTATATGTATAAATGTATATATATAAATTTATATATATATATATAAAGTAGGTAATTTTTCAAATTGTTTGCCTATCAGTCTGCAGACAAGTATCCATATTCAACTATCTGTCTTTTTCTTTCAATGCTTCTACTATCATTTAATGCAGTAAAAGTTCTTGGTGGGCACTTAAAAAGTAAGCATTTTATCTGTATGCCTGCATGCTTCCACCAAATACCCACAACCACACAATATCGAATGGCCTGGTGCACAAGAGACCAGATGTAACAATTCAACTGGATTGTCAATTTGACTGGTTTGAGACAAACTAGGAGACCAGTAAAGGGGTGTTTCTGGGTATTAATGAAGGTCTGACTTTTGTACTATATCTGAGCCCTGCCCTCTTCCTCTCTGGTGCTATCCCAGCCCTGGTTCTTGACTACCATGAAGGGAGCAACTCAGCACTACCAGTCACCTCACTGTGATGTTTCTGCATTGGGGCCAGAGGGCCATGGAGTGAACCCTCTGAAGCCATGAGCCAAACCAAACCTCTCCTACTTTAATTACTTGTTTCCGTGTATTCTGACCCAGCAATGAAAAGCTGACCAATCCGCCAGCTTATTATCAGGTTGATAGTAATCAACATGCTACTGTCTTTAGTATGAAAATTTTGAGAACTGTCTTGCCAAGGGCCATTCAGTATATTATTTATAAATTCTACAAGCTTCAATTTCCTGAGACTCCAATAACCTATTGCAATTGAGAGGTTAAAATAAGTTTCCAGGAATCTCTTCAGCAATTGTGAAGTTTTTAATCAATGTGGAACTACACAAATTAGCAGGTATTATTTATTATGAGATTTCAGATTAATAAGAAAGGTGGGTGAGGGATGTGATCACCATCACATTATAGTGATAGAAGCAGTGGCTTTGGTATCACGTTAACTGCGATTTGAATCCTGCTCTATCACTTATATTCACAAATGAAAGAACTTATGCAGTAAAATATTAATCCCCATACCTTTACTTAGTTGTTGAAAAGATTTTGTTTTGTATTTGCATAGCCATTTTCAGCTGCATTGCCTGAATACTAATTGCTACCCTCAGACTTTTATTTTATTTATTATTTTCTTCTTTTTCAATAACTATCCTTCATTCTATTATTCTATTAACTTCACTGTAAGATAACTCAACCTTTGTGAGAGTTGCTTCATGAAACAAAAATAGAATGAATGAATAAATTAAGAAGTCATTAATTTCATAGGCAACACAAAATTGAAAGTACATTCATAACATTGACCTCTGTTTAGAATGAGAAATTTTCTAAAGCAGGAATCCTGAAATATGGGATACAAGAATTATAGTAAAGTAAAATGATGTACAGGAACACCTTCATTTAATATATTCTCATATTTAAATAAAGATACCAAAGAATATACACACTGCGTGTTTTGAAAAATACTTTTGTTGAAATATGCTTAACATCCCAAAATATCCAAGTAATTTTCTGAACACATATAATTTTTCTTAATTCAAACTGTCTTGGCATTTGTTTTGGAAACTGAACAACAAAGGTACAGTTAAGAGACTGAAATAAAATCCTGAAAAGATTGCTCAATCATACTCACTAACATAGTTCATATAAAAGCTGCATGTACTTGTTTCACTTCCAATAAATATCATAGTTTGATTCCCTAATTTCATTCCTTTAGCTAATATTTCCTGAGAGACAGAAATCTGTTAACTTAGGCCAATATTCTCTGCCTTTCAACAAATTATCCTCTCTCAGATGTCATTTACTAAATATAAATATCATTTTAAATATGTTTTGAAATACACTTAGCAATATTTAGTTTATCAGAAAATCTTTAGAGTGTCATAAGGGATTCAATTGCCTTCCTCTTACGCTGCAGTTAACATAATTAAAATAAAAATCAGGGAATAAAAATGAAAATATAGCATCTTAGCTTTGATAGTGCATTCATTAACTGTCTCTTAATGAAGCTTCTTAACCTCTGTAGTATTTGTTTGTGAAATAAGATTTTGACTAATTAATATCCAAGTTATGGCCTCATATAAAAAGCAGTATATTTAGAGTTATGCCAAAATATAAGTTGTTAGAATTTTATTATATAGGATAAATTACCAAGGGAAAGGGAACAGAATGATTGCTTCTATAAAGTGCAAGCTGTATGCATTTTGAGTGGCTATAGAATACACACACACACACACACACACTTTACCTGCTGTTCATGAATATACTGTAGCAAAGCATACTGAGTAAACATCACCTTGCTTTACATTGCTCTACTTATGTCTCATTTTTTGTGTGATGTACAGACCTTGCCCTTCCGGAAGAGCTAGCAAGGCTTGTCAAACATACTTCATATTGGGCATAGTCATTGCTAAGAAACTCCCTTCTATCTTGAGCATCTTACTCTTTTAATGTACAATGGGCATAACGAAATAGAAAGGATGAACTACTCTTATTTCCCTATGTTATCAGTGCGTGGTGAAATAACCAATGAGATTTTAAATGTAACAATAGAGGCCTCTTTACTTTTTCATGACTTGACTTTGTAGAATTTGTTTCTCTTAATGGCCTTTTTCATTTTGAAGACCCTCCTTTAGAATTCTTTTTCTCATTAGTGTCAGCTTAGTATCTTCAATTATTTATATGGGGTATAGATATCCTACACAAATGCATGTATATAATCTACCTGAGTTCTGTTTATTCTTCAGTGCCATATTTTTGGCTAGACAAAGAGGGGATATCTAGTGATGAACTCATATGATAGATGCAAAAGATCATTCACAAAAACAAGATGATATCATCTTTCTTACGTTGTTCTCAATCTGATTTTTCCTCTTTTGCTCAGGAGTTTGTCCATCTGTTACTATAGAGTTATATTTTTAAAAACCTATTCAATATCAATACTATGTTTTGGACACATCGCCTCAGTAACATGTCCTCAACCAAGGTTAAAATTATTTTGAAAATATATCATGTGTTACCAGGTTTTCACTCTCTATTTAATTACTTCAATGTTTTGTTACCTTTGTTGAATTATTAACGTAGCATCTTCATGATTCCCTTGGTTACAGTTGCTGTCCAATTGCTGTCCAGTCTCTTTCCCTACTTTCCATTCATACCCCATATTAAGTTGGAGCTACCTTATTGAATATTAAAGTCTAATTATAGTTTTGCTATAATTAAGGTACTCATTCAAATTACATTTAATATTTCACCATGATGTAAAATTTCATCTAAGGCTCTTTATGTGTAACTCAATTACTTTAAATTTTGGATCCATGGGATAATTGATCACAATTTTCTCACTAATCAACTGGACAAATAGAAAAAAATAGTATGAGTATAAATTATATGAAACGTGTTATCAACCAAAGTTGTCTAATATTCACAGCATAATAATACATACTAGCTTCCAAATACAGACTTTTAAAGTGAGCATAAATCTTTCAACAGGAAAATTTTTTCATGCATTTTTCAATGTCTCAACTTTTGACTACAAAGATATGTAATTAGAAATTAGTGACAGAAAATCTAGAAAATTCCTATTTGCAAATTAAATAAGTAACACACTTCCAAATACAACACGGATCAAAAAGGAAATCGTAAATAAACTGAAAAGTACTTTGAACTGATTGATTTAATCAAACAAAACATGTCTGATTATATGAAGATGGAAACAACATTGGAAATGTGTGGGATGCAGGGGAAATAGTGTAAGTGTGAAATTCAGAGGCTTAAATCTATATCAGACAAAAAGAAAAACTTAATTCAGTTGTCTAAATAATATAGAAGAAAATAATAAGCATATGAGTAGAAATTAATATGACAAATAAGACATGAATAGTGAAAAATTCTTAGAAAAATCATAGTCTCATAGCCAATAATAATAAAAATGAAATAAAATAATCAATACTTGAAATAAAAATTTGTATTTATATTTCTCCAGGTATTAAAAGTCTATGAAGAAATATCATGAACAACAAATTCCACAACTTAGGTACAATGGGCAAAATCCTGAAGAAGCAGCTCACCAAATCATATTGAAGGTGTTCTTGAAAATTTGATGTGTCTTTTATATTCTAAACCATTTGAGGTCAAAATTAAATCTTTCCCTTAAAAAAATATATAATATTTTATATTCATAATATAATATGAAGAATCTTATACTTCAGTAATAGGAAGACGACCATCAAATTGTGAGTAAACCTTTTGTAGGCTCTTAGAACTTGGGGTATTGTGGTGGTAACTGACTATTGCCAACTTCAGTAGGGAATGCCCAGCTGAGCTGAGTCAGAATAGTTCTGGGTGTGGAACACCCACTGAAGGAGGCTTGTTGTCAGAACGGTATAAAAGGAAGGAAGGCGTTCAGCTGATTTTCCTTGGAGTTCCCTTGGGGCTGATTTTCCTCCAGGCAGGTTCGGCTGAGCTCTGTCCTTGCCATTGCCAAGGATGGCTCCTGTTCTCATCAGAGGAGGTCAAGTCTTTCCCTTTGCCTCGGGCGTCATCTCCTGGCTCTTGCTGAAGGTTCTTCAGCTTCGAGCACTGGCTTTTCAGCCTGCTGTCTCACACTCCCTACTCTCCAGCACCATCCCTTGGGCTTTCCAGAGCAGACCTTTCAGTCTTCCATCGCAGATGCCTTGGCTTCCCGATACAGACTTGTACAGGACATGGCTTTGCTCTCCAAGCCTTCAGCTGGATTCTTTGGGGCTCTGATGTGCGGACAGATCTCTAGCACTGTTCTACATTTGAGTCCTTGTGTGGATATTGTCAGCTAATCTTGTAAATTCCTGTGTCTTTCATTAAATTTGCTTCTCTTTAAAATACTGACTACAATAGACATCTTATATATATTACCATACAGTGAGGATGGTATAATAACATAAGCACTTTTTCGAAAAGATAGATTTCACTTTGATCTTTGTTGAATAATACAATAATGATATAACTAATGTATTTGTCATTTTCTGCTTGCAAAGTACTTTCCCATAACCACCTTATCTACCTTTCACAATAACTATGTTAGGTAAATTCTCTATTACACCTTGCGTAGTATCTTATATATGTGAGTATAAAAATACCAATAACCTGTTATTTAAATAATTATAGTGATCTAAAAATTTAATAATAGGTATTTGATGTTGAGTAAGTATTCCAACAGTCCTAGGAGATAATTTTTTTTTAAAATCTCTTTTATTACTGAAGAGAAATTGTACATTCAGTCTAAGAGAAGGATAGTTTAATCACCTTGAAAATATTTTGGCAGTTAAATTTAAAGCTTTATTACATTACCCAAGAATTGCACTTCTAAGAACTTCTGAAGAATGAACACAGGCCTGCAAAAATAATTGTAATCAATTGTTCATAACATTTTTACTGAAAATAGCAGAAAAGTGAAAACAATATAAATATTCACTAAAGGGTGAATTGGAAAACCATTGCAGTTTGTTAGTATTGAAGAAAAATATTCAAATTAAAATTGAGCAGATTATTACTATATATAATAAGATAGATAAATTTTATAGACATCACCAGCAGAAAAAGACAGACAAAGCATTTATACTGGATCTCATATCAAGTGGAATTTTAAAATAGGGAAACTAAGTATGATCAAAATCAGATTAGTGGTTGCATGGGAATGTTGAAAATTACCAAATAAAAATTCTAGAGAGAAAATACAGGTACAAAATATGTCTGCAGATTCACTACATTTGTCAAATATCATCTGAATAACCATAGAAATAGTATATTCTATAACTCCCTGCTGTTTTGGTCTCTCAGATTTTATTTTAGAAAAATGTTAACTTGTAAGACTAATGTATGAAACTGTAGATTATTAAATTTAATTTTAAAATCTAAGTTTTCTTTACAAATAACATTTTTATACATTAGGTATTTCTCATATATAAATTATATTAATTTATTATCTATAAATTAATATAAAAATATTGCATATAGCAATGAAGTATAATTATGATGAATATTCTCTGAGAAAATAAAAATAATTTTAGCTGATAAATAACAATTGTTTACTAATGAAAACAATTTTAATTTAAAGTGTAATTATAATTCATATTTCATAAAAGTTTAGAGGTTATATAGCATTTTAACAAACAATGACTTTTATAAGACATCTTGAGGAAGTCAGACTTGGTAATATTTTAGGTACCCTTTGGCTAATAGGAAACAGATGCAAAGTTATTAATAATTTATTTGCCCAATGTTTGGCATCAAAAACTTCTCTGGAATCCAGGCTCTAGCTCTGTATAAATTAATTAATAAGAGCTTTCTTCAAATACATGCCAATTAACAATATCTCAAAAAGGTCACACTTGATTTTTAATGAATAGCTATAGATTTCTAAATCTAATAGGGAAATAATCTTAAGAAATTTTCACATTATTTTCGTTCTGCCATTTGCTTTTTTATTGCATGGGTACTGAGAGTTCACCATAAACAGTGATTTTATCCTTGACTGTGTAATAAAATGAGATTGGTTACTTATGAAAAGTCCTCATGCAAAAAGAAATGACAAAATTAAAAATATATAAAATTGAATGATAACGCTCATACAACATACTGAAACATATGGGATGTGATAAAAGCAGTCCAAAGAGGAAAATTTATAATGATGAACTCACACGTCACAAAAGCAGAATGAGCTCAAATAAACAAATTAATATTGAACCTCAAACTTCTAGAGAAAGAAGAACAAATCAAACCCAAAGCTTGTATGAGGGAGGAAATTACAAAGAGAAGAGCAGAAATTAATACAATAGAGACTAAGAAAACAATACCAGGAATCAATTAATTGGGTAACTGGTCCTTGGAAAGAATAAATAAAAGTGATAAACCATTAGCCAACCTCACCAGAAAGAAGAAAGAAAAAAAAAAAAAAAAACATACATTCAAGCAATTAGGAATAAAAAGGAAGATATCACAGTAGATCCCACTAAAATCCAGAAGATCACCAATACCTACTATAAGAACTTATATTCTAATGATATGGAAAACACAGAAGAAATGGACAGATTCCTAGACATAACTGAATTGCCAAAACTAAATCAAGAAGATATAAAAATTCTATATAACCCAATATCAGCCAATAAAAGTGAAAATGTAATTAAAAATTTACCAACAAAAAAGCCCAGGCCCTGGAGGACTGACAGTTGAATTCTATAACAAATATAGAGAAGAACTAATGCCATTAAAGCTGAAACTCTTTATTTTTTTATTTGTTGGTCTTTTTGAGACAGGGTCTTGCTATGTGGTTCAGGCTAGCCTTGGGCTCAGTTTGTAGTCCAGGCTGGTCTCAAACTCACAATGATTCTTCTGCCTCAGCCTCCAGAGTGCTGGGATTACAGGCATGCGCCACCACACCCAGCTCTGAAGCTCTTTAAAGAAACTGAAAGAGAAAGTGTTTTCCAAACTCATTCCTGGATACAAGTATTACCCTGATCTCAAAACCAGAGAAGAACACAACCAAAAAAGAAAACTGCAGGCCAATCTCCCTAATGAACAGAGATACAAACATCTTAATAAGACACTGGCAAACAGAATGCAACCAATCATCAAGAATATTATACATCATGACCAAGTAGCATTGATCCAGTGATGTAGGGATGGTTCAACATATGTAAATCAGTAAATGTAATACACTATATTAACAGAAAGGACAAAAATTATGTGATCATCTCAACAGATGCAGAAAAAGCATTGAACAAAGTCCAATATGCATTCCTGATTTAAAAGCAAAGTACAGAAAATTAGATTAGGTGGTCTTTACCTCAATCTTATAAAAGCCATCTATGACAAACCAACAGGTAACATCATAGTAAATGGTCAAAAACTGAAATTTTTCACTCTAAAATCAGGAACAAGACAAAGATATCCATTATCTCCACCCCTATTCAGTATAGTTCTGGAAATACTAGCAGAGCAAATGGAAAAGAAAAAAAAGTAAAAGGAATAAAAATAGGAAAGAAAGAAGTGAAATTATCATTATTTGCAGATGACATAATACTCTATGTTGAAGACCCCAAAAATTTTACCAAGAAACTTGTATATTTAATTTCCAAATTCAGTTGCATGGCTGGATACAAAGTCAATACACTCAAAAGTCAATAGCATTCCTGTACACAAGCAACAAACTCACAGAGGGAGAAATTAGATAAAGCACACTCTTGATGATAGCATCTAAAAAATTAAATACTTAGGAATCAGTCTAACAAGGATGTGAAAGATTTGTACAGTGAAAATTACAGTACCCTAAAAAAGATCAAAGAGGATGTCAGAAAATGGAAAGATATCCCATGGTCTTGGGTAAGAAGAATCAACATAGTGAAAATGGCCGTTCTACCAAAACTGCTATACAGATTTAAAGAAATTGAAATAACATAACATTGGCATACCTTACAGATCTAAAGAAAACATTGCTAGTATTCATTTGGAACCAGAAGAGGCTTAAGATTCCAAAAACAATTATGGGCATCAAAGGCAAGTAAGAAGACATCACAATCTCAGACCTGAAATTATACTACAAAGCTACTGTGATAAAATCTGCATGGTATTGGCACAAAAGAGGCCAGAGAATCAGTGGACCAGAATAATAAATGAAGATGCAGCCCCAAACACACTCAGCCACCTTATCTTTTAAAAAGGAGCCACACCTGTTCTTTGGAAGAAAGATAGTCTTTTCAATAAATGGTTGTGGAAAAACTGGCTTTCCAAATGCCAAAGACTAAAACTAGACCCATGTATATCACCATGCACTAAATTAAAGTTAAAATGACCAAAGATCTAAATATTAAAATAGAAACACTAAATTTACTGGAAGGGAAAATAGGAAGAAATTTCAAAGACATGGGTATAGGCAGAAACTTCATGAACAAAACCTAGACAGCAGGGCAAATATTAAAAAGAAATAAAGGGCTGGGGATTTAGCTCAGCGGCAAAAAGCGCCTGCCTGGCAAGCGCAAGGTCGTGAGTTCGGTTCCCGGTACCGGAGAAAAACCAAAAAAAAATTAAAAAAATAAAAAAAAATAAAAAGAAATAAAGAATGAGATCTAGCCTTATTAAAATAGCATTTGCACAGAGAAAGAAATCACCAACAGAATGAAAAGACGACTCACAGAGTGGGAAAAAATTATAGCCAGTTGTCTCTCAGGTGGAAGATTTATATATAGAACACATTAAGAATTGAAACAAATCAGACCCCCCAAATTCAATGACCCAATCCAAAAATGGGCATCTGAGATGAATACACACTTCTCAGATGAAAAAAATACAAATGGTAAATAAATACATGAAAAAATGTTCAATGTCATTGGTAACATGAGAGATATAATTTAAAAGAACACTGAGATTCCATCTCACCCCAGAAAGAATAGCTATCATCAAAAAATGAATGGATAACAAATGCTAGCAGGGATGTGGTGGGGGAGAAGAAACACTTCTTCATGGTTGGTGGCAGTGTAGGCTGGTGCCATCACTGTGAAAATCAAAGTGGAGATTCCTCAAGAAACTAGGATTAGAGGTTCCATTTGACCCAGCTATTCTCCTGGGTACTTTCACAGAAGAATTAAAAACATCACACCACAGTGATATATGTGCACCCATGTTTATACCAGCACAATTTGTAATGGCTAAGTCTTGTAAATGACCCAAATACCCATTAATAGAGGAATGGATAGAAATGATGTGGGTTTTTTTTAATATAATGTAGTATTACTCAGCCATAAAAAGATAAACTGGAGGCTTTCATAGGTAAATAGATGCAACTCAAGATCATACTCATAAGTGAAATGAATCAGATCTATATGTGTAAACATCACGTTGTCTCACTAGTGTGAGAAACTGAATGAGTAAATGAGATCCAAAGTGTACAATAGATATGCTGAATTTAGAAGAAACTGCTCAAAAAAAAAAGGAGAAACTATGATGGGGGAAAAGGGAAAAAAAGAAAGGGAAAGAGAGAAAAATATATATGTAAGTTAAGATAGCTATACAGCTAATTTCTCTTAATCCATTGAAAAGAAAGGTTTGTGCTAATATTTTTTGAACTCGATATCATGCATATATTATCTACTCTGAATAGCTAATACAAAGACAATACACAATGTATTAATTATTGTAACTCTCCTACTAACCTGTTTTCAAACTGGTTTATTGTTATTTTCATTTTTTGTCTTTAAAATAAAAAATTTAGAAATAGTTCTGTTTTCCACTGCATGCCTGCACACTGAAGTGTATCTTCATCCTTAGCAATTTGAACTAAATAGTAAATAGAAACAGTCGACCATTTTGGGTTTATGAATTACTGTGAACCAATTCACATTCATTTATTAATATTGCTTACAATAATGTGGGTTTCTCCAATCCTTACTTTATAAACAATTGTATCTGTTTGAATGATAAAATTTACAAACAGAATCAGTCGGTACTTGGAGTTCACTATTTTCATATGTATCTCCAGTTTGACTTGGCATTTCATCTACTGGATTTTACTTCCTTGGTTAGGTTATTCTATGTATGTGTGTGTGTGTGTGTGTGTGTGTGTGTGTGTGTGTGCACGCGCGCATGTATGTGTGTGCAGTTTGTTTCAATTTTGGACTCTTGGCTTGAAAAATCTGACCAGGTGCTAGAGAGGTAATGCCTAATTGTCATTTATTTCTTCCATATAAAGGGAAGTAGATATTCACAGAAAATACAATCAAATGTAGCAGAATGGATCAGGCCAAAAGTGTATAAGAAAACATATAAAATAAAAACCAAACTCTGAGCACCCACGGGAATGTTTTTATACAAGAATACAAAGTAGTAAATTAAGGTCTGAGTCTGACATGGTCTGAGTAATAAAATGTGGCAGGCATGATTGAAATTTGTAGCACAGAAAGGGTCTTCAGTTTAGTCACATGGGATACTTCATTGTCTATTACTGTGGGAATTGGAAAACTACTGAAGACCAGGTAGCTAAGTGCTCCACTAGGAGAAAATATTGAAAACATCATTTTGAAATAGTTCTCAAGGCATAAATGCCACACTTGTCAAGCAAAATTTCCTGAAATAAAGATTATACTAAGAAACAAGTACAATGAAAACTCCTAGAGTAATCTGATCACTTCTATTGCCTGTTTTGTAAATATTATAGTGGGACTGTTGACATTGTTAACACACAAGTTATAGGTTCATATTTGCTGAAAATTTAAATGTCCATTTCTGTTCACTTTACTGCCAAGAGACATTAAAAAGAGAATTCCACTTGCATATCTTTGTGAAAATAAATTATTCACTTGGATATTTCCATTTTCTCTATAAACACACAAATACACTTGGGGATACAATGTGTTTAGCTGTATTTCTGCATGTGAAAATGTTTAAATTTCTAATGTTTAAATTGTTGACCTATGTTCCTCACTCAGCTTTTCTGCTACTCACCCATCTCTTGCAGTCAGTCCTTTGTATTTTATGTGGGAACAGCAAATTTATAATTCTACCTTCTATTCACACCTAACAAAGGTGCTATATAGTTAGCATTGGGAAACAGAAGTTTTCAGAGCTCTTGTAAATTGAAGTATTTCAGAATTTAAAGATTCACAAAGAACCCTCCTAATTTTTGCATAATAGGCATAAACTGTTTTAGCATTTACATGATTGTCCTTGCCCTAGATTTCATTTTCTAATGTTAGAGAATGGCACTTTTGTTGAGAAGCCTGCTACTTCTGGTTAGTTTTATCGGTTTAGGTGGTATTTAATGTTCTAAAGGCATCATAGTCAATAACTTTATAACAGTCAGCATATCCTTCTAAAAGGGTGATTAAAAGAACGAAACATTTCCGTGGATGAACAATAATTTTTGCCATAGTAAACTAAATCTTCCATTCAACTACTAGTCTCTTTTAAAATTACGAAATTATGTTTTATAATCAGGTTTTCAAAAGCATGTGTACTATTCAATGCTGTCATGTGGAATAAAAGGTCTTTCTGTAGACTTCCCTACAGTGTTCAAGTAGCCCCAACTATAAGTCCTGAGGAGATTTTAGGACTGTCTGAAAGATACGCCTCCTTGTGCTACCCACTTCTGAACATGAACATCTACAAGCTATTGTTACTTTTGTGGTCCATTCCCATTAACTTCCCTGCTTCTCAAATGGACAAAAATATATGGGAAAATAATAAATCCACAAAAGTTATATTTCTAGATAGTCAACAAATTTTTATTACATTTATTTAGTTCTCAGCAAGTATTTTGCTGTGTTTTGTATTCTTTTATAACATAGCTTTGCCCTTCAGACTTGTATTCTTTAAATAAGCAGCTATCCGTCGAGGGATAATCACAGATAAGAGATCCAATAGTAATAAATGAACTAGATCCATAGTTTCAAAATAATGATTTGCAAAAAAGATAAGGTCACCCTAACAAAGAACTGCAAAGTAAATAGAACATCTATCTAAACAAATTTTGTATTGCAATTAAAAATATCATGTACAGTGGAGTATTACTCTGCATAAAGAAAGATAAACGTGAATCACTCATAGGAAAATCGTTTTACTTAAGACCATAAAATTAAGTGAAATAAATCAGGCACAGACAGAAGCTTAAATACCACATGGTTTATCTTATATGAGAAACAAAAAAATATAAGTAAGGAGCAAAATAAAAGATGATAGGAATTAGGGAGATCTTTTTCAAATGAAAAGGGGATCAAGTGATGAAGAGTGGGAGGAGGAAAAGGTAGGGAAGAAGATGAAAAAAGAACTGAGATCTGTTATGTACATGCACTGTCTGCCCACAATGAATTATAACTTTCTTGTAGTGCAAATGTGTACAGGACTCATAAAAAAATTGAAAAAAATTTAAAAGATCAAGGACTCATTCCAAAAAATTAAGTATAAACTACCAAAAGACAGCAATAATTTTCATGCCCATGAGAAATTGAAAATTATTGCAATTATAGATGTCGAGGGGAATATGCAACAAAAGAATCACATTTACTATTGCAGATGAAATGCACATCCTATCATGTACACTACATTGCCTGCTAAAAGGAGTAAAAATGTGTACAACATTCTGTGAAGGCAATTTGGAAAATTTTATCCTTTAAAAATATAGTTTGAACCACCTGGTTTTAGACGTTAGTGTAAATATTTATTTTGCTTTGACACATGTATATAAACCACTCACATTACATTATTCAAGTCACTTGCTTATAGCAAATAATTTTATTTGTAAAATGGAATGGAATGGAACTTTCAAAAGAATCTGGCAAGCACTTTACTATCACCATAGGAATTAACAATATAGTATATTATTAAAAAGAAACACATTGCAAAGAGCATGTGCAATGTGAATCCATTTTTAAAAAATAAATATAGAAATACAGATGGTTAGTACATGTGTATATTAAAATATTGGCAATAGACACATAAAATCTCTAATATTCATTATTTCTTGGTATTGAGGTTAGGAGTTCACTTTTAACTTTATCCATTTCTCTGTCATTTAAGTTTTCAACTATGCTTCACTTTTGTTATCAGAAAAAAAAATCAAGCCATTCTAAAAGAAAGATCTATGCTGTGTGCCAGTTCTTGCAGTTAATTAAAGAAAGAATTTTATATTATAGTATAGCCTAGATTTATTGAAGCACGAGGTAAGGAAAATAGGAGGATGTAATTACTCAGGTTCTCCTGTCTTCCATCGCTTTGTTTACCTGCATGGCTTAGCAAGATGGAAAACCATGGCTACAAGGAAAATGAATCTTGGGAGCCAGTTGTTTTGTGGATAGATTTATTTTTATAGTTTCCTTAGTGTTTGTCTGAAGGAGGAAAAGACATAACATGAGAATGAGAACGATAAAATACCTCATTCCGAACCTCCTTCTATCGACAGGTGTAAGTAATACCGTGTGCTTACAGATCACCTATTTTAGAGCGTGAAGTATATTTATGAGCCCCTATTTATCATCAGCACATTCTTGCACCTGCCTGCACAGATTCATGGGCTGACCATGTGTATAAACTCAAGCAGACAATTACCTAATGGCAGCTAATTTTTGGAATCCTTGGTCAATTAAATCTAGTTAATTTATTTTCTTGTTTCATTGATTGGTTGTTTGGTTTGACAGACTGTGTTTTAATATCACGCATTTTTTTGTGGCAAAATAGGGTAAAACTGGCCCAATCTTTGTCAAAATATCTTTCACATGCTCAAAGGTAATTAGAGTTATAGTGAAGTGCTGGTATAAAAGATTGTCTTCCAACCCAAATTGTCTCATTTTGTAATTAAGATTCATGATTATTCGGAAGATTTGCATTAGGAAAACCATGTAAGTCTTCATCTCCCAGTCATTCTTTCACTCGACATCAATTAAGAGACTACTATCAGCTCTAGACAGGCAGGGCTGAGCAGCAGCTGATAGTATAATAAAAGAAGACAAGCACTGAGACTTTTAAGGAAACTTTAAACTTTGTGTTCAGTGAGGAATAATCTCAGCAGAAAAGGATAGAACGCTGGGTATGAAGGTGCACAGCTGTAACTCTAGAACTCCAGGAGGCTGAAGCAGGAAGACCACATGTTTGAGCCCAGCCTGGGTAACTTATTGACTTAGCAAGACCATCTCTCAAAAAGGAAATCAAAACAGAACAACAATAACAACAACAAAAACAGTGGGAAAAAGATTCTAGGCAGTACAGACATTTTTAGAGGGGAAAAAAATGTCAAATAATACAAGAAAGTTGGTACCAGTATTGTCTGCAAGCAAATTGTGTGAAGTGACAGAAGATGATTCTGACTTTGACTCTGAAAAGGAGGCCAAGAGATGTGGGTCAGGAGGGATGGAAGAGGAAAAGTATGAGAAAAGAATTAAGAAGTGTTGCATGTATGCACTTATTCTCCATAATAAATGCAATAATTTTGTTTTGCAAAAGTGTACTAATAAAAACTGTTTTGCTTCCAATATTTAATAAATATCCTCATGAGATGCAATTGAAACAGAGACCTTAAAGTTGCTATTGTAAGTTGTGTTAATATCACTGGAAGGGTGTGGTCAGACTGGAAACCATAAACATTTAGCCATAACTATTTCTCAGAATGAATCCTGCACAAGGTAAGTAATGTAGAGATCGAAATCACAGGGTCTTGATGCTGATGCTAGCCTTATACAGCCATGTGACTTTTGGAAAATCATCATTTTTATCCTTTCTGTGTCTTAGGTTTTTGTCACCTATGAATTTGATAATTGTACCACTGAGGAAATAGTACCTTTTAAGGTTAGTATACAGATTTAATCAATCAAAAAGGTAAAGTAGTGCAACATCTCACAAAACCCATAGCTAGAAATTTTATTTATCTCTCTTCTGAAAGTCTTCTAATTCTTCCCACTTAGAAAGTGCTACAGTTATGTGTCTTTCCCTGCAATAAATTCAATTTCCTTCTGAGAGAGCTACCTCAACAGCCATGGTGCTTTCCTTGTATTCTTTTTCTTGAGTCTCTCAGAAGTCATTTTCTTTTTTTTTTTTTTTTTTTTTTTTTTGGTTTTTCTCCGGTACCAGGAACCGAACTCACGACCTTGCGCTTGCCAGGCAGGCGCTTTTTGCCGCTGAGCTAAATCCCCAGCCCCCTCAGAAGTCATTTTCTGAAAGTGTGGTTAGTAATCTCCTAGTTAGTTTTCCACTCCGCATAGGCTATGTTTCATATGTGTCTCATATTGCCTGAACCTACTTTTTATTTTTCTGCTCACAATGGAATAAATGCTTGAGGGAAAATGTGGTCAAAGAAAGCCAGGGTTAGTTAGAACACAATTACAGAGAACAAAGGTAATGGATTGTCATTGGGCAACAAAAACAAACATTAAAGTTCCTTGTGCAAGTATGGCTCCAATTTTAGGGACAAAGAGGTCTCAAACTTTAGTCCACACACCACAGACACAATCACAGCAGGAGGAGTTTATTCATGTTTGTTTGGCCTCATTCTCAGTTAAAATTGATTCAGAAATCTGTAAAACAGGAATTTCAGATAATGGTTATTCAGTGGGTACATATGCTTGGGGAAAGATGAATAAGATCTCTTACCCATTTACTCACTTATTCATTCAGATAAAAAGATGGCATAAGACTATTTGGGGGAAGGAGCAAGAGACTAGAATCTGAACTCAGGGTCTTGCACATACTAGACAAGCACTTTTTCACTGACCTACACCAGGTCCTACAAGTAGCTTTGATTTTTTTTACCCTTTGTAATGTGTGTGTGTGTGTGTGTGTGTGTGTGTGTGTTCTTGTTTTTCCTTATAAGAAAAACACTAATCAGGTAACTTTGTTTTATCCAGAGTTCTGTAGGGAATAGAGGAACACAACATGGAAAATAATAAATTATATATCAGCACTGAAATAAGGAGATTTCTGTGTTATGAAGGCCCAGAGAAGACAACAAACTGCTTGAATGGTACCAATTCCTAGAGGTTACTTCTGTCACTATGGTTGAAGCTGTTGTTTCTCCCCGCTCCCCTTTGTTCATTTATATTTTTTCTTTGCCCTCTTTCCTTTTAGCTATAGTCAGGTAGGCAAGGGCACTGGAGTGTGTTTACTGCCCAAGTAAGGAACAAAATGCAGGAGGTGCTATTTTCTTCTGATTAAATGGGAGACCAAGAGTGAGACCTTCAGGGTGTTTCCTTACACAGCCATTGGAAGGTTTACATGAATGATGATAAATAAGTAGAAAACTTGGCACTTCCCCGGAGTTTCCGTTTCACTAATTCCTGGCTTCTCACTAACAATCTTCAAGTTTCCAAATAAGACACAAGTAGGACATTGTTAGGAAAGAATAAGAAGAAAAACTAAGTAAAGGGAGATTTTGAAAGCACCTTGTTAATATCTTACAATAATTGCAAATAGAGGAATCCATTACTGGTAAAGTGTCACTATGGTTAGTCCTTTTAACAGCACTATTATCTGTCTGAACATTAGTCATTTTTCTTTTATAAGTATTGAGATTATTCCGTTATTTTTTTTACTTCTTGTACTAGGTAAATATGGGAAAGTATTGCACAAAACATCTCGGCTTCATTTAAAAATATGTTTGGTGGAAGTGGCTGGGACCTGTGGCCCTGCCTTAGCGAGGAGGGCTCCCTTGCGCCAGGGTGGCCGGTCCTTATCCAAGTGATGCCCCGCTATTGTGGGGCGATTTGCTGTGAAAACCCCCGGGGCGAAACAGTAAAGATCGGAAACTGAGCTTTTATCCGTTTCCACTACATGACAAAGAAAGTCTTGAACAGTGGTTAAAGAATATGAAATGGGATTCTTGGGTTCCCAGTAAATACCAGTTCCCGTGTAGTGGCCATTTTACTCCTGATTCTCTTGACATGAGATGGGGTATTTAAAACAAACTGCAGTTCCAACAATATTTTCTTTGCCTGAAGACTGTCAGGGAAAGGACACTTCCAAAAAAAATCTCGGAAGAAAAAATGGGGAGATGAAAACGAAGTGTGTCTAAAAGCCAAGTCAGAAAAATCATTTACATTAAATGAGGCAAAGAAAAACACAGTTAACACAGATGTGCTCTCTGAACATACAGAATTATTTGACTCATATGCCATGGTGAACCCACCAGCTCCAAAAAACAGGAGGTACACAAGATAACATATTAACAATTAATGTAATTAAACAAGATACCAAAAAATCACAATCTACCTTAAAAACATCAGTCAACCAAGATTCAGGTAGAAGTGGTTTTGAGAATCAAAACTCTACAACTATTACTTTGACAACTTCAAATTCAGAAGGTATTCATCAGTCTTTGGAAACCCAAGAAGTGCTTGAAATAATTACCAATCATCTTAATCCAAATCTTACAAATAATTCCATGGAAATTAATTAACAGGAAAATCCATCCTTCTTCAGCACAATCAACCCAGCAGTTAAAGGATTAAACAGAAACAAAGTCTCTTATTGCCATTTTTATACCCACAGAAAATTTGAAATGTTGTTAATTCTTTTGTGCTAACCCAAAAAAACACCTATTATTATCAACTAATTTAACTCTACTTATGAAAAGAAATCATGTATACAACAGTTCACCGCTACTTTAAATCTTTTCATAAGAAATGTTAAAAAATAAGTCATAGAGAGTTCCTCACATTTTTTATATTTGCTTTAAATTTTAGATGAGTAAATTCAGTGTTACAGATAAAATGCAATTATCTTTTGTTTCCATCCCTGCAACCATTGCCTCTTAATATTAAAGATGTATCTTGTTTCATTTGCATAACGTAGGTGATACAGAATCTAGTGTTTATGCCTTGATTTTTCTCTCCACTTTTTCTAAATCTATCCATATTTCATATAGTTCTGTAGTTCAGTCTTGTCTATGGGATGTAAGAATTCTATCTCATAAACATCATCTTTCACTCACTTATGTATTCAGACAATGATATGTGTCTATCTGGGGCAGGAGCGGGCAGGAACTTATGAGGAACTTATGCACTGATTTGATTTCCTCCATTCTGAGCTCTCCTGAGAGGAAGTTCTACCTTACTTGTAAAAATGTTTTTTTGGAGTTACTTAGAATAGAATTACTGGGTGGCATTATGTGCATTCGCAGCTTCACTAAACACCGTTAAATTGTACTGTCCTAAGAAAAGTGCTTAGCAATTTCACTCTCACCGCAGGATGTGAGAAATCCCATCCCCAGGTTCCATGAACCCTCTTAATAGTCAGTTTAGTTTTGACATTATTGCTGATCTCCTGAGTGAAAACAGGTATACCTGAAAATCTGTTTTTTATCTCACAGTTTTAAACAATCCAAAGGGATATTAAAACATAAGACTCTCATAGTCCTTCCATTAGCTAAAGAATGTGAAGATGTTAGATAGGACCCATGGATAGCTGTATCTAAGGAGGATGGAAACATTTCTTTTTTGTCAGAGGACTTTATCATACAGCTCTTTTCGATGCTTTTTAGTTCTTTTTCCCTAGAAACACACATTGGTGAAACAATAAACCATTAGAATGCAAATTTTATAATTTAAATAACCATAAAAAAATGAAGGCCAGATTAACTATATGCTTTGTTAAGTGTTGATTTAACTTTATAAATTTGTTGTTTATAATTAAAAAATAATTATACTGGATAACCTTATTTAAGCAAGCTCCATTTGCAATGCAATGCTCCTAAAATAATTAGAGCTGTGTAATAATAGCATGGAAATAATAGTATTGATCAAAAAAAGAGATGCAAAAAGTAATTGAATTTCACATAAAAATTTAATAGAATAAAATAATCATAAGGTTATTTCAGAAAGTTCTGCATAAATTTGAAAGTTTAATAGTGTTTAAAGAACTACTAGTTTCTGCATCCTGATTATCTTTTTGTTTAACTCAGGTACTTGTCCTCCAGCTATTACATTTGTATTTTGGAAAATATCCTAACATCCTAGAGATAATAACAGCTGAGGACCATTGAGCACTTACTACTGGACAAAGAGTGTAAGCAAAAACAGACATGCCATTTTCAAGTCCTTGCTCATAAAACAATCACATATATAGTTTTTCTTCTAAATTTTCTCTTCTAAGGATATCTGAGTATCTCACTTTGATAGCCACTAAGATCTTCAAGTTATTCAAAAGGAGATGGGATATTTATCTAACTGCAGTAAATGATGATTGTTTTGGAGACTATGTGTTACCTTCTAAATTTTCATCCCCCCAATCCTTCAGTAAGTCCTTGATTCACCTGACTGCAGTCCTACCTCTGTAGGTGAGTTCTTAAATGTCTGTATGGAGGAAAGTACCCCCACCAACATGGAATATCAGGCTAAAGTAGTTAAAAAACTAAAAAATATATGTCTATTCAGTCTGAGTTATTAAAACTTTCTTAATTTTTGTGTTATAATTAACAATGCATTAACTAATACAAAGGAAAATCCTATCACTCCATGTTCCAACTTTATTACAACCTTTCTGAGAACCTGTTGACTTTAATAATTAAAAGATTTTCTTTTCCTTAATCGACATTTTAACCTATAAGTATTTGATAGAAGTGAACTTTATTGTGAATTGTTGTCTGTGTTTCATTGGACAGAGCTTGGTTTATAGTACAAATCAAGTTGTTCAATAAATACTTACAATTATAGATGAAAAATCTCATACAGCATATCATGTCTTCAGGTGGATCAAAAAACTTAATATGATGTCAGTTTGGGTCCTCCAAGAAACAAAGTTACAAGCTTCACAATTATGTGAAATTTAATGGGAAAAAATATTGTGACTGATTAAGAGAAAGGGGACAAGAATAAACTGGAAAACAATTTAGTTCCCAATATAGGTCAGGCACTCTTGAAAGGAGAGAGGAAAGAATGAAGTAGCTAGGAAAAGTCTAATTTTGCAGTGAACTGCTCACATGTTTTCCTCTGTTCACTGGTGTCTGAGTTGCCTAATGAAAAATTCCATGCTCAGGAAAGGAAGCCAAAGCAACAGTACCTTCAACATGCTGGTTCAGGAATGCGTTTGAGCAGACCAGTGGGCAGCAGTTGGCAGCCAGACAGTTATCCACATTGCTGGTGCTTGGAGATCTGAGGGACAAACTTTCCCAGCAACATAAATGTATGAAGTAGAACACTTAAACTAACTTGAAGAAAAACCAAAACTAGCAGTTAATTCACCTTACAACAAAGGGCTTTCTATTATGCTATATATTATTTGTTGCCTCCTTTCTTACTTCTTATAATTTTTATAATTCCACTTCTGTCTTTAGAGGAAAACATTTATATTAACACATTTATGATGATCTTATTTCTTTTAAAATTGCCTGATGAAAGAAAATAATATGATATCATTCTGGCAGATGAAACTGAGGCTCTCCACTGATGATTTCCTGACAAATGTTTGTTCTCTTCCAAGAAGTACTATCTGAGTGAAGTGAGGTCTTTTCTTCTGGAGTTGTTACCATTACACATTTTTTTACAGCTTGGGTCTAGATGTCCCCCTAAAGCTTCATGAAGTCATAGCTTGGGCTTCTTCAAAGGTGGCTGGATCTACAGCCAGGGTTGATTCATGGTGTAGTGCTAGGATCAAGGGCGCTAGGATTAAGAGTGTGAGTTCTACTGCCCTAATACAAAGAGCTGTGGTCATCTCTTGTTGCTTTGCTACCTTCTGCCTACCATAAATTGTTTCTCTTCTGCAATGCTTGTCTGCCATACCACATTCCCTTGGAACCAGCAGACTATGACTCCTGAGGCAGGAGGATTTTCATGAGTTTGAGCCCAGCTTGGGGGGTATGGTGAGACCCTGTGTCAAAAAATTAAAAGAAAAAAAAAGAAAGAAAAAATTTGGTACCAGAGAAGTGGAGTCACTGCTGTGATCACACCTGACCATGTGGTTTAGGAGACTTTGGAGCTGGCTTGTGGGAAGGGGAAGACTTAGGAAAGGTTTGGAGATGTCAGATGAAAAAGTAGAGCTGGACTGACTTAGGTTGTACTTGATAGGAGATTCTGGTCAGAGCTCAGAGCACCAGAATGCTGACAAAAATGATGCCAGAAATCAGGCTGAGAAGAAGGACTGCATTGGCTGTTGGACTCCAGAAGCTGCATGTTATGCCTTGGCAGAAAGATTGTCTGCATTTTGCTCTTATTAGAGAATCTGCCTGAGACTTAGATTAAGAGCAGCAGACTAATCTGGCCGAAGAAATTTCAAGGCGGTCTAATGTCAAGCTGAGGATACTGTCAGGGGGTTTTAGCTAGATTTACATTCAGAATCAAGAGCAAAGAATGATTTAATACATTTTGAGTTTGCCCAGAAAGGAAACTCCAGTGAAGTTTTAGCCTGAAAAGGTGGAACAGAGGGAATATTGGTTGCTAAAAAGACTAGCAAGAAAAAGCTAAGTATTTTAGAAGAAGACAACAGTAAGGACTTAATAAACTGGAAATTCCTGAGAAATTACTGAGAATATACATATCTAACAACCATCTCAGGAAATTCCAATGATCCAAGACTAAGTGGGAAATGATACTCATTTTCAAAATTTTCACTGTGAAGATCATGCAAAAGTGTAGAGAGAGTATGCATAATGTTGAGGAAAAGGTAGACACATAGAAAATATTTTGTGTATATTGTGATTCTATCTATAACTTTGTGAATATATGGATAAATTCAAATTAAGAGCTTTAAATAATTCTGTCAATTCTTTGGAAAATTAATTTTTACAATGTCATGTTAGTACTTTTCTTAATGAAGGAAATGATTACATATATTATTATAAAATGGTTCCATACATGTAGAATTTACCTAAAATTAGATTAGGCTATGGCAGTGCCTTCACATATTATACCAAGTTTTTCTCAGTTTTAAGCAAAAGGTTTTAATTGTATATCTGAGAAATAAAAATAAATTCAGGTGAAGAATTTGTATATATTTAAAATTTAAGAGTATATTTTTAACATTTAATTGTATATATCAAAATCTACTAAAAAAACTATATAATGAAATGAATATATGTTATCAATAAATATAATACATAATTTGAAAGAGTGAAACCTTTATCTACTCACAAGCCATAAAAGCATTGCAGCTCTGATTAACTAGAAAAAAATTTGCCACACTTGGATCACATTAAATCAGTGGAAATTGCATTCAAAACAATATTTTTACTTATATTTGGTAAAATACTTGGAAGAGGTTTGTTGATTTTATACTGTGGAGTTGAATTTTGTCAGGATTAATCAATCAAGAAATCATTCTTCCCATCATTTTATAGTAAGTGAGTTATAATCCCTTTCTGGGTCTGTCAGCATTACTGAAGAGTGAGTCTCCCAGTTGTTTCTTATTAATATGTGTGGTAAAATTCTCAACCTTCCATGAAGAGGATGACACTTCAAAGAAAATGGCACAAATAGGTAAGAGCAGTAGCTACATTTGAAATTTTCACTGACACCAGAAGTTACTACAAAAAATATTGCAATAAACTGCTGTTTTTGCAAAGGGAACATTTCTATTAGTTTTTAATTAATAAAATCCAGTCAATTTAAAGGTCAATTTAGCTGTATAAAAATAACAAATTGTATAACAGATTTGAATTTTTACAGTTAAAATCATATATATAGATATATCTATATATATTCCAAAATTAATAAGAAAAAGAAATGAATGCTAATTTAAGAAGCAAAAAAGGGGAAAATGAGTAATTGTTACAGATATTGATAGTTTTCTTACTATGTACCAAGTTCTATTTTAAACACTAGACTTAATCCTCTGCATTTAAACTGAAAGCTTTTAGTACTTTTATTTATTTATTTATTTGGTATTGGAAATCGAACTCAGGACCTTGTGCTTGCCAGGCAGGCGTTTATGCCATTGAGCTAAATCCCTGGCCCTTTGGTACTTTTAATATGTCCATTGTACAGATGAGGATATTGAGGTGATAATGGATGAAGTAATTTATATTCCTGTGGTAGAGTCAAGATTTAAGTTCACCCAACTCAGAGTTTTAGAGCACATACATTTATCTACCATTGCACAGTTGCAGTGTGATAAATGTTGAACAAACCAATTTCAGTATGAAGTCTACAAACTGTTCCTGGATATGAAAATTATTTAATTTATAACATTTAACTTTTCAATTTGTAAAATTTAAGTAACACCTACATAGGTATTAGTGAAAGTAATATATAGATTTCCTCTTCTATCCATTTCTCGAAGCGAAGGTTACTTTTCAAAGGCTAGCACAGAAAAACTTACTCCTTCAAACTTATCATTCTTATAAAGCCAATGAAACAATTCTATAAAAAATGCCTTAGACCACACAATGATACTTATGCTTGCTCAATATTTTATAGTTGTATACTTTCACAGACAATGGGAGCAGGTAATGTTATCTACTTTTGCCAATGAGAAAACGAGGCTCAAAGAATTAAAAGACTTGCACAGGGACACAATGGTTAAAAGGCAAATTCTAATCCTTGTTCTACTTTGTGTAATTATAAACACTTCTTTTTCTTCATATTTCTTCATCTTTAAAGAAAACAACCAGTATCATATACTGCATAGGGTTTCCATGATGAGAAAATGAAGTGACATATTTGAAAAAATACAATACAAACGCTTAATGGATAAAAACTTGTTTAAATAACAGTAAGTAGATAATGATATATTTTAAATGTTCACTGTAAAACATATTAACAAGCATTACAAGACAAAACACCATGGGCACTGCTTTATGTACCATCAAAATCAGAGCACGTGAGGCACCATCAGCTGGTTAACTTTATGCTTAGTGAATTTATTTATATTATGACCTATTAAATTTAATCATTAACATTTATTAATTTTAGTCAAGATTTTCATAGTTTAGTGCTAGAATAAATGTTTGGTTTGCTTAAGTAATCTTTAATAATGTTCTAGATTGAAATTGATATGACTTCCAATTGTATATTGTTTTATGAACTCTACTATCACCATTTGGAAATTTCCCAAAGGCTTTTAGAAAGCAACTTCAATACGTTCTACTGAGAAAGTCTTTTATTACTTTGTTAAAAGTTAAAACATGAAATTCTTTGTGTTGACAACTAGTGAAGAATGATATGCTTGTCACTTGAAATAGTTGAGCTATAAAGTACTGATGTGTGAAACTTACAGCAGAAATTCAGAATGACCTTACCCTCCAAAGATAAAAATAGAAACTTTGTAATAAATTTCTCCTAAGCATCACTTTAACAATGTACTTCTGTGTTCCAGCTTCATAAGGCTCTTCATAACATGTAGGATTAAATCAAGTTAACTACCAAGGACTCTTGAAATAGGTTAGTATCACCTTCTCCCAGGTAGGGAAAGGTTAAACAGAAGCAATACTCCCTATGGTAGATAAAACAAAAGAGAAAAGCTCTCTCTCTCTCTCTCTCTCTCTGTCTCTGTCTCTGTCTCTCTCTCTCTCTCTCTCTCTCTCTCTCTCTCTCTCCCTCTCTCTCTCTCTCTCCCCCCCACCAAATATTTAAACTGTCTCTAAATGTTTAAACTTCTAAATATTCATATAATACAAAATAATTCTAATTATCTATATGTATAAGTTTTATTCTGTGTTATCCTGTTCTTCCAAAGAATAACAAAATCTACTTGTCCCATTTTTCTTCTTTTCAACACTTAGCCAAGTATTTGGCACATGTTAGATGTTCAACTTCTTATTTAGTGGGATAATCATTGTCTTTCATGATTGCAACAGGTGCTGACATGTATCAAAGAAAAACCATGATGATTCCTTTCAAAACACTAGTGATGTCTGGACCCTCTTCCTACTCCATTTCTTAACCATTTTCTTTCTAATAGCATCTTCAAGCTTTTGGACAATGTTATTTATTTTTACTTAAATGGCCTCTTTCTTATGGGAAGGATCAAGGCAAAAATTGATTCAGTCAGTTGCCTAACAAGAATTAGAAATGCCCAAGAATCTACATTCAAACCTATTGTTAATTACTTTCCTTTTGTCTCCAAAGTTCTTTCACTCCTCTTATTCAAAGACTCCACGAATTGTGTGATTATCATATCCTCTCCTCACTCTAACCATGACCTTATTCCATTAATTTTATTAATTCTCATAAATGTATCCAGCTTCTCTAGTTTATCTCCTATTTACTTTTATTCTCAGTATAACCCCTTACTAAAAGAAATTCTTCTGAACCTTACCTTACATAGCTCTAAAAATCCAGATATTTAAATAATGGTATTCATTATTGCCCCATTTGTTTCTTAACATATCCTTCTATTGTTTTACTTTTCCTCAACAACATAGGATGTTATCTAAAATTCACTTAGCAAGGTATCAGCTGCCTTCTGTCTATTCTATGTCAATAAAGGCAAGGTTAAAGGAACCAAAGTAATTTTAGGAAAATCAAGGATGATCAACACTAATAAAGTTACTTAGAATAATGACAGACTCAAGATGCAGTCAGCCCAGACTGCTGGAGGTCCTGTATCTACGAAAATGATGGATGGCATCACAGGTAAGAATAGACATAAGATCATTTATATGCACCACCAGCGTCCATTGACCTGAAATATTACACGTGAACAAACAATTCTCTGTTTTAAAGATTTGATTGCTTAGGAAATTTATATTTTATTTCACTTAAGAAAAGATTTTTAACATAAGAAAATAATTTTTATAACTTAATAATTTAATAAATCCTTTGTGATTTACCTGAATAAGATAAAATATTAATCTTTTGGACATAGGAATATAAAACAAATTTAATAAGCTCTGTATTATTTCTGGTATAATTGACATAATTTCTGGGTCAGTTTAGTATGTGGTTCTTAACAGAGATGACATAATTCTCTACCCATAGTCTTCAGTAGAAAATGTTTTCCATATTTTAAATTTTTTGAGATATAAAGTGATATATAATTTGCATTACTTGAATGACTAATGATGCTGGACATTTTTCCATGTATTTATTTGCCATTTGTATTTCTTTACCTGAGAAGTATGTATTCATCTCAGATGCCCATTATTGGACTGGGTCTTTCAATTTGGGGGGCCTGATTTTTTTTTAATACTTTATATGTTCTAGACAGAAGTCCTTTGTCTGAGGGACAGTTGACTAAAATTTTTTCCCAATTCATAGGTTTTATTTTTACCCTGTTTGTGATTTCTTTTGATATGCAAAAACTTTTCAATGAGATCCCAGTTGTCGATTCGTTGAAGTATATCCCCTGTAGGTTGGTTTTAGTTCAGGAATTCTCTGCCTCTGCCTGTGTCTTCAAGATTTCTACCTCCTTTCTCTCTCAGTAGATTTAGTGTTTCTGTTTTAATATTTAGGTCTTTGATCCAGTTTTACTTTAGTTTAGTATGCTTATGCATTTAGTAATTGTGTACATATATATGTATTATATATGTAGGTATAGAGTACAATATATATAATTGATATATAAAAAATGACATATAACATACATTACTTTACATAGTACAAAAGATGTTAAAAGGAATAAATCATATATAACATCAGACCCAAAATTAGTGTTATCACATGACTCTCTCTCCTTTGTACCTGTTCAAGTATGTATTTTAAGCAATTAAACCCTACCACATCATAAATTTTGCCTTTGCATTTTACTTTAACTTGATCTAAGCATTTTACATGGTATATTATTTTCAGTGACAAAAGAATTACATATTCACTCAGTTTGCATAACATTTATTACATTAATGTCCATTGTGTTGGTTTGGGGCTTATCTTTGCAAGGGGAAAAATATAATACAGGACACATACTTTATATGATTATTTATAATAGTCATCCAAAGAACAATATACAAAAGAGTGCATAAAATCTGTCCACACAGTAAGACCAAGGAATCCAGCTGAGGGGCTGGATCCCACGGAAATGTCCTGCTTGTGTCCAGATGAATACCTAGAGTTCATAACAATGCCTCCCATGAATCTAACTAGAGGCCCAGAGCCCACAACAACGTCTCATGCAGGTTTGTTTCATGGCTCTGCATTGGGAAGGGCCAAAGGTCAGTGGTGGAATCTAGAAAGTCAGTGCCAGAGGGATGAAGTATCTGTGCTAGTAGGCTGAGGGATCTTCACCGGAGCCAGGAAGCAACACTCGGAAGAACCGAGCTCCCTCGAAAAGTACCACAGCCATCTTCAGCAACAGTGAGGTCCTAAGCTACTCCAGTGATCAAGATGGCCAAGTTCCCATCAGGGAATCCAATGCAGCAAGCTTCTCCAGAAGACCAGCAGTGCACCATCTTCCCCTGCAGAGCCAGGAAGTGATGCTCAGAGTGAGCACCAGAGCTCCCCCAAAAGTGAACCAAAGCCATTCTCAGTGCCAACGAAGTCCTAAGCTCATCGGAGGATGAAAACAGCCAAATTCATCAGGAAAGCCAGCATGACAAACCCCTCCAAAACAACCAACAGCTCCTTACAGCTTCTACCAGCTCCCAACAGCCTCTCTCAGCTCCCAACAGCCTCACTTCTTCTCCAGTACTGCCTCTTATGCTGCTGGCAACAATCCCCAGGTGGGCCTCCCACACCCAGCACCACCACGCTTACTCAGTTCAGCTGGGGGTTATAAGCTGACCACCAGTTATCAATCCACTACACCCGTCTGCAATACTTTTTTTTAAATTTGTTATATTTTATTTCTTCGGTTAGCTCACATATTCACATGTTGAAGTTCAGTGTAATACTTCACCAGATGCATACTTCATGTGTTGATTAAATCTAAGCTCCTTGTATCCATCCTCTATCCCACCTCCTACTTGCCAACCTCTAATAAACAATATTCCACATTCAGGTGGACATTTTTAGCTTCCACTTGAGAGTGCATCTGCCATTTGTCTTTTTGTGGCTGATTTATTTCACCAAACAATGCAATCATCAGTTCCATTCATTGTACTGAACCACAAAGTTTCATTCTTCTCTATGGCTGAATAATACTGCACTCCACTGTATATGTGTATCATTATTTTAATTCAGTAGGTTTTTTCAGTGTAGCATCATCAAAAACTTGTAAGTAATGCATTGTGCTATAACATTATGATGGTTACAGTGTTACTAGGCAATAGAAAATTTTCAGCTTCACTGTAATCCTATGGGACCACTGCTGTATATGTGGTCTATCATTGACTGAAATTTGTTATGCAGCTCAGAACTATATCCAATTCCAAGGTCAAAGTTCTCCTATGTTTGATCAATTATGTGTTGGATATCAAAAATTTATACATCATATATCAATAAACAGGCAAAAAATGATAAAATAATAACAGAGGAAGGCTAATACTTATGACCCAATTAATAGATTATTTGAAATGTAGTATAATTGTTCCTCCATAAAACCTTCAGAGTTTCTATGGTGAAATGTTTGGATTTTTCAGCCTATTTTATTTATTTTGCAATAAACAATACTATTGATATTTGACTTTCTTTAGCAGGACAGTGTTCGATATCAGAAGCAGGGATTCTGATCATAGTAAATGCTTTTCTTATTTTTGTTAGCTTTTATTTGTTCTAAATTGACACAGCCTAGGGAAACTCCTAGTATACCAAGATAATTGGTGTCATATATAATATTATAACTGTTTTGCTTTAACCAGTTTGTCTAGGGTACAGGCAGTAAGAGAACACCAAACATGAAAATTTATTAGAAGAATTATCTAAGTGATAAAAAGAGAAGTAGCCCAGCAATGGATAGCTATGAGAGAGCTGTGGATATACACTGGGGGTGTGGCTATTCAAGAAAGAGCAAAAGAAGAAAGGAAGAAAAGTATGGTAAATGCATGTGATATCATTGTGAGCTATTAAAGAAAGAGCACTAAGGTCTCCTGGGGGTCCTATGCCAAAGTTTCCCATCGGAGCAGTTGTATGTCTCTGGAGAGCAGATTTGCTTTTGTATTCTGGCTTTATTCACCCACTGGCTGGGAGCAGCAAATTGGAAGCATGGTTTTGAATGTACATGAATGTACAGATATATTTCAAAGCACAATCACATCTGGTAAAGTGGATCAGTTACTTTGCCATTAATAAAATTTCTGAAGGGCAGATTCTCATAACATATCACTGCTATTCAATTACTAGTTGTGTTGTACAGGACAAGAACAAGCCATGGCAAAGTGCAAACCCTTCTTTTTGACCAAAGCCCTAAAATGCCACCATCATAAATCAGTTTCTAATTGAGCATTAGTAAGCATATGACAGTAATGTATTCCACTCCTGGTCAGCAGAGTCAGGGCTCCTAATACAAATCTCTTTTTTTAAAAAGGCATTCACACAAATTGCTTTCTAATCTATTCCCTGCAGAAGATATTAGTTGTGTATCAATGAATCATACGAATCCTGTTTTACCAAATATTCTTGAACAAACACAGACAAAACAACAAAGTAATTTATCTCTCTTTCAGCAATATAAAGTCTCAGCTGCTTTTGTACTGCTACGTTTTAAACAATTTTTCTTTCAAGATTGATATCCAAAGGCCATTGTACAGCCATGCAATCAGTAATATATACATCCTTTTGAGAGAATAACTTGCCATAGTTTTACTTAGCCCAATGAATTTGAATATCAACTCTCTGTATAAAGACAAAAATATTCTACACCTGTAATGAGTACATTTTAAAAAAGAAAATGCCACACGTTTTAGTGTCCCCAAAGCAAATTTAAGTTCTAAGCATCGGTTACTTCAGCAAAGGCCAGTGCTATATTTCCAGCCAATTTACAGTTTGCTTGCTATGAGCCTGAGGTACTTGTTACAGGCTGACACATACTTGAGAAAAATTTATTTACATGTTTATTATAAATGAGTGTCACACGTAAAGCAAACATATATTTCATGTCTTACCCTGTTTTCAGTAAATTCAGTGACCACATAATATTTAATACTCAAGAGGTCCTGTTTGTTTCTTGTTAAAAATAATTGGCTTTCGATTGTGCTAGTACACAAAGGATATAAACATACAGTATGGTGGAATTTAATAAAGACCTCATTAAATCTGTGCTTCATTTTGAAAAACTTAAATACATATAATTGAATAAAACATTGAGTACAGCTAGCAGAGGCTAAAAGCTAAAATTTTTGTTTAGTCTTGAATAAAAACAAAATAATTAAAGTTGCTTCCAATTTTTGGTCTTGTTCATGGTGCTGCAAAAAATGAAAGTGCAAATGTCTCCTCAATATATTGACTTTTTTTTTTTTTTGCTTAGGATATATACATGTTAGTGGGATTGCTGGATCATGTGGTACTTCTGTTTTTCACCTTTTGAGGAGCTTATTTTGTTTTCCATAACAGTTGTACTAATATTCCCAAGTTCATAGGTCCCCTTCTCTATATTCTCAACAGTATTTATTTATGTATTTATTTTTTAGCAGTATCGGGGATTGAACTCATAACCTTGCGCTTGCCAGGCAGGCATTTATGCCACTGAGCTATATCCCCAGCCCCTCTCACCAATATTTACTGCAGCCATTTTTTTATTACATCCATTCTAACTAGACTAAGATGCTATATTATTGTGATTTTAATTTGCATTTCCCTGATGATTAATGAAATCAAAATTTATTTTTATGTACTTGTTGGCCATTTGGATTTCTTCTTGTGAGAAATGTCTATTTAGGTCCATTGCCCATTTATAATCAGATTTCTTTTCTATAGAGTTGTCTTAGTTCCTCATATATTACAGATATTTACCTATATTAAATATAAATTGAAATTATTTTTTCCTGTTCTGTAGGTTGTCTCTTCATTCAAATCATTGTTTTGCAAAATATCTTAATTTAATGTATCCATCAGCTGATTAATGGATAAAAATGTGATATGTCTATATGTACACTATTCATCCATAAAAAGAGAATTAAATCTTATCATTTGCAGCAATATGGGTGGAAGTGGAGGGCATTAGCATAAGTGACATAAGACAACCGCAGAAAACAAATACCAACACACCACATGATCTCACTCAGAGGAAGAATGACCTTGGTTCCGAGAAACTGCAGTGAGCAGGTGTAGGTGGAAGAGAGGGATGGGGAATTGCTGTTCAGTGGGAAATACACTGCATTACAATAGCAGTGATAAATTCTGGTGCACTCTTTCATAGCATGATACCTATAGCTGATAAAACAATGTACTGTATATTTCAAAAATAGATAAAAGACAGCCAGAGATACAGTTCCGCGGCACAAGTGCCAACCGGGCAAGTGCAAGATCACGAGTTCAAGTCCTACTATCAAAAAAAGTGATAGAAGAAAGAGTTTTCATTGTTTTCACTACAAAAAAATGATAAATGCTTGAGAAGAAAGGTGGACCCTGATTTGAGTAGCACACAGTCTATACACCCATTGAAACATCACATGTATGTCCTAAATGCTGTATGCATAATTTTATATCAGTTAATAAACTGCATCAATTTTTAAAATAAAATACAATAAAATAAGCATAAATATTTTCATATGAAGCTTTAGTGTATCCAAGTTAAGAGTTTCTTTCCTCCTTTTCTTGTTTCCTTCATTTGCTTTGTCTTCCCTCATTTTTTTCAGCTCAGTCAATCAACTATGATAGCAATTTGGAAGAACAAAAGCATTATGTCAGCTCAACTTCTTTATTCAGTTTCTCAGTCTAATAAGAAGAAATTAAGGGAGCATTTCTAGTTCTGTGAGCACAAAATTAAAATGGGGAAAGATAACTTCAAGATGCTAGTAAGTTAAGATAATGCATGTTTGAAATTTTAATTATGTAGGTTTCATTTGTTTCCATAAGCATTAACATTCTTCCTTTTGCGTTTACAATGAAGGTGATATTAAATAATGCTACAATGTTTAACTTAATAAACCAAGAATTCAACCATCTACTCTGAAGATCATTGTAAGCGCAAATATTGTATAAAATCCCTGCTTTAACAAGGGTTTTGTTCAGCTAACATTAAATGTATCTGTGTTGGGCATTACAGTTCTTCCATTTTTGTAAACGGTAAGTGAACTTATCAGTATTGTATTGATTATCATATTATTCTGCAAATAAACTCAGTAACTTTGTGATAACTAACTCAAATCTGCCTGGTGTAGAGGTGCACAACTGTAATTCCAGTACTTAGGAGGCTGAGGCAGGAGGGTTGCCATGAGTTCATATCCAGCCTGGGCTACACACAGAGTTCAATTTCAAGGCCAGCCTAAACTACATAGTGAGACCCTGTCTCAAAAATAAAATAAAATTAAATTAAATTAAATTAAATTAAATTAAATTAAAATAACATAAAATAAGGTAAAATAAAATAAAATAAAACAACTAACTCCAGTCTGATAAACTGGCTTTAACCTTTTGTTCCTGTGAAATAAAGATTGCCATGATTAAACCTAATTAGAGTGGTCAAGGGAAGACAACTGATATATAAATATATTTGCATTTGTAATAGAAATAATTAGTTTTTAGGTATTCAAAATTAATGCTATTCTAGTAAGTCCGTATATTTGGAATAGTTTTCTCCATCTTTTTCTGTATGTGCAAACTCTGCCTGTTTTGCCCTTACAAATTTTTCATATACCTGTTGAATCCCAGAGTTACATATAATCACTGCTTCATGCAGTCAAGTCTTTCATGATGTTGTTGGTATTTTGCTATTATTCTTCTTTTTATTCACTTTTTTTTTTAAAAAAAGCCTTTTGGAATCAATCTTGAAGTACTGTAAATTGCTAAAATCTCATTTTCTGAAAAATAATTTTCTTTTTTTTTTGTCTTTTCTTCTGGTACCAGGAATCGAACTCACGACCTTCCGCTTGCCAGGCAAGCGCTTTGCCGCTGAGCTAAATCCCCAGCCCCTGAAAAATAATTTTCTAAATAAATCTTAAATATTTCTCTCAAAGGCTATGAAGTGGATCTAAACATTTCATAACAATCATTAGACATATTTCTTTTCACACATTCTCTGAAACTACCTTATTACACTATGTATTAACTCCCGGAACATGTCTCCTTATGTCCTTCCTCCCTCGTACACCACATGGCTATTCAAATGCTTTCTCTACCTCCACATTTCATTCTCTTTTTTTCCTTTATCTTCCCTATTCTGATTACACAAATTAATCAAATATACTTTCCTTTAGAACTTGGGCTTTCAGCAGAAAAAAAAGCAATATTTTCTCTGAGCCTGCTGATCTACTGAGTCATTTGTGTCTTCCTGAGCACCTGCTTGGGGCAGGCATGATACCACGTAGATACTTGAGATATAATAGTGAACTAGACCCACGCCTACAGCTGATGGTGTTCTGAAGGGTCCAGGCAAGCACACAGGCAGTTATGAAACGTTGTAGTGAATACTCTTATCTCACAGTACAAGTGCTGTGGAGATACACAGTTTTCTAGAGTCAGATTCTAATGATACTCATTTATTTTGTGGAAACAGCCTCTCGTAAGTGAGATTTCAGAGTAGGTTGGTGATTAAAATCATATCACGAATAGCATCATGAAACATATTACAGATCCCTGTGTTACATTTTATTTTCTTTTAGTATATCTCCATCCCCATTATTAAGAATTTGAGAACAAAGACTATGTTTTGCCGACCCTCACATATAGAAAAGTGCCAAACACAGCACGTGACACTGGACAAGTTCTCAATAAATGTTCTATGATTTTCATTATATGAAGCTCTTGTTCTGTTCATAATAGCTTATATCCTTCATGGTCATTCTGTCCACTAACTTGGAATTATTTTTTGTGACTAAATTGTTATAAAATTTCTAATCCATTGAAGTATCACATAAATACACAAAAGTGCAAGAAGATTTTGTACTTTAGAAACAGCTTATCTTATCCACACATTGAAGGTGAAATAACATGTCCAAGAGAATCAACCAAAAGTGAAAACTGCCTTCATAGGTAGGCAGTGTCTCCTGTAGCATGTATCCTGGTTCATCCTTCCTTGGCATATAGTTTTGATTCTAAAGAAGAAACAGAAAACTGAGAAACTGATATTTGAAACAATCAGACAACAATTTCTCTAGCCAATATTTCTCCAATTAGCACTTCTTCATCCTAGCAGGCATAGTCAGATCAAATGAATTTTTATAAGTAGCAGCAATTTCTGCAGACATATTTAACAGTAGATAGATGCAACTGAGTCATTTTTTTTAATTTAGCCTTGGGATCCAAAAGACATGTGACTTAATTATGGAAGAGATTATCTACGTATATATTAAAACATAGAATTTAAGTTGAAAGTGTTGTTTCCTGATGCATATCTGACTTTCAGACTCTAAGCACTTAGAAGAACTGAGTTTTAGCTGAAGAATAAACCTAATTTCCCCTCCGTAGGCAGAAAACATACCTGGACAAAGTTCACTTTGTTCAAGGATAAATATTCAAAAGTAAAAGAAATTTGTGAGGAAAAGGAAAGGCACTATCATGTAGAAAGTAGAGTATTGTTTATGGCAGAACAATTGTCTACAGTGTAATTAATGTAAAAGTCCCTTGTGTTACTTACCCTTCAGTATCCATTCTCACTGAGGGGTAATATCTCCCCTGCAAGATATAAACTAGGCATATAAGCACATCCTTTCCTAGTTTCTCTTGCCAAGTTCTTTTATCTGTTATTATTTTGTTATATTTTGAACCAAAATTGGTATGTAAATGGAAGGGATAAATGCATATGGCCCAATTGCTTATAAAACAATACAAAAGAAGTTTTTAAAAACTATATGTTTACAACCTGGACTGAAATCTCATAAAATAAAGAGTAATGAATGATTATATAAATAAATATAGAAATTAAGCAGAGCTTCACTGTTAGAGTATAACAATGTGGAAATAGAAGTAAAAAAAGATTGTGTTAGAAGAAAATAATTACTTTATACTTATAAAGTATAAACACTACTAAGGATTTATTAAAAATATAAGCAATAAAAATGAATGCGCTGAGTACTACAGATGTGCATATGTAGGAAAATTCTTAATAATTCATAAGAAGTTGTCAAAAGCAAAGACAGTAGAAAATTATATACCTCTCTCATTCCTTAGCAGTTCACTTGAAAAGAAAAGGAGATATGGAAAGAGAATACTCAAATACTGTGATAAGTAAATATGTTTAAATATGTGCTACACTTTGCACATTTTCATCACTATCATTGATAAATACTAACATATTTTAAATTTTGTAAATCAGAAATTATATTTGCCATATGTCTGATGAAAATAAAAATAAAATTATATTCTCAAAATACTTCAGCAAACATGCACAAAGAAAACCCTATTTTAAAAAGATGATCCAAAGTAATGTTTGAAATAAATATTAGACAGACATTTAAAAGTAAATGCTATTAGATGAAACAAGAAAAATAATAAAATATTCTGAATTTTAGAATATGGTAAAGCTGACATACTAAGAAACTACATGTATAAAATACATTAAACTTTGCTTAGAAAGAGAAATAATAAAATAGTATAAAATCCTGACTCAACAACTGTACAGATTTTTCTTTTTATTCATGGCAATGTACAGAAAATAATTCATGGGGCAAATGAAGTAATTTTTGGGTTTCTGAGGTGACTCACCTCTAACTTCTTAATAATGATAAATGTCAAATTAAAACTAGAATAACTAAGATGAAAATATCACATTCAAAGTGAAATATTGTACAGTATTTTCTATCCTTAGAAAATGTTAAATTGTGTTACATAATATCATATAGATATTATGATAGAACCAGATTGAAGGATTAACCAGCTTGCAATGAATGGAATACAGATGAAGAACTTGTTTGCCATGGGTGCACAGATGTCTAACAGAATTTAGTAAAAGACAATAAGGAAACCGTTAATGAAATGGAATGATCACAAATAGTCTACATGATAATGTACTTCCTAGAGTCACAGTGGGGTCAGAAGCATCTTGCTGGGGCTGATAGCAAAATGTTTTAATAAATATTTGTTCAACTTGTGAGTCAGGGGTCACCTGTGTGTTTCTAGAGCTCTTGGTTGAGTTCACTTATGCCTTCTTGCTAGATGGTGAGTCATCTGTGGCTGCCGTTAATGGGCTCCCTCATGTCAGGGGCTTCAGCCATGAGAACAGTGTTGATGCTGCTGTGAATTACATAGTGTCTCATCCTCTAGCTGGATAAGCAGAGGCTGTCATGGTAGAGGAAGGGTTTTAAGAGAGGAAGAAGTGCACAGGGCCATTTGAGATAGAGACTCACAACTGGACAGCATCATTTCCACTGCAAGTCCAAGGGTGCCCAAAAGAAAAAGTAAATAAAAGTGAAAGAGGCTTAAAGTGTTACTTGGCAAAAGGCAAGAGCACAAGGAAGCCACAAATTTCAATCGTCAATGAAATGAGTCTACACAATGAATTGCCTTCTTTGGTATATTGGCTCTACAAGTAAAAAAAATTAATTATTTTTATATTTTTAAATTTATTGCAGTGTATTTTTATCTCTTTATGATCTAAAATGAATAACATAGTGAGTTGTGAATAAATAAACAAGTATTCCATTGTAACTCAAGTTTTTTTTACAAGTTAAAGACATATTGCTGAAGTGAAGACAAAGAACTAAAACAGGAGGAAATGAAAGAAATCCTTAAATAGGGAAAAGTCTATATCTTAATTAATAAACCATATTTCCTCTCTGGCAGTAATAATACTTCAGCATCTGGAATTCACTATTATTTACTATCATGCTAAAAAATGATTCACATGTATCATCATATATACAAGCCATATATGCATTTTACTGATGGGTGGAATAGTTTCACAGGTACTAATTGAAGTAAGGAAAATCACAGACTCCTGAAAAAGAAATCAAAAGCAACCAAAAAATGAGAATGTCATTATTCTATGCCATATTATTTGAAGTATCTCTATTGTCACTGAGAAGATAATTTCTTTACAAATATAAATCACCTAGAAGTCAGAAAAATGCAATCTGACCTTGAACTTGTCTTCAAAAAAATCACCATATGAAATAACTTCTCTACTTAAGGTTAGTTGTCACATCTCTAATGTAAGGCGATTGATTGCATTAAGATTCTAAATCGCTCCTGTCGTCAAGATTCTCTTATCAAGACTTTCCCCTTGGATTAATCAAATAAAATCTGACCCTGGAATGGAGGAGTTGTGAGAACTCCTTATTTATAAAGCCTACAAAACATATTCATCTCCCTCTCTCTCTCTCTCTCTGTCTCTCTGTTTCTCTGTCTCTCTCTCTTTATTGTATCATCCCTAAGTAAACAGAGCATTTAGTATCATGTTCCTGAAATATTCATTTTCTATTCCCCAGACACTTGCCACATCAAGGAAACATGGAAAGTATGTCCAAAACAGGCAGTCTGGGTAAGTATTATATAGTGGACGCTGAGGACTGTGCAAATTAATGTGTTATTCGTAAAAAATTACCTTTCTGCCTATATGCTAAGTCAGCTGTTTCTTGGAAATCTCATCATACAATGAAGTGAATTAAGCTAGTGTTACCACTGCTTATGTAGCCTAATCTATAAAACTCCTCTCTCTGCGCTAACTGAGGGCAGAACAGAGTGTTGTAGAGTGCCATAGTCCAGCTCACTGCTATTATGTAATTGTTTGTACACCTCCACTTTTTTGATAAGTGGTTATTGAAACAGGCACCATTGTGTTATTTCCAGACTATGACATACAGCACATCACAGAGTAGAAGTACGAACACTAATGATTTCCTAGTGTAATAAATTTGCAATAATTCACATTTCTTTGAACAAGAAGTTACAGGTGGAGAATCTGACACTAAAACACAAATGGAAGTGATGTTCAGAGCTTGCAGTGATCTGATATATATTTTTCTCTTTAACCATTTGAAAAGTACATTGAATAAATTCTACCCACAATTTTGAACTGCAAGGTGTATATCGTACCCTCAACTATTATAATGAGATTTTTTTCAGCTATCCCAGATAAATATTTTAAAGTGGCCAGTACTAGGCCTTCAAAGAAAAGACTTCTTACATGACACAAAAATAAATCATTATCTTTCCTATTCTTTAGACATATTCTGTTACATGTGGCAGAGTTCAATCAAATTTTATGAAAAATTATTAGTGTATTAAAACAGTTGTAAAGACCTGAGTATATACCACATTAATATATATGAAAAACCAATTTGATTTATTGAGTCAGTGCAATTACATTCAAACCTCTAACAGACAATTTGAAAGATTTAGCTAACTCTAAAAAGTATAGCATAAAGATAGTTCAAGAGTAGTTAAAATGTACCTGCAAAAAAGAAATATAAACAATAAGATTAGGTACATATATGAAAATGTCTGTAACATATATGATTTACAGAATACTATTACCCAAAATAAATATTTAAAACTCCTATAAATTAAGAAGAAAAACACACAATATAAACAACATAATAACAGGTATTTCACAGATGAAAAGAAAGCATGGCTCAGAAACATATGGATAGAATAGTGTACAGTGTATAGCAAGAGTCAATAATAACTATTTATTGAACTAATAACTAAAAATAACAACATTAATGACAGAGAAATAGAAAATAGAACAATAAACACAAAATTAAATATATTTTATACCACAGAGTTGTCACAGTACTCTAACATTTCAATTTTGGCAATGATAAGTCAAGCGGGCCCTAAACTATCCACTCATATTAGAAAACAACTTGGCATTAACATATGAAGCTGAATTTCACAAATCTACTTCTAAATATGTATCATAAGTATTACTCTTGTTTAGGTTCATGTAGAGCCATCTATGTAAATCCTTGCAGAACTACTTATTTCATTGGGAAACACTAAAAGTGGAAAATTCCCTTGACAGAATGAAAATTAGTGATCCTTCTCTACATACAAATAATTACATCTGAGAGACCATATAATTAAAATGAATAAATTTAAGCTACTCCAATAAGAATGACTTCAAGATCTACAATTGTAAATGAAGAAAAATAAGTCACAGGAATATAAAAAACTCATATTTTATCTAAATGCATCCAGAAAAAGCAAAGCTGACCAATATGATAAGATTTGTCCTTGCCTGTATAAAAAACAATGTTAACAATAAGGAAATCAAAGCATGAAGTTCAGACGGTAGTTACTTTTGAAATGAGTTAGAAAAAAATAAATGGCTTAAACAGAATTAATATTTTCCCCTTCTTAGTTGGGTAGCAGATGTTCACGTATTTCATTCCTATAATATATAACTTACACGTCTTTTATAAAGGTAGTTTTAAATCAAATATTTAAAAATACCCATTTTTAAATGGGTGATAAAAACTATTCTTAGAAAAAGTAAGAACACACTCATTCTTTGTTATTTTCTTTCATACTTCATGAAATATTTTCTTCTTATATTCTTAATTCTAATCTCATTTTAAATTATCTAAAAATTTCTTAACATTGCTGGATTTCATCTACTTTTGTCTTGTAGGAAACTCAGGATTTCATGCATGATGGTTAACAAAGTCTATACAGAATTTAAACTACCAAAAGGATTGTTAGATTAATTCGAGCTATCCCCGGTTTAAGTTTTTGAGTGTCAAGAGAGCCACTACATTGTGTTGGAAAAGGCAAACAAATCCAATAAAGGAATGCCACGAATTGATTAACCCAAACTCTATTGCTACTGGACAAGTTCTAGATGAGCATCTTTATCTGTTATGATTACATTTATTACTAGTGAAGCATAGAAAACCATTTATTTATTAGACTCATACTGCTGAAAACAAACTGTGGGCCAAAAAATAGACTCTGAGGATGAAAAATATCTTTTCATGAAATATAAACCATACAGTTTAAGTTGCATATTATAACCAATATACTTAATTAAAAGGATGCACATTATTATGTAGCAAATAAATTTCAGACAGTTATAAATATCTCTACTACAGGTCAGAATAAAGAAAAATATATTGGTCACTCTTCTTAGTTAAGAAAAATTCTATATGTTTTCCTTAAAGTCATTTCTATGTCTTTCATTAATCTTCATTTTCTTCTCCTTTTAATCTTTCATTTTCTGGTACATTATTTGTTTTTCTTGTTATTTAGTTTTCTATTTTCTTTAGTTGACCTTCTAGAAATAAATAGAGTTCCATTAAGACATTAAGGAGTTGGCTACTCCTACTGGACCTGTTCCCCCACAGACATTAAAACATATTTAGATTTAAGTAGAGAAAATATATTTATAGAAATAGAGAAAATATGCCTCCATGTTGTTAAGCATCCTAGAAAATATTATATTTCAAGAGGGGGATGTGGGCCTCCATAAAATGCTGTAGCATCCTTTCTTAATAAGGATACAATCGATTCTTCATGATTGTAGAATTTAAATCCTGAGTAATTTTATGGCACCACTTTATTGTGATGACAACTTTTGTTACTCTTTCCTCAGTGCTGTTTGGATTAAGAAAATGCATTTGTTAAATATACAATACAATGTTAAATAATTTCTCTTTCAGACTTACTATTGCATAAAAGTTCTGGTAAGGAGATGAAATAAATAAAGAGCCCACATGAGGAAGTCCAAGTTGTTTTCTTGGGTCCATGCTACTTCGGTAGTACCCACCTCTCTTCCCATCCATACAAAATATATATGGTGTGGAGCCGTAAGGAGACTTAGTAGCTCTTTTCTCTCCACTAGGCACAGAATCCTTTACTTCCATGCTTACTAGGTCTCAGGGGAAGTTCGGGAGGAGATAGCATTAAAATGCTAAGATTTTCTTCTCCTTAGAGATATCTCTCTGTTCTCTACAGAAGGATCAATCCAAAGGAAAAGACCAACGCTTAGTTTCATTTTTGAACCAGGAATTGACTATTTAATCACATTAAGTAGGTTAACAACTCAACATTTTTCCACCTATTATTAGTTAGTTTAAATTATAGTTGGTTCTAAAAGAAAAGGAAAAGTACAAGATCCTAGGAAATCATGTAATGAATAGATTTGAGTTAATCTTGTTGGGTTAGTGATACTTTTTTCCTATTTGTTTCTACTAATTGGAGGTTCATAATGAAGAACTACATTTCATTTCTATTCATCTGGTTTTATTTTTTGCTAGAATTTTACATTTGATACATGACATTTAACTTCTCAATCAATATCTCCTGAATATGGCATCCAGTATCAATTATATTGTTTATTAGCTGGTTTTAACACTGGCAACTGTCCTGTAACTATTTATTATTACAGTGTAATACTTTGGCATACTCTGAAATTGCAGCCATCAGTTACACAGTGATCACCGTACAAAATTATCTCATGATTATGCAAAACTTCAGTCATCTATAGAGAACAAAAGATATTTCAGTGCCTATTCATTAGTATTCTAATAAAATCTATATTGTTACAGGTTCTCAAAGTCAGAAAATAAACTCAACCATCTCTTCAGATCTTCTGCTACATTTTGTATGGTGTATATGAATTTCATTTTTGGATTTCTTATATTAATCAGCAAATATAATCTATGATGGGTGTTTTAATTTTAGTACTATTTTAAAGCTACTCTAGAATTTATTCACATTAAATCATCATAACTGTAGACTAACATGTTTACTATGCATCAGAGATTTGAAATCATTTGAAAATTTTCTGCTTATCACACACTATATAGTGCTGATATATTCATTGGTATTCATGAATATAAGATTTTCCTAATAATTAAAATTCTGTGTATCATGCTAAACTACATTTCTTTTAAAAATCCTCTTAGGAAGTATAAAAAAGATAAATATCCTAATATTTCTATTAAATGACACTTATATAGAATAATTTCTAGTGACTCATTTTTTTCAAAACATAAATTTCTTTTCTTTCTTAGTGTAATTCTGCAGATCTCTACCTTTGATGATCTTCCAAGTAATTTGTTGCTATCATGTATAAATTATATGAGGAATGAATATTCTGTTAAACTGAAAATCTCCTTATTATCAACCTACTTCTCTGTCCTTGGGCTCACAATTCCTGAATCTGGTCTCACTTGGACAATCTTTCAATCTTTCCCAATTCAAACACTGAAAATATTGTAGATTTTCCTTGCCAGTAGGATTTTACTTAACCTTTAGTTCAAGTACTAATCATAATGTGCATCAAAAATTAAATAGATGGCCTATCATGACCTTGAAATCTGGCTTTCTTAATTGCTTTACCTCTTTTGACCATTCCTATTCCTGAATGCTGACTAGCACCTCAAGCAATTAATTGGCTTTTCTAATTGGGAAGATGGCCCCACTCCCTTTAGAATACAGGGGTGATTTTCTCTAGTACGAATTTCCTAATTGCCAAGTCTAACTTTATTACTTATCCTTTGAAATCCTTTGATGGATCTTAAAATTTTAAACAAAGGAATATTAGTTTCCTAATATGACAGTTTTGTTCAAGGAGCTCCTTTTCTTTATTTATTTATTTTAAGAAATAAAAGAAGGAAAAAGTATTAATAAACAGATGTCCATTTACAAAATAGCATAAGAACAATACAAAGAAAACAGAGTTACAGACAAAGTTGTAAGAAATTAACCATGATTGTTGTATTACTTACTGATATCTTCAAAGTGGTTTCTCAGGAAAACAAATAGAGACATACAAGATTGATCAAACAAATAATCATTAACTGTTCTTTTCTGTAGAGCAATAGAAGACAGTAGTACAACTATGTTAGCTATCCTGTATATACATACTTACATAATTTTCCCTTCTTTCTCTTCTCTTTTCCCGTACCCCAGTTGGCCTTTACTTTTGAGCATTTTCCTTTCATTTCACAATGTCTTGTCTTACTATCATTTACCAAATTCCTTCCACTTACCATTTGATTACATTTTGCGGTACACACAAGCTGGTCCCTACAGAGTTTCACTTGATCACAAGACCTGCTTTCTGAATATTCAGAAGTTGTAGTAATAATTATCAAATAATTTGGCAAGTCAAAATTAGCAATAATGAGAGTACACATTGTGGAGATTAGCAAATGCTAGAAATCAAGGCTTTTTCCCTTTCTTACAGTCAGTTAATCAGAACTGAAAGCTGCTCATGTAGCTCAGTTGATAACACTCTAACGCTTGCATATTCCTACGCCCTTCCCTTTGGAGATCTGCGAAGTACAGCTAAAAATGGAAGCCTAGGAAAAGACTGCAAAGCCCACTCTCTATAGTCAAGTTACAAAGATAGAGAAAGGCAGAGAAATCTATCTGCAAACTTAAAACTTTATATAATAAATAAAAATAACAGCTAGAATAGCAATGGAAGCAACAAAATAATTTTACAGGTTAACTATATATATAAATTATTTTGCTCTTGCATGAGAATTTAATTATGTTTTACTGTAAAACAGCCCATATTAAATATTGCTAAAGATAATTGAATTTATAGTCATACCTCATAATATATGTACATACTATAGCATTCAAAATGATACTCTAAGTTTAGGCATTTTGGTTACAACTATAGAGAGTAAGATTAAGGCATGCCTGATAGTTCTTTTCACTTTTTAGAACTGAAGAGTTTTACTTATTGTAGTTAGTGTAGGAATTTCCAAATCCCTATTGCAAAAGATGTAATTTACATCCAAAATATATTTACTTGATGACTGTTCCTTGACCTAGTTGAATAATTTTAGATTTGTGATTATTTTCCTTATGCAGTAGATTTGCAATCAATTTAACCCTCTTATAATGTAGAAAATTTTAGAGTAGGGTACTCAAAGTAACTTTTCTACACAAGAGCAAATTATTACCAGAATAAATATATGTGAGACACAATACATATTTTTCATAGAAAGGTTTTAATATTAGTATTAGAGCCATTAAGATATTTTGAATTTCAGAATTAATGGCTTCACCAAACTAGAGAAATATTCTGGATTTACATATCTTAGTGTTTTATCTTCATCCTACATTTAGCAGAGCAATATTATAACCCATCATTTCTTTGTCTGGTACATAGGTTTTAGAAATGACAGCCTCTAAACTTTTGACTTTTGTCCTTATTGATAATGTAGTTATGTTCAATACTTAAATTCACCTTGCTCATGGATAGGAAGAACCAACATTATGAAAATGGCCATACTACCAAAATTGCTGTATGTATTCAGTGCAATTCCCATTAAAATACCATTAGCATACCTCACAGATCTAGAGAAAACATTCCTTAAATCCATCTGGAACCAGAAGAGACCCAGAATACCAAAAACAATCCTGGGCAACAAGGACAAGTCAGGTGGAATCACAATCCCTGACACGAAATTATACTATAAAGCTACGGTCATAAAATCAACCTGGTACTGGCTAAAAAACAGACCTGAGGATCAATAGAACAAACTGAAAGAAACAGACACAACCACAAACACACTCAGCCACTTAATCTTTGATAAAGGGACCAAACAAACTCACTGGAAGAACAATAGCCTCTTTAATAAATGGTGCTGGAAAAATTGGCTTGCCCCTTGCCGAACACTGAAAATAGACTCAAGTCCATCACCATACACCAAACTAAAGTCAAACTGGATCACAGATCTCAATATTAAAACAGAAACACTAAATCTATTGGAAAAGAAAGTAGGTAAAAATCTTGAAGACATAAGGGTAAGCAGAGAGTTCATGAATAAAAACGAAACTGCACATGAAATACTTCAAAAAATCAACACCTGGGATCTCATCCTATTGAAAATTTTCTGCACATCTAAGGAAAGCACCAGCAGAGTAAAAATAAACTTGGAAAAAATTTTAGTTGACTGTCCCTCAGATAAAGGGCTTCTATCTAGAACATATAAAGAATTAAAAAAAATCAGCCCCCCGCCATTCAAAGACCCAATCCAAAACTGGGCATCTAAGATGAACACACATTTCTCAGATAAAGAAATACAAATGGCAAATAAATACATGATAAAATGTTCAACATCATTAGTAATTCTAGAAATGCAAATTAAAACAACACTGAGATTTCATCTCACCCCAGTAAGAATGGCTAGCATTAAGAAATCAACCAGTAACAAATGCTGCCGTGGCTATGGAGAAATAGGAACCCCTCTCCACTGCTGGTGGGAATGTAGATTGGAGAAACCACTGTGGAAATCAGTTTGGAGATTCCTCAGCAAACTAGGTCTAGAGGTCCCATTCAATCCAGCTATTCCCCTTCTGGGTATTTCCCAAAAGATCTCAAAACATCATATTACAGCAATATATGTGCACCCATGTTTATAGCAGTGCAATTTGTAATTGCTAAATTGTGGAAGCAATCCAAATGTACATCCACAGAGGATTGGATAAGAAAATTGTGGTACTGTTATACAATGGAATATTACTCAGCTATAAAGAAAGATAAACTCGAGGCTTTTACAGGTAAATGGTCACAACCAGAGATCGTACTCATAAGTGAAATAAACCAGACCTCCATGTGTAAGCAATGTATTGTCTCTCTAGTGTAAGAACCTGAAAGAGTGAATAAAAATTAGGAGGTATGACACACATTGTGAAACAAACAAAAATGCTCAAAAGTAAAGAGCAACTGGGGTGAGTGAAAAGAGAAAGAAAGAAGGGAAAATTATGTATATATGCATGTATGTATGTATATACAGGATAGTAACATAGTTGTACTACTGACTTCTTTTGCTTTACTGAAAGGAACAGTTAGTGATTAATTATTTGATCAATCTTGCATATTTCTATTTGTTTTCCTGAGAAACCACTTTGAAGATATCAATATGTAATACAGCAACCATTGTTAATTCCCTACCACTTTTTCTGTATCTCTCCATTGCTTGTACTGTTCTTATGCTATTTTATAAATGAATATCTGTTTGTTAATATGTTTTCCTTCTTTTATTTTTAAACCTAAATGCAAACTAAATTTGTAAGCTGGACCTAAAAGCTTCAGTTTATATAGTTTCAAACTGTCAAAATGCATACCAAGTATTCAATGTAAATAAATACAGCTTTATTTTTTAACAAAAAATACTTAAATTCAACTTCTATCTAGATACTAAATTTAAGGATAAAAGAAGTTATTAATTATAGAAATAATGTAGATCATTCAATATTTTTTGGATATGAAGAAGATCATAAAGTATCTATGATTAAGACGCCCTTGAACAGATGTAAGCCTATGTAGACACCTTCAAATGGCAGGGCCTTTTAATCTTTCTAGAGATGAGAAAAATAATTTTAATGTTTTCTGAAAGGTCATAACCACCATCCTGACTTTTATTCTGATGACATTTGACAAGCTATTAGTGAAGGCAGAAATATACTGAAACTTTGTGGTACCTTTAGTTTAGAAGTGAGTTTCCACATACTGAGGAAAGTGGGGCATTTTGTCCTGCTAGTAAAACTTTTTTGAAAACAAAGGCACTGACACTACTCAGGGCTTCATGTCTTTCTGACTTTTAGAGCTTCGCAGCTTTCATTTACTCTTCCTGATACATCCTTCTTATCCTTTTATCCTTGTGACTCTCCCCAAATCACAAGGAATCACAATTGATTGACTTGAAATTATTTAATACATTCATTTAAAGTATGTATCAAACACTTACTGTACATTAGAAATTCATCTAAGCGGGGGCTGGGGGTTTAGCTCAGCGGCAAAAGCGCCTGCCTGGCAAGCGCAAGGTCGTGAGTTCCGTTTCCGGTACCGGAGAAAAACCAAAAAAAAAAAAAAAAAAAAAAAAAAAAAAAGAAAAAGAAATTCATCTAAGCATTAAGAATTCAGATTAAGATCCTGTCCTCTAGAAATTTGTATACTTACGGAGGAAAGCCTCAGAAGTAAATAGATATTTAGTGTGTGAGAGAAAGAAAAGATGATTATTTACAATTTAGTCTAGGCACTATCATGTCTGGAAAGCCTTCCTGATCACCCTGGTCTGTATTCTGTTCCATGTCTAAATATTCTCAGAGGATCCCGTGTCTCTGTCATTTAAGAGTATTTCTATATTATTACCAACAAATTTTATGTTTGTGCTAAAGAGACTCCAAGGAAGGGAAGACCTCATTTTACCACCTTTTTCCCCAAGGTGTCTAGTCTAATTCGTAGGTCACGAGGTATATGATAAAATAGTTGCAAATTATTGAGTGTTTAATTTGGGGCACTACTTTCATGCCCTGCCTTTTTTTATCAGTTTTAAGTGTTACATAATGAATTACAGTTGCATTAAAGGCTTAAACAATACACATTTATTATCTTGTAGTTTCTGTAGAGCAGCATCTTTAGACAGCTTAAATGTGTCCTTTGTTGAGGGTTTCATAAGTCTAATCAAGATCTCAGCAGTATAGTGTTTGGGGATGGAAAATAGACCAGACCTAGCTCTCTTAGATTGCTTACAGTATTTAGTTTCTTGAGGTAGTATGACTTAGCATCCTATCTTCTTATCAGCATTGTCTGGAAGCTACCTCAGTTTCTAGAGTCTCACCACGTGACACTCTCCAGATGCAATTCACAAGACTGCTGTTTGTTCCTGCAAAACCAGTGAGCAATTCTCTCTTTACAGTTTGCTAAAGTAGAGTGACATGAGACAATAGAGCCATTTCCCACTGTACTGTTTAGAGTTCTCCGAAGGAAGCAAATCAGTAAAGAGGATTTATTAATTGGCTATTGCATCTGTCTACAGAGGCAGGAGGGTCCACAATGGCCCGATGGGTGCTACATGGCCAGAGGATCCAGTAGCTGCTCAGTCCAAAAGCTCTAAACTCATTAATGAGATGGAACAAAGATGTAGCCTAAGTCCAAGGCTGAAGACTTGGGAGACCTTAGGAGAGTATTGGTGTGAGTTTGGTACCTATTAAATATTGTGCAATAATTACATATTTATCCCCTTATCAAAAGATACCACTATTACCTCAAATTTAATGAATTCTTTTTCGTTTTCTTATCATTGCTCAAGCTATAGGCACATCGTAATGACATTTCTGTCTCTGCACCTTCCTATCTGAAAGGGCATAGACTTAAAGATCTCATCCGTAGCAACTCATTAAAGTGGTTTTTAATCAACTCAATTCAATGCTAATTCTTTCTCCTTTAAATTGTCATAGCACTTTGCATCATTTTTTAGATCCTAGACTATTAGACCCTTAAGAGCCGTTTAAAAAATTACCTGTCTTTTTCTCCCTAATAGATATATTCTTTGAAACACAAAGCTGAATTTTAGATATCTTTGGCAAATTAACATTTAGCAGAATAGCATGTTAATGGTAAAAAAATTAATGAATATTTGTTGAATTAGACAGGATATTATACTCTGCTTAGAGTAAATTTGACAGAATAAACCACTATTTATTATGCACCAAAATGTCAAAGGTTACTGTGCCTATTTTTTCTTCTAACCTATTAATTTGTTTGCATATGCTAATAAACAAGTTAACTACTATCCCTGGAAACTAAGGAAATACTAATTTTGTGATCAGTTTACCAGTGTAGACAACCTCTGTGGCTTCATATTTAACACTGAATTCATTATTTTTGGATAGAACTCATTAAGGAATGATTGTCTTATTTCAAAAAAACTATAATCCATTCTCTAGAAATACAAATGAAGTAGAGTTCAGACTGCAAGCTAGTCTGAATACCATTTGAGATACTTAGCATGTTAATTTATACAAATGTATTCCAAATTAATATGTCACATATCTAGCAGGTTTTGAGAATGTTATAATATTGTTTTCTTTGTTGGATTTATAAATTGAGTATGTAATGCATGAATACACATCTGCCGCAAAGAAGCAGGTTGTGGCACGATTCTCAGAAAGGGGGGGCAGCATGCATACATTTTGAAAAACCGCTTGAAACCTACTTCTAATAAGGGTAAGTAAGTGTTAAATTGGTCTAGAACATATACAGCACAGGTCAGCTGAAGAAACCCAGACTTTAAACTTCAACAAATCTTTACTCACGACCGTGCCCCGGGGGTAAACGCTGCCTCTTTTACAGGGTGCTTTGATGATTCATGTAAAGTGATTATGTAAAATCGAGCATACAGTTAATGTCGTTTGTTTTAAATTTGCACTGTAAAGCCATCCAGAGGAATAAATAGAATAATGCCATTGTTGTTACCTTCTTAGAGTACAAAAGCGATATTGCTTAATAACAAAAGCAATATTAGAACTTAATTCCTTATATTTATATTAGGATGTTTGGTTTAAAATTTGAAAAACTTGATGAAAAGCTATTATTATATTTTAAAGTAAGTATTATAGCACTTATATGATCTTGAAAAAGCAATTATACATATTCTTAATAATGAATTTTCCTAACTGTGATTATTCACCCTAATAATATGGTCACCCTAACTTAATAATAATGGTGCTCCCATGTTTTCTTTCCAGTGTTTGAAAACCAAAACATTTATTAAAGACTTTACTCTAAATCTTCTCATTTATGAGTTAAACTTCTTTCCAGATGGAGCCAGGATATGTGATCAATTCCTGTCAATCTTGGGTATTGTGATTTATATATAGTTTTCCCCCAAAGTGTAGTACATTCAGAGGTACTCCAGAGGCACAATCATGGGGCACTGTTTACATCAATGGATTAATTACTAGTGAATTCATAGCTGAATGTGCTGCTAGGAAATGAGATTGGTTGGAAGAGGCGGCTCAATGCAGGCAAGATCCAGAGGAGTTTATCTCCCTCTCTGCCTCTTCCTTTCCCTCTGCTTCCTGGCTACCCTGAGCTGAGTATCTTTTCCTTCACCGTCTCCTCAGCCATCATTTTTCTAACTCACAGCCAGCCGAAAGTCTACTACAGCCTTGAGTGGAAATAAACCTTTGGTCCTCTCAGTTGTGGGTATTGGGTATTTTACCCCACTGATGGGAAAGTGAGTAAGACAGTCAATAGAATCAGCTGTTGCTATAATTGACACTGACCGTAATGTTAAAGTTTACAATGAATCTAATAACAATTCACATGCACACAAATAAACCGACAGTATAATTTCTCATTAAAGAAGCAAACATATTTCATAAGCAATAGGCTGCCAGCATGACATCCTAAATATGTTAAATGCCACTGATAATTTAAGAGTTTGTTTTTTATTTCCACATGTCCTTCTTTAAGTCAGCTGCAGATGAATCTGGCAGGATGCCCACAAGTGAGGGAAAAAAGAAAGTCACAGTTTAAAATGTTTCCTGTATAATGACATTTTTGTTGGCTGATTAATCTTTTTTGTTACACAGCTAAAAAGCACCGTATGTTAGCAATGAGTTTATTCCTGTAAGATACAAGAAAGGTCTACCTTGTGATAAATGATTTAGATATTTTCTAGCTGAAATGAGAGAGTGGAAAAATGGTGGTGGAAGCTTGTTTCCAAAATCATTTAGGTAGTTTGATTATAAGAAATATATCATAGAAATGAGTGTGTCTTCAGCGATCAGAGGAACACTTTATAAGTTAGCTCTTCTTAGTTCAATCCATACGAAAAACACAACTTTTAAAAAAATCTATACTGATCATACTTTGGCAGTGCATGACTTTCTTCCCAAGAGTAGCTACTTGAAATTTAATTAAATACTGCTGATGTTTAAACAACAAAAAATTCAAAATATATTTCTGTTTGGTTGTATATTAGTCAAATGAAGCTTGAGAATCGAGTCCACTAATTTATTCTCTGCATAGTTTGAATTCAAAATATAAAGAGTAACAATGAATAATATACATCAGCAGAAAAATAATGATAATAAATTGAAAATTATATTCCAATGTTATTCAGTTCAATCGAGTCACTCAGAGTTATTTACTGAGTTGCTACTATCTCAGGAAACAGTAGTAGCTAGAGCAGAAAAGATCTTATTCACACAGAAAAAATATTGTTGCTATGGATGATATACAATGAGTGAGTAAAAATCAGTCTACCAAAATAATGTATCACTCATTAATTACTAATGATTTTACAATCATCAATACAACACCACTTTTAAATTATGAGCAGGATAACATCTACAAGGCTGAAAAGTCAAAACTAAGGTTCAAAAGTGACAAAAAATAAAACTTAAATGGACTAGGAAATTCCTTCTTGTCTAACAAATGAATCAGATGATACAGCAAAACTTGATCTTTTTGAGATTTCTAATTTAAACAATATGCTACGTGGTTTATTTCTATTAATTCTAGAAACATTTCGTATCACTTAAAAAGGCAAAAGTTGTACCAACATTGATTCATTTATTCCGTTACTGAATATATATTTAGCATGACTAATATAATATAAGGTAATAATTTTGAATCTGGGTTACTTACAGCTGCTTGGCTTGAAACTTAGATTTGCTTATTAAGCCAAAAGAGCTGTGTATGGTGGCTCATGGCTGCAATCCCCATACTTGGGAGGCTAAGGCAGGAGGATCGCCTTGAGTTTGAGGCCAGCCTGGGCTTCACAGTGAGTTCAAAATTAGCCTAAACTACACAGTGAAACCCTATCTAAAAACAAAACAACAATAACAAAAAAAGATAAGTAGTTTATTAAGCAGAAGGAAGAAGCCAGCCAGCACTTGCAAGCCTGATTCTCCTTCTGTGGGTTTTTTTATGCTGCCACATGTCCATATCATCCATGGACATCAGATTCCAGTGACATCTCCAGCTTGTGGTGTGATTTCAGGGTCTAAGAATATAACAATAAACAAAATAGACAAAACTCTTTGACTCCTTGCAGTTAACTTTCCTGCCATAATGGGTAATAGGCCTATAAAAATACAAAGAGATGTGTAAGTGGTATAAAGTAGGGATGTAGAGCAGAACTCAGCCGTAAGGGTCTTAAAACAATCCTGAAGCTGGATGTGGCAGCACACACCTGTATCTTCCTCAGCACTCTGGGAAGCTGGGGCAGGAAGACTGTAAATTTATTCCAAACCTGAGCAAATTAGTGACACCAGATTGAGAGGGCGGGGGCGGATTTCTTAGGATGAGTAATGCGTTGTGAAGTTTGGAGTGATAGAATAGGCATTCTGTACATATCATTCAATCAGTGTGCCTGCATACGATGCTTTAGAATTGAAATAATAGCAACAGAATAAGTTAGAAGACTACTGCAAGCAGTCTAACCATGAGTAACAAATTAGTTATATATAAAAATTTAAAAACATATGAAATACATTCAAATGACACTTTTAAAGGATTTGGAAATCGATTGAAGCGTGCCAATCGAAATGACACAGTTTCAGTCTGTCTCTTCACAGATGAATGAATAAAGAAAATATGGTATGCAGTTGAGTATTATTCAGCCATACAGAAGAATGTAATGATGTTGATTACAAAATATTATATGACACTGGACACCATCATGCTAAACAAAATAAGTCAGACACAGAAAGACAACTACCCCATGTTTCTCACATATATATGTATATATGTATATGTGTACATATATGCATATGTATATATATATATAGTTATAAAAAGGCAACATAAATTACAGAGGAAACTATTAGGGAAGGGAATGGGAGTCAAAGTTATGGGGACTGGAATGGAAGGACAATGAATGCAGAGGTTGGAAATGATCAAAGGGGGCATCCACACGTGTGCCTGAATTAAGCTCATCCTTCTGGGTAACTAATATGCACAAATAAAATCTGAAAAAATGAAAAGTTTTAATATAGGGTACTATACATTTTGGGTTTTATTTGCACTTTTGCTTTCTCACACCAGAGAAACAATTTGTTAATAGGGAGGGGAGGAGGGGTTGAAGGGAAGGGAAGGGAATGGGAAAAAGAAAGGAATCAAGTTATATCATGTATAGGTACAAATTCACTATGATGAATCTGATCATTATATATACCTGAAATGTACAAAAAAAATTGATTGGAAACTATAATGTGGGGGAAAGGCATATGCTATTATCTGCAAAGTCAGAAGGAAATCAGAAGGTGGTATAAAACAAGATAACAATTCCAGTGTTTATCTTTTGAGAAATGTTCAGAAAAACTACTGGACATGCAGAATAGGTATTTAGAAAGTTAGCTGCATCTCTGGGTGAGGAATCAAAGCTAGGCATGCAGAAGACTCAGAGTGACCCACGTGGTATTAATGATGTTATGTTGAGTATCACTTGGCAATGAGCATGAAAGAAGAAATAGAAGTCATTGGAAGTATGTGCACTTGAGAAGTTAGGGAAGCTTAGGGTTCATGTAGCCTGGAAGTGGGTGAAATTATGCTTTCAATGTGTCTTATGCTGGTGAATATGAGGAGAGAACAAGGCAGCTGAAGAGATGAAGAAAAACACTGAAGAAAGCTTACATGTTTGGTGGCACGATGACGTGAAAGTGGACATATTCAACTACTACCCACTTTGTAAAGATCAAAAGATAAACCAGATGTGTCTTTTAATATTTAAATTAGAGTGCATTTACAAAGCATTAAAATCAACAAAACTAGGCACCGAAGAATGGCAAGCACATGATTTCATTTGCAAAAACTCAAAAACAAGGAAAATAAATCTATCATGGTGTCTTGGTTACTTTTTCTCCTTGCTGGGATGAAATACCTGATGCCCAAAATTAAGGAAGGAAAGGTTTATTTTGCTTACTGCTTGTGGAGTTTTCAGTCCATACTTGGCAGGTTACAAGGCAGAGTGGCACATGGCAGAGGGCTACAGCTCATGGGGGCAGAACACAGCAAAAGTAACAAACACTAAAAGGGAGGAATGGCCCCATGCAGCCTCTTCCTCTCCCTTACATATGCAAACTATCCACCCCAGGGCGGGTGTAGCTCTCACACCCGTAATCAATCAAACTCTAAAAGCCTGCCCCATGACTGCATGAGGCTTTGGGGGGACACCCAGACACAAACCATAACACATGGTAAAGACTGTAGCAATAGTCCTAAGGGATGTGATATAGAGGAAACTCCTGAGGATGCCAGATGTGCTCTGCACCTTGGTCTGGGTTCTTATGTACATGTACATGTGTTTGTAACAATACACGTATACATGGTAACAACACACATATACCTGTAATACAATTAATTCTGCAATCATTAAATTATGTGCTTAAAAATTTGTGTCCATAACTCACCATACATTAACTAAAATATGAAAAAATAAGAAAAAAATGGAGGAAGAAAAGAAAGAGAAAAGAAAAAGAAGCCTGGCTCACAATGGCTGAATGAAACACTAGATGCAGCTTCACATGAAATCAAATGTATTTTTAGATCCAGAAGTAACAGGAGTCCTTAGGTTCTGTACATTGTTTATGTGAGTTTGGATTGCATATCCTGTTATTTGCAATAAGAATCTTAACTGGTACCGATTCAGATAAAAAAATGCTTAAGGGTCATTTTATAATTTAAAACATAATTAAGTGTTACATAATGTTTTCAAAGTTACAAAGAGCAAAATAAAAGAAAATATTATTTTGGAATATGGCATAGGTGATGTAATTAGATATGACATAACTACTGTAATATTTAGTATTTTTATATACAAACTGTAAATTATGAAATGCTATACATTCCATTAATTCATATTAATGTAGAAAAGCAGCCTTTTAAATACATGATAGTATCAGTGCTAAAGGATAGTCATATGATTGTTAATTACACTGTGCTATTGTCTTTTAGGGATTATACACAAAAAAACAGGCTCATGTTATTAAACAGGAGACATCTACATCTCAATTTTTCTTGCGGGGATTTTTTTTCCAGTACCAGGAATTGAACTGACGACCTCACGGTTGTCAGGCAGGTGCTGTGCCGCTGAGCTAAATCCCCAGCCCCTACATCTCAATTTTTAAAATTTTATGTGAGTTAAAACAGTGAACATGAATGAGTAGAAATTAAAACATGAAATTATATTTATATGTATGCATATTTATTTGCATCTATTTATGTGAATAAAATTGCCAAATTAATAAAAAACTAAATGTAATCCAAAGGAAAATGCACATTTAGATTCTGTGGAGGTTCTTAAAACTGATACTAAAGATCTTTATAAAATTAAAATACAAACTAATAGTCAAAGAATTACAATAACATGGAAATAATGACAGAAGTTTATAAAATATATTAACATACAAAGCCATAACATTTGAGCAAGTATAATATTAGTACGGAGAAGAGTCTGTACAGTGGAATTACTCATCCAGAAATGTACTAATTTGAAACTTGTACATTATTATAGGAATGAATTTAAAATTAAATTGCTGAGGTTAGTCAGTAAACTGCAGTAAGGCAACTTTTGTGCTTGTAGCTATTGAAGGAACCTAATTAATGTTATTTTAAAAATTTAGATTTATGGGCTATATTTTTAGTTCATGAAATTGTTAGTAACAAATATAGATTGCTATTTCCATTATTGGGTCTAGAAAACTTTTGTATTTTTCTCTCTCTTTTTTTTCTGGTATAGGAATCGAACTCACCACCTTCTGCTCGCCAGGCAGGCACTGTGCTGCTGAGCTAATTCCCCAGCCCCTAAAAAAAGTTTCTTAAACACAATTAACTATGCAATATCACAATGAAGTGGAATGCTAAATTAATCATGTAAATTATTTTTAAAAAATATGTTTACCAAAGAAAAAGTGTCAAAACAATCTTCTAAAAGCCTGGTTTGCCAATATTGAGGTGGGTATGAGTGATTGTGGATGGGAGGGTGTGTGTGCATGTGCACGTGTGCGTGGACTGATGAGACAGAGGACTCAGTATTGCACTAACATTACAACAATAAAGTAACTCCAAGGCAAATAAATCCTGAGCAGATACCTTTAGAAAATGATAGTGTAATCAAAATTATAAAATATTTGAAGGATTATAATTTGAAGAAAGAGAACTAGCAAAATACTGAAATTGTAATTCAATCAGGATATTAATTTTATCAAGCTGTCTGTAAAAGTTAAGTCATTGTTAATGGTTAATCGGGGCAATTATAAAAATAAATAGAATTTCTGTCTCTGCAAACAATAGAGAAAGATTGATAAAGTTAGTACAAGATGAACTAAATACGTAAAGCACTGAGAGTGATCAAGTAACAACAAAACACAAATGTGAATAGATTAATTCTAACTCCCACACTACAGCCTTACTGAAAGAAGAGAGGGGCGCATTTCCAAGCCTGAATACTGAAGATGCTATTTTATTCACACCCTATAGATATATAAAGGGAAGATGTAGAAGGAAAATAACAGTGAAAAGAAGAATTTCAACATATTGTCTGCACACAAAGCTAACATAAAGAACCAAATGATACATATGTGACAGGGATTTTTAAAATATCAGGCAGTAACAAAAAACTATGGTTACTGTGTCAAAGGTAATAAAGGTAAAAGTAGACAATATTCATAGATATAAGAAGGATATTTGATAAAACCTAATTTCCACTGCTTCAATGATAAAAAAAAAACAAAAAACACTATTAGTGAAGTAGAAATAAGAAGAAACATTTTTAACCCGATAAAGAAAATCACCAAAATACTACAGTTCAACATTGTATTTTATGTTGAAATCTGAATGGCCCTCCTCCAAGTTGTACAGGCAAGCATATATTGCACTATACCACATTGCTCAATGGCCAATTTTAATTCAGGATTTAAAATAGTATTATCACCAGGTATTGTTGTGCATGCCCGTAATCCCAGCACTCAGGAGGCTGAGGCAAGAGGATCATTGCAAGTTCGAGAACAGCCTGGGCTACAAAGTGAGTTTTAGGCCAGCCTAAACTATATTGTGAGATCCTGTCTCAAAAAGACAAAAATAAATAAATAAATAATAGTATTATCTACATAAGCAATGAAATAAAATATTTGTATATAAATATAACAAAATATATTTAAAAACTTTGTGCCTAAAAGGAACATCACACTCCAAAAACAAAAGAACTAAAATTAAGTATACATTTCTATCACATTAATGAGGTGTAAGGCTTAATTTTGTAAATTGAGATTTAAATTTTCCATAATTAATACACTGGTATAAAAAATCTACAATCAAAATCCCAGCAAGATATTTTGGTAGGTATCAGCAATCTGATTTTAAAAGTTATATAAAGAAGGCAAAGCAACTATAATAATTTAAAGGATTGTGGGAAAGCACATGGTTGGGGTAATCATACTGCTTTATTCAAAATAACATATAAAATCAAATTTAGGAAAAGCACGTGGTGTTGGTAGATTGATAAATACATAAATGTGCAGATATATAGACAAATCATACATTAAAAATAAAAATTGAGGACTGTGTCTATAAAAATATTGTCAATTTATTTCTGAAGCCTTTCTATTTAGTTTTGTTTCTCCAATCGTTTGACACTTCTTCATTACTTATCTTAAACTGAATTCCCAGGAAGTATTTTCAGAAAGAAATATTTTAAAAAAGTAGAGAAATTATGCCAATCATATAAGGGGAAAATATTTGCTTCAGAAAACACCACATTCTTTAAGAGTATAGCAACATATCAGTATAATAAAAAATAAGTCATATATTATTTCTGAGGTAGAAGGCACATCTATGCCATCTATTTAGTGGAAGAGAAGAATTAAAATCAGTTTAGTGCGAAATCACAAAAGGCCGCTTTAGCTTCGAAAACAGTGAGGAGCTACCACAGATTTTTTGACTAAGTGACCGTAGGCATTGCATAAATACCAAGCATGAATGAACTGAAAGAACTAAGGGCATGGAGCCAAATGGTCAACCTTCGCTTCACCCGATAGGAGAGACTTTGTGATAGAGATGGAGCACCAGAAGTGGAAGGAAAACAAGAAGGATGGATTTAAGTGATTTTTAAAATTGAGGTTTTGTGTTGTTCCTTAGTGACTCACAGAGTATGGAACAAGGAGGGGCAAGAAAGCACGAATATGATTGCAGAATGTTCTTAGCCTGGGCAAAATGTTCTTAAGTTATCCTGGGCAAAATGTTCTTAAGTTATCCAAAGATTCCTGGGCAAAATGTTCTTAAGTTATCCAAAGATTCCACTAACATAAAGTTAGCAGGTAAAAAGAGCAGCAGTAGTCGGACAATGAAAACACAAAATGTATGTGATAATAAACTTCGAACGTCAAAAATGTCATGATTTGGAAAACATCAAATAGAGAGTATGAGAGAAAAGCCTAACAAAGCTGGTGGCACACACCTATAATCCCAGCACTCAGGAGGCTGTAGTAGGAGGATCACTGAGAGTTCAGCACCAGCCTGGGCTACAAAGTGAGCTCCAGAACTGCATAGCAAGACCCTGTCTCAAAACGACCAAAAAAAAAGAAAAAGAAAAGCCTAGCAATCCGAAAGGAGACATGTAACATATAGTTTAAGTTTAGTCAAACTAAATATTTTTTCATTAATGCAGGAAATATTTCAGGAGCAAAGATGCCATACATCTAGGTAATTTATGTATGTGTTGTGTTTTCATTTAATATTCACATGAACTATGAGAAGACAGTGAGGTCATGGTAATGGAATAGGCAGACGTGGTGAAAAATGGATAGAGAAGCATAATAGGACTTAGGACTGGCTTTTTATTATCTCCAAATGTAAGGTACAGTTGAACAAAAGTCAATCAAGCAGAGAAGCTGTATGTTATGAAAGATAGTAAATGCGAAATCTGAAGCCAAATGTGAAAGTCTTCAAGAAAAAGGTCTCATTAAAGAGTTTAGGGGCTGGGGATTTAGCTCAGCGGCAAAGCGCCTGCCTGGCAAGCGCAAGGTCGTGAGTTCGGTTCCCGGTACCGGAGAAAAACCCAAAAAAAAAACCAAAAAAAAAAACAAAAAAAAAAAAAAGAGTTTAGATGTGTTAGATTTGGTAGAATAAAAATGGAAAAAGTCTTTGGATTTTCCAGTTAGATGAATATACACGAAGCTTGAATTTTTTTCATTAATTTGTGATAGTGGAAACAATGAAATAAATTGGTAAATTACAGATGGGAAAATAAAAGCCAACTATAAAGACTATACAGTACTTTCAAAATATTTTATTGGAAGTGTATCAGTTAAGTTTCACTAGAGGAACAGATTTAATATAAATTAGCATGTGTATTTATATATGAGATACAAAGGGTTTGCAAAGTGTGCTTATAATGGCCACCTGCTAAGTCAGTGTTGGAAGAATGCAAAAGGGTCATCCGAGCACCCGAGATCTGCATGATCCAGTTGAAAGTCAAAGGCCTGCATTTCTTTGCAAAGTCCAGTGTAAGTTCCCCACCATCTTGTCTAGTGAAGCTCTGTATCATTTCTAATGTTTTTTTTTTAATTATTTTTTCTTCACTTTAATGGTTTGAACAATCCTCCATTCTTACATCTGGTAATCTGAGAAACTTCATTGAAGATGACAACGTGTAATATAACAACCACTGTTAATTCCTATCATTCTGTTTTGAAACCCTGTATCATTTTTATTGTTTTTGCTTTGTTTTCTTTCTGTTATTTTTAAAATTCTCTTTAAAATAAAAAATAGAGCAAAAAGCTGAAGAGTCTGAAGAAGAAGGCTGAAGATGCTGAACTGGAAGTTTGGAAAGTCAGTGCTGGAAGCTTGAAAGAACTGGAGAGAAACAGCCAAAGCTGACGGCAAAGACCAGAGCTCCACTGAAGAAGCAAAAGGGAAGACTTCCTCCTTCTTTCCCTTTTTATGCCAGTCAGGCTACAAGCCCACCAAGTCATGCCACCCACACCAGAGTGAGTCTGCATTCCTGCATTTGTGGTGTACAAATCCATCATCCAGACAAACCCGGAACTGTGCTCCACTAATAAGTCATTCAAGTTGACACGACAATTAACTGCCACAGACAGAGAATAAGAAACTTGGATAAGTTTTATTGAAAGGTATACCTAGGTACATAGGTAGTTAGAAGAAGAATGACAGTACAAAATAAAGATATTACACAAGGGTATGTGAAAGAATTAAGTTCTAGTTCAGCCAAATAAAATGGACAAGTAAGAGAATTGGAAGCTTAGGTAATAGGTAGAGTGAAAGTACAAAATATTTCCTGAGCAATAAGGGAAGAGAAGAATCATAGTGAATAAAACCCAATTTCCAATCCAATCTCAGTATTTAATTAGGTAGCCCTTAATACAAAAATGCTTAATTACAGCATTTGAAAGGGAACATATGAATACATCCTTAGAGCTATTAAATTACATTTTTAGCATATGTTCAAATAAATTTGAAAGTTGAAGACTATCATTCTTATTCTTGGCAGGGAAAGTGAAATATAATAAAATTCTCTTTAATTGTGTAGCAAACACAAGACTTCAAATATGCCTCAATTTATGACTAATTTATACCAAGGTAAGATTTACTTCAATTAAGTGCTCAGCAAAACATGGTGCATAAAAAGAAGTGTAGTCACTGCCAAGAATAATTTATTTGCAACTTTTAGAGATCGACAGCTTAAATTATAATTGAGTGTAGGATATGAGTGAGTTGCTTGAAGAAGGCTGTTCATTAAATGATTTTTAAGAGTTAATTGTAGAATTACATCTCTAAAATTGCAAGGAAACATACTTTATACTAGTTTCCTGAATTAGATGATTTAATAGATTTGTATAAGTAACTACCATTCAAGAATGAGAATGGAAAAAATCCTGCCATGTTTTGCATTTCCGCAGACATTAAATCACTCAACAATAACATTGCAAGAAGGCTTATACTCAACTAGACAACACAATCATGACTCTGTATAAGGTAAACATAATTAAAATCCCCTAGATATTAAAAACATTAACATCTTCAAAAATTCCAAAAAAATGCTTATCATCTGGTATAAGACAAACACTAAAGACAAATTAAAGTATTCTGAACTTATTTCCCCACATTTCAGAAAATAATTCTCTAATTACAAGTTAGGATATTAAAAGTATATGCTTCCATTTTGAATACTCAATACTTATACCATTATTTAATTTTATAATAACATTTTACATTTAGCATTATATTATTAAAACATATAATATTAAATTGTATATTTAATATCATACAATTATTAAATTTATCAGTTTTTAAAAATTTACTGAATGAATAGAATCATTCTCTGGCTTATACATATTAAGAAATTCTGGGGCTGGGGATTTAGCTCAGGGACAAAGTGCCTGCCTGGCAAGCGCAAGGTCGTGAGTTCGGTTCCCGGTACCGGACAAAAACCAAAAACCAAAAAAAAAAAAAAAAAAACATATTAAGAAATTCTAAAGAGAATAATCTAATTCAAATATATAATATCTCTCATAATTCAATGACTCATTACATTCTCTATTGATTATACCTCACTAAGCCATTGTTCAATGCAGAAAATAATTACAAGATAAATTTTATCTTAGAGAGGGTAGCATTTCCACTGATAACACAATTCATTTTAAGAGAATTTATTGATATGGAATACTTCTATAATATTATGGGTATTTTCTGCAAATTTCTGTTTAATTTTTAAAATATTGAAAATGTACTCTACCCTGTAAAGATAAAAAACAATATTTGTTTTAGTTATTTCAATTGGTCTATAATTAGAAATAGATATGGGGATGGGGGAGACGAGGGAGAGGAAAGAGAAACAAAAAGATCTAGATCTGTAGATCAGTTTCCCACAATGAATGTATTTATTATGTATAGCAATCATACACTAATGAAAGGGGAAGAGGAAAAGAGAAATAGAAATAATAATTCAATAAAAAATGTGGATTAAAAATAAAGATGCTTGGTTGAATGATTCTGTTTTTACACTGTGATTTTATTATAAAACCACAGTGCTGAGATTCATACATGTGATATCCCTATGCATTTTTTTTATGTCTTTTAAAAATAGAAGCCATAGATAAGCAAGGAAAAGCAATGGATGATGTATTATACGTTTAACAGAGATAGACAGAACATTATTAATCATGCAAATTCTAATGAAACAGCATAATATGGTAGTACAGTTTGGATCTGAAAGTATATAACTATTAATTATATCTTGCCAAAGTTACTTATCTTCCTTAAGGCTAGACTCCTGATATCATAACTGTAGTTACAGCCTCAGGATTTTGTATATTGTATCAATTTTCTTGTAATTTCCATTTAAAAATTCCCTTTAAACCAGGCGCAGTGGTGCACTCCTGTAATTCCAGCACTTGGGAGACTGAGGCAGGAGGATTAGCTCAAGTTCAAAGCCAGCCTGGGCTACAAAGTGAGTTCAATGCAAGCCTGAACTATATAGCAAGACCCTGCCTCAAACAACAACAAAACAAAACAAGAAAGTTCCTTTGGTTTCTCCTTCTTCTACTCTTCCTTTAAGATTCAGTTTAAACATCTGGAAAAACCTATAATACCTACAGGAAACATTTTTTATGTTTTGCTCATATAATAATTAAAATAATTTTCTAATTAAAGGTGCAGTAAAATGACCATAGAAATACATATAAATTTTATAAAAAAGTAAATAAATTAAAAGTTGATCAGATGCTGCCTCCCATAAAGAACTAATTTGCTGAATGTTTTATAAAGATATGGCAGCTGAGGCAGCATCACACATATTCCCAGTCCACAGATTCGAATAAAAGAGGACTTTTATAAACAGAGAAAACTCAGTGGTGATATAGTGGTGTCAGACGCTCAAGAAGGGTGCAAGCAAATACTGCAAACTTTCAACTATTACATTTAGATAGAATAAATGCAGAATTAGAAATAATATCCCTCACATTGAATTCCCATATGTATTATTGACTTGATTTTATGACATTAAGAATTAATAATAATTTCCTGTAATCTCTAAAAAGAGCAAGGATGGAATGGGACACAGTTATTGGGCACTAGACCAGTTTGGTGATTTGGGGGCATTAGCCACCTGTTGGTTCTTTAATTCAACCACCACACATAGACCCCGAGGAAATTATCTCTCTTATCTAACTGGGTTTAGATTCTTCAGCACTAGTGACCACCTCAGACAATATGAGTCTTAGCAAAGACCACAGACTGTGGAGCAGGGCCAATCCTGAAAGTTCCGTTCCTAAGCAAAGAGCCCTGGGTAAGTAATGCATCTGTCTGTTGCTCAGTTTCTGACGAATAGGCTATTAATAATAGTAGTGACTACTTCATAGTGCTCTTATGAAGGTCAAATTACATAGAGTTGACACTCTGTTCCTCGCCTGACACACAGCAACCACAGAGCAAATGGCAGCTGCTATCACCGTTCTTGTTATTCTAGGAAAAGAAAACTCCAACCATAGCATATTGGGTCTGTGTTTTGAAATACATAATATTATTCATAATTTTTAGTATATTCTATTCTTTGTAATACTTATCATACCAGCTGTGTTCATCACTTAGGTTAAATATTTTTTATATTTACATACATATGTGCTTTATATTGAGTTCTAATTTAGACAGTTGATAAAACATCTGGTCTATTCTGGCACTACTTTTTTGAGTTTTTTTTTTTTTTTGGTTTTGTTTTTGTTTTTTTCTGGTACTGGGAATTGAACTCACAACCTCATGCTTGCCAGGCAGGCACTGTGCTGCTGAGCTAAATCCCCAGCCCCTGGCACTACTTTTTAAACTGTGTTTCACCTGGATGGTGAAACTGAATCCCACTTCCAAAGGTACAACTCAACCTCAATGAGAAAATCTGGCCTTGATTCATACATTAAGTATCGAATAAAAGCATAATGATCTATGGTATAGCTACATAACAGAGGTATTATTAAGATAGGAAAAAGTAAAATGCAGATTTGTAGTTTTCCCTACTCTAGACATGCACACCTCATTGTTATTATCTTTACAGAAGTCTCACTTACGATTCTTCACTTTAAAATTTATGAAGTTCGCTGGGCATGGTGGTGCATGCCTGTAATCTCAGCACTCAGGAGGCTGAGGCAGAAAGATCATCAGGAGTTTGAGATCAGACTGGGATATACAGTGAGTTTGAGGCAAGCATAAACTACGTAGTGAGGGCCTGTCTTTAAAAACTAAAATATAAAGCCAAGTTGAGAATATAATCTATGAGTGAGAAAAAAATATCTAATGTCTGTTATGTAGAATGATGTATTTTACCTGAAAATGAAGAGACTAGCAGATATATAAAGGTTATTCTACCTACTCTATTTATAATATATAGTCTAGTTTAGAGTGTACAGAATATTTTCTGGAATAAATTACATAACAGGTCCCAAAACCAGTGTTAATAGATTTAATTAGATTAAAATCATTGAAATTATCTCTTCTAATGACAATACAATTAAACTAGAAATCTTTTGTAAAAGAAGAATTGAAAGTTAAAAATATGTAAAACTTAACAAAGCATACTTTTGAAATAGGGTCAGTAGATTAAATGAAAAAGGAAAAGTGAAGTTAAAACTATCTTGAGACAAAGTGAAATAAAAATACAACATAATAGAATTTATTGAAAGCAGCAAAAGCAGTACTGAGAAGGTGGTTTAGAGCACTAACAACTGCTTCTAAAAGAACAGGGGCTGGGGATTTAGCTCAAAGGCACAGCACCTCCCTGGAAGGACAAGGTCATGAGTTTGATTCCTGGTACCAGAAGGAAAATAAATAAATAAATAAAAGAACAATAATCTCAAAAAGTCTATTTTACACTTCACAAACGAGAAAAGTGAGAGCAAGTAATTAAGATCAATGTTATTAGAAGGAAATAAATAAGAAGAATTAGCATAGAAAGAAATGAAACAGTAAAGAAAAACAGTAGGAAAATATCAACAAATGTAATTTTTTTTTAAAAAGAGATCTACAAAATTGGAAAAGTGTTACCTGCAGTAAGAACAAAACTCAAATAAAATCAGAAAAGAAACAGGAGACATTACAAACATGCCACAAACATAAAAGACTACAACAGACTATTATAAAAATTCTATAACAACAAAATGTAAAACAAAGAAAGCTATAACTTGGTAAAATATACAATGTACCAGAGTAAATCATGAGAACAGAGAAAAAAATGAATAGATATATGATTGGTAAGGAGTTTGAATCAGTTATCAAAACTTTCCCAGCAAAGAAACACTCAGGAAATGATGTTTTCACTGTTCAATTCTATTAGACATTTAAAGATTGAACACCAGTCCTATTCAATAGCTTCTAAAATATTGAAGAAGTTGGGGTAATTCCACATCCACTTTGTGAGGTGACTGCTACCAAGATATCAGTGACAGACAATGACATTAAAGGAAAAGAAACTACGGGCTAGCACAAGCTAGTGAACACAGATGTAATACGTTATTCAATATAATACCAGCAAAATGACTCCAACAGCCCATTAAAAGTTCCATGCACCATGACCAAACTGGACAATTTCCTGGTATGGAAGTATGATTCACCATATACCTATAATGTGAATAGTAACATTACGTGAAAAAGGGATAAAACACACATGAACATCTTAATAAATGCAGAAAAGACATTTAATAAATTTCAGTACCCATTTATATGACTAAATATTTCAACAAACTAAGAATAAAATACTGTAGGATAATATACCCCATATATGAAAGGCCACAACATCATACTTAATTCTGAAAAACTGAAAATGTTACCCATAAGATCAGAAATAAGGCAAGGATATCCACGCTTTACTTCTACTCCATGTAGAAGCTAAAATCCCCACCAGAGGAAAGGAAATAAAAAGGAATTCAAAATAGAATAGCATCTGATCTAATAATCCCATTTCTGGGTGTATACACAAAGGAAAATAGATCAACATATCCAACAGATGCATGTGCCCACATGTATATTGCTACAATATTAGTAATAGCCAATATGTTTACCTTAGGTATCTACCAGTGGATTGATGGATAAAGAAAATCACACACACACACACACACACACACACAAGAACACACAAAGGAATACTATTCAGTCATAAAAAATTAAACTAGGTCAGGTGCAGCAGCACACCTGTAATCTCAAACACTTGGGAGGCTAAGGGTGGATGATTTCAAGTTTGAGGCCTGGGCACCTTACTGAGATTCTGTCTCAAAATAAAATTTTAGAAGGGCTAGGGGGGTACATTAGTGTTATAGCACTTGCCCAACATGGGCAAGGATCTGAGTTTAATTCTCAGTACAGCTCTCTCTCTCTCTCTCTCTCTCTCTCTCTCTCTCTCTCTCTCTCTCTCT
>NW_004955419.1:22704810-22711966 GCF_000276665.1 Chinchilla lanigera | reverse complement strand
TCTCTCTCTCTCTCTGTCTCTCTCTCTCTGTCTCTCTGTCTCTCTCTCTCTCTCTCTCTCTGTCTCTCTCATGAAATTCTGTCATTTATATGGAACTGGATGACAGTGTGTTAAATGAAATAAACCAGAGAAATGTCACATATGTTCATTTATACGTAGAAATCAAAAAGTTAGTATCATAGAACTAGCAAATAGAATAGTGGTTAGAGAATTGGACAGGAATGACAGTGAGGGTTGGAGAGAGGATGGTTAATGTATACATTAACAATCTGCACAGAGGTGCAGTTGGATGAAAAGAATAACTCAATTTTCTGCATAGCGCTATTAGGAGCATATTTCAAAATAACTAATAAAGAAGAATTTGAATGTTCTCATCACAAAGAAATGATAAATGTCTGAGATGATATATGTGCCAATTACCCAGAAGTAATCATTAAAAATCGTATCCATTTATTTATGTAACATCATACCTTATAAAATGTGTAATTATTGTATGTCCATTAAAATTAAAAGTGTATCTTAAAATTCATCAGCACTGTGACAAAATAAAATAAATTACGTCTATCTGCAGCTGGTATGACTTATGTATGAAGTCCTAAATAAAGCAGAAAAAATTAATAGAACTAATAAATAAATTCACATAAGCTGTAAAATACAAACCAACATAAAAATAAGTTATGTCTCTATGCACTAAAAATGAATTATCCAAAACCAAAATTAAGAAAATAATTTCATTTTAATAAAATCAAAATATGAATGCAAAAAATAAAATGAAGGATCAGTTTAATCAGGGGGATTAAAGGCATACAATGAGAGCTATAACACTTTGATAGAAGAAAGTAGAAAAGATATATATGTAAATGAAAAGATATCCCATAATCTGGCAGTGAAAGAGTTAATACTATTAAAATGCCCAAAATGCTCAAAGCAAGGTAGAAATTAAATACAGTAGCTATAAAAATGCCAATGGAATTTTTCCTGGAAATAGAAAATAAATACTAAAGTTCATATGCAACCACGCAGAAGCCCAAATAGCCAAAACAATCTTCAGAAAGAAAAATTCCAACGTAATTTAGATTATTCTTTTAATTGGATTACTTCATCTTTAACCTGCATTTCTTTTGTCCTATGGTAACTGTGCTGGAGAGGCAACTTATTTGCTGTATGATTTTTATTGAATCATTATTTGCCAGATTGCCTTAAAATTACAACTATTTGCCTTCTTCAGGGGAGATTTGATTTATTCCAAAATGCTGAATGTGTGTATGATGTTTCCAGTCTCCCTGAGTTTATGCCATCTGTGTCATTATTTTTTAAAGGCTTAAAATGTACTTTAATAAGTTGATATATCACTGGCAATTGTGCTGTCTCTCTATGGCCAGAATTCTGAAGTCTGTGCTGATGTAATAAGCAGGATATTTCGGTAAGAACTGTTGAAGCCTGTGATGTGAATGGATTGCCCCAAGATATACTACTATATATACTATCTGTATATAATATTAAGTATTCTTTGGCAATGCAATTTTACATCATTACTGTTTAATCATTCTGTAAGCAATATTATATGTGTGGATAGTCTTGGTCTTTGTGAATTGGAAACAATATAATGGTAAGAAAAAAATTGGATTCTGTGTGTACAATAACAAAGGTTACCCTAGATTTTTCTATAGTAGAAACAATTGTAAAATCCCAGTGGATTAAAACACCAGAGCACTATTTTTTTATTTTATGTGACCATTTCTGAATACGGGTTCAGGCTCCACTACTTGTAACAACATTAGCGGCCACTGCAGTCGCAAGAAATGTATGTTATATGACTCACTAGCGCAGATTCATAATATATCATTACTTGCATTCTGTTGGAGAAGGCACGGCACAAGGTCATATGTACCTTTTAAAAAATGCTGAATTACAATTCTATATCACCCCCTGAAAAAGGTGAACAGGAAATATTGATGGGCATCACCAATGTCTAATACAATTTTCAATTTCTTAGCTTACGGAAGTAAAAATCATGTTATAATTTTAAAATACCGTGTCAATCTGCTTAAGTATATAGTACAGAAAACACATTACAAGCCTATGTTCATCTTCTGGAAAATAAGAACCTTAAAAATGTTTTATGAATCTAAAAATGAAGGCTAATTTTTTCAAGGAATCCTAAGGGCGTAAATGCTTAAGGAAAGAAGCCACTCAAATTTTAATTAAAGAGAGGTCAGGCATAGAAGGCAGCCTCCTGATACCACAGGCGCTGAGTACCCTGATCCTTGAGGAGGATGATTGGAGCGGGGTTTAACTATTAGAAACGCAAATAAGGTTCCAAGGAGTTGGTGACATCGGAGGCATAAAAATCCTCCATGTGTCATTGATTTCATGTAACGAAAGAGGAGAGAAGAAGTCTCGTTCTTTGGAAACATTTAACTCTCTGACCAGAGTTTACACATTTGATTTTTCTGATAAGTGATATGACTTTGGGAGGGGGATAAATGTTCCTAAGTCACATACTTCTTCTCTCCAAATCAGTACATATCCGTACTTACCATGAACTTTTTCATAAAAAATATTCCTCTCACATTCCTGAAAGATGTAGCTATGTTCAATGTGCTGAATGTAATTGTTTCCAATAAAATCACTTCACAGTTATTCTCATTTCCTTTTTACCCAATCCTTGGTGCCTAAAAATCTGAGCAAGGTGTTCTCTGAGAAAAAAAATCCAGATCAACCTTATGTGTTTGCATCATTTTTCTGTTGTTAAAGCTATGTGATCATTCTGCTCAATATTTGAGATAATTAATAGAGAACTCTTCTATAGCTCTGAGATGCTGGTCATGTTTAGAAATTTCTTAGTTTTTAATTTACCCATTTAAAATATTATCCAGGCAGCAGTACTAAAATTTAAGACATAGATTAATCATATTCACTATTACAATTAAGATCTGAGTGATAGTTGCTTCTTGTGCATTTTTGTGACCTTCCAAACAATCATATACAAAACAGAACTCAGAAAAATGCTAAGCAAATGAATAAAGCAATGAAAACTAACACGTGTGAAAAATAAAGGATTAAATTTTGCTGATTGAAAAATAATTGAAAATTAATTATAGTGTTTCTGGCAATGATGGTTGCATTAGTTCCAGTTTACAAATTCTTCACCAACTAAGTGAAACAAAATTAACAAAAGTGGTATGGAAACTGGGAAATGGTTCTAAAATCAGTAGACAAACATTAAGCATTGTTATCCAGGTACAGTGTGATTTGGTCCAAATTAAGAGAAACGAAACTGGCCAAAAAAAAAAAAAAAAAAGAAGCTATTTTACCTAGAGAAAAAAGGTGCTGATGTGGCAGGAAATAAGTGAAATCAAATTCAAAGATCTTCTGGATGACCTGCGCGGAAAGTAGTGTCAACATCCTTCTCAACTCTTACTGAGCACGTGTGCAGGAAAGAAAAGGGAGTGCTCCTCCAAAACATCTTTCCAGCTGCAACGCGAGACTGTGCGAAGTAAAAGCAGCGGAGTAGATTCTATGCTTCAGCATTCTACATACGCTGGCCCAGAAAATAAAAGGAGCCATTCCCAGAAAAATGAAGTGGACCGTTTTCTTATGGAACAACAATAACGGTAAACACAGGAAACTGTCTAGATTAAAACTGTGTGGGATTACAAAAAGTCTTTCAGCCAGGCATGGTGGTGCACACGTGTAACCTCAGCACAAGATGCTGAAGCAGGACAGTCACCGTGAATTCAAAGTCAGCCTCGGCTACAGAGTGAGACCCTGTCCAAAAAAATAAAATAAAGTTAATGAATTTATTAATTAAATAATTAAAATTAAATGAATGAATGAATATAATTTGATAAACAAAGTTTTGCTTAAGCTGTGTTCACACTGAAATGGCTCACTCACCCACAAAATTGGGAATAACTAAGTTCTGACACTCCTGCCCTCACTATCTCTGACCATTTCTAGCAAACCAAGTGGAGTTTAGTGCTTGTTTCTTCTGGGGGGTGCAGTTTATTTCCATCATACAACTGTTGTTTTCTATTTCATGTATTATTTCATTTTTTTTTAGCATTTTAGGATAATAAAATATTAATTTTAAATATATTCTGTTTTGTATTATTCAATTTTAGTGTTATTTTGGTGTATAGTCCTGAGATTATAATACATCTGTAAGTAATAATCTAATACAAATTATTTCTTTGAAATCTAATCTAATCTAAGACAAATTATTCCTTTGAAAATAATTTGAAAATCCCAAGCTTTGGGAATATTTACTCTTTCCTAGCTCTTCTCAATTTTCCATTATTTTCCTTAACAGCTTTAATTATGGGTACATTTTCACCTCTGAAGCATGCTATTATTAATTTTAGCAACTGTCACTGTATTTATGATAAATGTTTATATTTAACCATATTTAGAACTAATTATCTCCATTGTTTTTCATTTTCCCCGGAATTTCTGTTTCTTTCTGACACCTTTTTTTAAAAAAAAAAAAAAACTTTATTGTAGGTTATCAGGCAAGAAATGATCTATGCTTAATAATCTCTGTATCATTTTCAATGGTTGTTTTATTTTTATTTTTTGTTTATTCAATCTTGCGTTGTTACATCTAGTAATCTCAGCAACCTTGTTGAAGACAGCAACATGTGATGCAACAACTGTCATTAATTCCTGTCATCTTGTTTTGAAATCCTGCAATATTTTTATTGTTTCTGTATTATTTTATTTGTGTTTTTCTCTTTAAAATGTTTATTAATCTAAGTGTTATTTTATCTTCCATTCACTTTTGAGAGATATAATCACTGAGAATACAATTTTCAAGCGGCAAGTACATTGTGTTACTCTTTTCTTTCCATCGTTTTATGGCTCACTCCTTCCATCCAGAAATCACCTGTCAGCCATATGTTGCTACAATATGGTTAGAAGTAACTTGTTTTACTTTCTAAATGCATTCACTGTTTTTCATTTTCCATGTTTTAGTAATTTTATTGCAATATATCTTGTTTTTTTTGCAAAGACATGGAAAAAAATCATAGCCATTATAATTAAAAATAGTACTTTTTCTCCTACCCTTCTATGGCCTCATTTACATTCATGTTAATTTTTCACTGGGTTCATTATGTTTCATATACTCTTTCCATTTTAATGGTAATAATAAAAAACAGTAAAAATGATATAGAATTTCAATGCATATTGTTATCTTCAAAGAAGTTGCTCAGATTACCAGATATAGGCATGTAAGTTTCATCAAACAACATAAACACTAACTGTTCCTTTCGATGAATAATAGAAATCAATAGTGTATCATGTACTCTTAATAATATTTTACATTTATTTCAGTGTTTCATATTTTAAATTTCCTATTCAATTTCTTGAATTCACTAACTTTTTATAATTATATTTTTAAATGTATGACAAGCCTATGAATTATGGTTTAGGTCAGGTAATCACCTTGGTTTAATTAATCACATTCAGTTGAAGATTGGTCTGAAAAAATGGTGGGATGATAAGGTGATTTCATAACTATCAAAGTTCGTTAATTATGTAAGACAATTTTTTCACATTTTAGAATTTCTAATATATGAATGTCTTGATTTTTTCAGATTTTTGGAATGATGATTATCATTTCTAGAAAAATACTTGAACAAGTGAAACTAATTAACTCTTTAATCAATGAATTATTTCACATTATTTGAGAAAAAGATATGCTTTCATTTGCACACTCTTCACTGACAAATTTAGATTTAAAAAGCCTCACTCAAAAATTGTAAACTAGGTATCAAGTTTAGAAAAATTCCTAACAGAGTGAATAAACATTTTCAAGGAATTTATGTACCCAATTCTCATGGCACACAGGATCAAAATATATGTGCAAAACTAGACATCACTGAAGGTGAGCTGAATGTGATTGTCAAAATTTCACTCTCTAAAAAGAAATTTTAATCATAATTTCAAAATTTATTTTATTTCAACTTTGCTTTTCTAAATGTATAATGATATATGGAAAATTACATCTAAGGGATCTCATAATGCTTTTAAAAATGTAAAACACAATAACTAAAACCAATCACTTTTCAATAGTCAAGGTAATAGCATTAATTAAATCCAATAAAACATAGTATCATTTGCACTATTTTTGATTAACAGCTCTACTCCTAACTGTATATCTGATCCAACAAGAAAAGAATAAAAGTATTTCTCCAGAAAGCCCATGAGAGGATTTTGATTGGCTTAATTTGGGACACATGCCACTCCATACACCAAGCACTGTGATGAGTTGGAGAGTACTTTAAATATCCACCCAACATTCTCAGAAGATACAACTTATATATTGGGCACTCCCTGAAAGAACCACCGATTGAAGAGGAGGTTTGTAAAGAAGTAAATTGTTAACAGAAAAAAATGGGCTAATTGTGTTGGCATAATCAAACTATAAATGCTCTTTATTATGGTTCTTAAAGAGGTAGTAGAGAAGTTTCTCATAGTACTGCTAATCGAAATGGTATGAAGAAATAACCGAACTTTGGAAGAAATATCTGAAAAGCAGCATAATCATCTTTGCAAATGCCTTCCTTTAGAAAAGCAATGAAAATACTAACAGAAATATAGTCAAAGCAACTTTTCCAAAACACTTGCTATGACATAAAGACATCCAACGTGAAGAACCTTTAATATATAAAAGTTTCTAAACTTCAATACGAGGAGTACTGTTTGTCGCTTTTTAACTGTCTGTATTCCAATCCTCCACTTAATAGTTCAAAGTAAGGCAATGACCTCACAGCTAGGGAAACCAGTAATTTTGCATCTTCAGGGGGTCACAGTCTATGCTGGATTGCAGAAGTCCCTCAGAGCTTACTTAAAACCTGCCTATCTCGTATTTCTGCAGAGAACCTCCATGTTCATTATGTTGTCATTATTTAATCTTTCTTGGCACTTGCTCAGGAAGAATAGTCCTATATCACGGCCTTATGGTAAACAATCAGCAGCTATTGTAAAACATCACTGTTGTCTGATTCTACCCTACGAGTTGCTAATAATCACCAAGGCAACCAATTAGAAAATAAATTTTGGGGCTGGGGATTTAGCTCAGCGGCAAAGCGCCTGCCTGGCAAGCGCAAGGTCGTGAGTTCGGTTCCCGGTACCGGAGAAAAACCAAAAA
>NW_004955419.1:22660918-22704710 GCF_000276665.1 Chinchilla lanigera | reverse complement strand
GCCTGGCAAGCGCAAGGTCGTGAGTTCGGTTCCCGGTACCGGAGAAAAACCAAAAACCAAAAAAAAAAAAAAAAAAAAAAAAAAAAACTTTTAAAAAATTAAAGAAACACCAAGAACATAGAAATGAGACTCTACAAGTTATATATTTGATGAATGTATGTTATCTAAAAAGTATGCACTTTACCTTCAGAGATAGAAATACAACGAAATTTGAAATATTATCCAAGAAAGAAATATCATACAAATAGTAACAAAAATAAATAGTAACCAAAAGATGGATGGAATTGTTGTAATAAAATCTTGGGAAATTGATATTAATATAAGGGTTATAAATATATCACCAGATAGCAGACTCAAAATACATGACTCAAGAAATGATAAAACTGAAGAGAAAAGTAAAATATGGAGCAATAGTTCAAAAGATTAACAGACTTTTAATAATGGATAGAGTAACTCTATTGACAGAATGTTGACAAGAAAATTTTAAAAATTGAACACTAGAAGCCAAACAGGTGCAACAGACATATAAAACACTCCATCCAGAAACAATCAATTACAGGTCAGGCATGGTGATGCATGCCTGTACTCCCGACACTTGGGAGGATGAGGCAGGAGGATTACCATGAGTTCAAGCCACCCTGGGCAGCAAAATGAGTTCAAGCCAGCCTGAACTGCATAATGAGACCCTATCTCAAAAAGAAAAAAACAAAATGAAATGAAGTAATGGAGTACAAATTCACTCCAAATGCACATGAAACATTTTCCTATATAGGGGACATATCAAGCTATAAAACAAACCTAAATACAAATAGAAGCACTGAAAACATGCCAAATACTTTCTGACCAGAGTAGAGATAGCTAGAACCAGAAGAAACTTAAATTAGCAAAAGCCATTCTGCATAACAAAGGAAGACTGAGGGCATCACAATCCCAACTTGAAATTATACTACAAAGCTACTGTGATAAAAAGAGCATGGTAATAGCAAAAAATAGACCCAAGGCTCAATGGATCAGAATAGCAGATGCAGAAATAGCTTCAAATGCACTCAAGCACTTTATCTTTGACAAAGGCGTCAAAAGCCTTCACTGGAAGAAAGACAGCCTCTTTAATAAATTGTTTCAGGGAAAACAGGCTTTCCACATGCCAAAGATTAAAGCTATACCCAGGGGCTGGGGATTTAGCTCAGCGGCAAAAGCGCCTGCCTGGCAAGCACAAGGTCGTGAGTTCGGTTCCCGGTACCAGAGAAAAACCAAAACAAAAAAAACAAAACAAACAAAGCTATACCCATATCCCCATCATACACTAAACTAAAATTGAAATGGATCAGAGATCTAAATATTAGTAAAGAAGCACAATCTGCTGGAAGATAAAATAAGTAAAACTCTTGAAGACATAGGTGTAGGCAAAAACTTCACGAAAAATAAACCTGATTGCACAGAAAATGTGACCAAGAATCAACAACAGGGATTTCATAATATTAAGAAGCTTTTGCACAGCAAAAGAAACCACCAACAGAATGAAAAGAAAACACACAGGATGACAAATTTTTACCAGATATTCTTCAGAGAAAGAACTAACATCTAGAATATATAAAGAATTAAAAAAAAAAACTGCCCCAAATTTAGAGACCCAACCCAAAAATGGGCACTGAAATGAACAGACACATCCCAGATGAAAATGTCCAAACAGAAAATAATATATATGAAAAAATGCTCAACACCACTAGTCATTCGAGAAATACATATTAAAGCAACACTAGGATGCCATTTCTTTAATGCACAGTAAAACAACCCTGAGATTCCATCTCTTTCCAAAAATAATGGCTATTGTCAAGAAACCAACCGATAACAAATGCTGGTGGGGCTATGGTGAAAAGGGAACTGTTTTCTCCACTGTTGCTGGCAGTGTAATTAGTACAGCCATTATGGAAATCAGTGTTGACATTTCTCAAAGACTAAAGCTAGAGGTTCCATTCAAACCAGATCTTCCCTTTCAAAAGAGTTAAAAGCATCATATTGTAGTGACCTACGCACACCTATGTTTATAATGGCACAATTTGTAGTAGCTAATTCTTAAAACAGTACAGTTATTCATCAATGGAAGAATAGATAAAGAAAAGTATTTTTATATACAACAGAGTAGTACTGTGTCATAAAGAAGGACGAATCGGAGACAATTTTAGGGAAATGGATGCACCTTGAGACTGTATTTTTAAGTGAAGTAAATTGAACACATGTTTAAATATTATATTGCTTCGTTTGTGTAGAAACCAAAAGCATAAATAAGGACCAAAATGGATAATAGATATTAGGAAGTAGGAAGAAAGTGTTCACATGGGAAGGGAGGAAAGGAAGGAGGGGGAAAGGAAGGAAGGGAAAAGAAAGAATAAAGAGAGTAGGAGAAAATTAAAGCTTTTGTAAGTAATGAGGAAAAGGACTGAAGGGAGGGGAAAGGTAATGGGAAAAAAGGAATCTATGTTTATGTGGGTTCAAGTTCCCTGTGATGAATGTAATCATGATGTACATCAAAAAAGTACTAATAAAATTAATTTTAAAATAAATAAAATTATTTTAATGGAGTTAAATGACATATCAAGAACTGAAAAAAGTTTGAAAATTAAACTATACTTAAATAAACAAAGAATCAGAGAAGAAATCACATGGAAATTTTCAAACCAGGAGTATTAATAAAAAAAAGTGTACATGTGTATACAGGTTTACTCCTTCATATCTAAAATACCTGTAACCAGAAGTGTTTCATATCTAGGAGGGTTTTTTTAATTTTGGAAAATTTAGCTAAACTTTACCAATTGAGTATCCCTAACCTGAAAAATTCATTATCTGAAATGCTTTGGGGGCTGGGGATTTAGCTCAGCGGCAAAAAGCGCCTGCCTGGAAAGCGCAAGGTCGTGAGTTCGGTTCCTAGTACCGGAGAAAAACAAAACAAAACAAAACAAAAAAAAAAAAAAAAATGCTTTGGAAATCTGAAACTTTGCGAAAACCAATGTACTTGGATTTATGAAACATTTCTAAATTGGAATTTCTGGATCAGGGATGCTTGACCTGCAATACACAGTCAAAGTAGTACTTAAAGGATATTTTCTCAATTAAAAAAAAAGATTGTAAATATTAACCGATCCTTTACTTAGGAAACTTTTGAAAAGAATAGAACAGTAAAATTAAAGCAAGCAAAAGAAAGGAATGATAAAGGTTTACAAATTAATGAAAGAGGGCATAGAACAGAGAAAATCAGAGATGTTAAAGATGATTCATTTGGGAAGATCAATAAAACTGACAATCCCTTAGCTTCAATGAGTAAAAAAAATGAAGATGAATTCAGTTACTGAAGTCATGAACAAAAAAGTGAACAACTTCACTGACTTCATAGATAAAAAAGATCACAAATTAACTCTATGAGCAGTGGTATGCCAACTTATTAAATAATATAGTGAATTAACAACTCAATAAAAAAAACAGAAAATCTCTGTAAACCTGAAACAGGTAATAACTTCAAATTAATATCTAAAATCTTCACAAAAAGAAAAACATAGGGATACATTGTATTACTGGTCAACTCTACTAAGTTTGTAGAAAAGAGTTAGACTCAATTCTTCACAGACGTTTCTAAGACATAAAAAGTAACAATTATTTCCCAAATCATCACATGAACAGATGTCGGGTAACAACCCAATGCATCACAAGAAAAGAAAGTGAAATAGATTAGCAACATATAAAAATGAAAATGTACAATGACCAAGGAGAATATACCCTAAAAATGCAAGGTAGATTTAACATTTGAAAATCAATGTAAATTGGTATATTTATAAAGATAAGAGCTACTGCTGGTGGGAATGCAGACTGGTGAAACTACTGTGGAAATCAGTGTTGGAAATTCCTCAGCAAATTAGGTCTAGAGGTTCCATTCAACCTGGTTATTCCCCTTCTGGGTATTTTCCCAGAAGAACAGAAAACATCATATTACAGTGATATATGTGCATCCATATTTATAGCAGCACAATTGGTAATAGCCAAATCATGTAAGCAACACAAATGTCCATCCATTGAGGAATGAATAGAAAAGGTGTGGTATTTTTATATAGTGGAATATTACTCAGCTATAAAGAAAGATAAACTTGAGTCTTTTATAAATGGTCACAACTAGAGAGCATACTCATAAGTGAAATAAATCAGACCCACATGTATAAACAAACTATTGTCTCACTAGTGTAAGAACCTGAAAGTTTCGATAAAATTAGAAGGTATGATAGATGTGAAATGAAAGGAACCTGCTCAAAAGTAAAGAGCAACTGGGATGAGGGAAAAGAGAAAAGAAAGAAGGGGAAAATTATGTATATATTGATACACAGGATAGCTAACATAGTTGTACTACTGACTTCTATAGCTTTTTGAAAGGAACAGTTAATGATTAATTCTTTCATCAATTTAATGTGTGTATATTTGTTTTCCTGAGTAATCACTTTTGGAGGAATCAATATATAATGCAAACACCATTGTTATTTTCCTATCAGCTTGTCTGAATTTCAGTATTGCTTGTATTGTTCTTGTGTTATTTTGTAAATGTATGTGTGTTTGTTAATATGTTTTTGTTCTTTTATTTTCTAAAATAAAAAAGAGCTACATAATAATTGAAAATGTAGAGAAGGCATACAGCATACTTCCTGCTGTCTCACATTGAAGACAACCTAACTTTTGAACTAGACAAAATATCTTAACAATTTCACCAAAAAAATACATTAAGTATGAGAAAGATGTTTACATTATAAGCTACTAGGGAAATGAAAATTTAAAAAAAGTAGATACTACTTTGTTTTCCTTGTGTGGCTAAACCATAAAACAAAACAAAACTAAACAACCACAAATCAGATATAACAAGTGTGATAAGGACTGGAAGAGAAAGAAACTCTCTTACTCTGCTAATAGAAATATAAAAAGAAACCACAACTTGGAAAACAATCTGGTACTTTCACAATGTATTGAAAACTAGAGGTACTCTAAGACTCAATATTACCATTTTGTGGCATATGATTAGGATAAATGAAAATATATACCCCCACAAAAAATGAACAAAAATGTCTCTGTATTTTTAATAGCTAAAAGTATGAAGAAACCCAACATCTACCAACTGATGGATGGGTGAAGAATAGCTAGCATAATTATATAGTGGGCTAATATTTTGTAAAAGAAAATGAGATGAAAGTACACTGTTAAAGAACCTTGAAAATATTAAGCTAAGGGATACACATAAACCACAAAGGGCCGCATACTATTAAATCCATACATAAGAAATATCCAGAAAAATGATACAATAGAAACAGAAACTAAATGGATGATTACCTGCAGGGAGGGTGGAGTACAGGAGTGGGAGTGAGTGTTTGTAGGTACAGAGTTCTTTTAGGGAGTAATTAAAATATTCCAATTTTAAATAATGGTTATGATGCAAATCTATGAATAAACTAGCACATATTAGAGAGTAATAAAATTTAGAATATGTGAATTATATCCTAATAAAGCTGTTAGTTAGAAGGCCCTGAACTTTAAAACATTGTTATTTATCATAAAAATAGTGTAAATAATTTGAGTCAAGCAATGGATAAGTGCTTAATGTTAGTACATCTAAATGACATGGCTTCTCAAAACTGGGCGTGCAAGAATGACCTTGTATATTGTGAAAAGACACATTGAGGGCCCTACTCCCTACTTGAAGTACTCCAAAAGATCCTGTAGGAGTTTATTTATAGACAACACTTTAAAAAACATTTTATCTGATAGATGATTAAGTAACCATTAAATTGGGAGATAGCTCAGTGGTATAAGCACCTGCTTGGCAAGTACAAGGTCCTGAGTTTGATTCCCGGTACCAGAAAAAAAAAAAAAACTTCTTTCTTTGTTCAGCTATTGATGGGTATATGCAGTGTATGCAAGATTTAGCTATTGCAAACTGTGCTGCTGTAAACATGGGTGTGCATATATTACTGTGGTATGACACTTTTAATGCTTTTGAAAACCTTCCAGAAAGGGGAGTAGCTGAATCAAATGGGACCTCTGGTATTAGTTTTTTGAGGACTCTCCATTCAGATTTCCACAGTGGCTGACCTAGTCTACACCCCCACCAATCATGGAGAAGGATTCCTTTTCCCCACAGCCCCACCAGCATTTGTTACTGGTTGATTTCTTTTTGGTTGATTTCTTAATAATAACCATTCTTTCTGGAAAGAGATGGAATTTCAGTATTGTTGTAATATGTGTTTCTTGAATGATGTTGACAAGTTTTTCCATATATGTATGTATTTGCTATTTGTGCTTCTTCATCTGACAAGTGAGTATTCATCTCAGATTCCCATTTTTGGATTGGTCTTTAAATATGGGGATCTGATGTTTCAGAATTCTTTACATATTGTAAGTTTTAGTCCTTCATCTGAGGAACAACTGGTAAAAATGCTTTCCCAATCTGTGGGTTGTTTCTTCACCCTGTGATTTGTTTTAATGTGCCAAAGCTTCTTAATAAGATGAGATTCTAATTGCTGACTCTCTGTAATGTTTCCTGTGCAATCAGAATTGTTTTCATGAAGTTATCACCTACAACTACATCTTCAGAGCTTCTACCTATTCTCCCTCTGGGCAGATTTAGTGTTTCTGCTTTCCTATGTAGATCTTGGTCCAGTTTGATTTTAGGTCAGTGCATAGTGAGGGTCGTGGATCTGTATTTAGTCTTTGGTGTGTGGAAAGCCAGTTTTCCCTGCACTGTTTATTAAAGAGGCTATCTTCCTTCCATGGAAGGTGTTTGATCTCTTTATCAAAGATAAGTTGGCTGAGTATGTTTGGAGTTGTGTCTGCATCTTCTAATCTGTTCCATTGATCTTCAGGTCTGTTTTGTTGTTGCTGTTGTTGTTGCTGTTGTTGTTGTTGCTGTTGCTGCTGTTTTTGTGGGGGTTTTCTCAGTATTATGCTGGTTTTATCACAGTAGCTCTGTAGTATAATTTCAAGTCAGGGATTGTGATGCCCCCTGCCTTGTCTTTGTTGCTTAGAATTCCTTTAGCTAATTTAGGTTTCTTCTGGTTCCAAATGAATTTTAGGAATGTTCTCTCTGCTTCTGTGAGGTATTACAAATATAGGAACTAGTCTTTTCTTAGAAAATCTGTGATTTTTATGAATAATTATCTATATTTCAAACAGGAAACTATATATTACTAGATTTATAATTTCATAATTTTGCATAATTATGTTCTGTATTCATTTGCTATAAATCTTATTTGTATATTCATTTCTATCCTCATCTGATTAAAATACTCTTTAATTTTTTTAAGAATTAGCAATGGTTGTTATATTACACATTACTATTTTCAACAAAATTGCTCAGATTACCAGATGTAAGAATGCAAGATTGATCAAAACATTAAAGATAATAAAAAGTAATAAAAAACATTAGAAATGATACAGAGCTTCACTAAATAAGATGGCAGAAATTCAACAATGCTTGTTATACTGCATATTGTTGTCTTCAAATTATTTGTTCAGATTACCAGATATAAGCATGCAAAATTGGCCAAAAAAATTAAGCATTAAGTGTTCCTTTCAATAAAGCAGTAGACATGAACAGTACAATTATCCCAGCTATCCTTGTATATACGTACATGCATTTCTTAAATGACCAATGATGCTGAACATTTTCTTATGTATTCATTTGCCATTTGATTTCTTCATCGGAGAAGTGTGTATTCATCTCAGATTCCGATTTTTGGATTGAGTCTTTGAATCTTAGGGATCCGATTTTTTTTTAATTCTTTATGTGTTTAGATAGAAATCCTTTTATAGATTAAATTTTAAATTTAATTTAAGTGAATCATACTGTATGTAACATATATATCATAATACACATATAAAGAAATTGAATTTGTTAAATTTAAAAACTTTCTTGTAGATATTCAAAAGTAATGATTTAGAAGATGGAAAGTTTAAAAAATGGGAAAATGAAGTGTTAATTTAAAGTTGTCTGCCTAAAACCAGCTTGCTTTATATTACTCTTATCAATATTTATACTGTATTTGAGTTTTTCTATACACACAAGATGCTTATGCATTTTGAGGCTGGCTACATTTTCATAGTAAAGCATTTAATGATAAAGTTGCTGTTGGCTGAATTTAATAGTTCTTTAGAAAATGTGGCTGTATCTTTAGATTCATAATATCACAGGAACCCACATTTGGCATTTTATTATAGAAAGAATAGAATCAGGAATCACATACCTGAGACCCTTTTAAAACAGAAAAAGCCCAGAAATAAAATGTTAAAAGAAAGAGACAGTATATTTTTCTCTCATTGCTTACATTTAAAATATGGGCATATTTAACCCAAAAAGTACAGATAGACTGTAATGATAATTCTCAGAGATAAATGCTGTATTGTTCAATTCTTCCATTAATTTATTTCTCTTGCTCCCACTGCCAAGAATTGAATGAAATATAGGTGAATTTAATGAAAAGAAAAATCTTGCACCCTGCTTATAGTGTAAAATTTATGCAAAACTGTTTACTTCAAGTTAACTTTGAAGCATTGTTTAGTTTGGATTTTTTCCTCTTGAACTTAACTACCACAGTGAAATATAGTATTAAACTGTAATATATTTATAATTTTTACTTAAGTAAACTTTTGAAAAGCAGAGGCAATGAAATATCACTTCCATAATGTCTTTTGAATAAAGTGCTATAAATATCCATCTGATAAACAAGGTGTCTAAAATATATGAAGCATATTAAATCGTTATGTCCTTACAATTTGACTCTGAATGGAAGAAAATGTGTATTACATTATAATACATTATTTTACTTTGAAAAATCTGTGCTACTTTTCCTTTTTACACGTTTTGGTATATTTCAAATTAACAAGCTGTAGAAATGCAATTAACTGTGCTTTTGAAAGATTCCTCTTTGTCTTCCATCCAGGACTGTACAAATGTAATTTGTATTGTTTTTGATCATTTCTATGCCTTCTTCACTTAGAACAATGTCAGGAACATGGATGGAAGGGTCCTTTGTACTGTGAAAGTTTTGGCAGAAATAGTTCATTTCACACTTTGATTGTTGCTACCAAAATAGAGGTTAGTTGAGCTATAGACATTAGAAAATTTAACCATTTCTATGCATAAATCATATTGAATGATGCTACAAATTATATATGGATAAATATTGTGTAGAGAAGCAGAGTGTTATAATGATTTTGACATTAGCCAGTTATGCAAGTCCTTCATGAATGATGTAAACTCAGAAAGTTTCAGTACTGAGAATTTTGGGTTTGTTTATCTCATATGAAAAGAACAATACCTTGCAATGTAAGAAAATCCAAATTTAAGTTCCACTTATAAGTGAGATCTTACAGTATTTATATTTCTGGTTTGGCTTATGTCACTTAACCTAAAGTCCTCTAGTGCCATCCTTCATATTAAAATGACAGAATTACCTATTTGGTTTTGTTAAGACTGAGTAGTATTTCACTGTGGATCTGTACCACATTTTTAAGTCCATTTATCAAACATAGATTCTATTTGGCTTAACCTGCGAAAGAATTATCTGGGCATAAAGCACTTGCAAATGTCTAATAAGTGCAATGCAATTAATTAATACCTGATTGAGTATTGAGAATCTGAGATATATTACTATTCCCTAAATAAGACTTTAACATGCATCTAATTTCAGTGCTAATAAGCACTCCAATTTAACCATTGGCTCTGACTTTCAAGGTAGAAACAGATTCCCCAAACTGATTTGTTGCAGGTCACAAAATCCACTATGCAGCCAAATGTACAAGCATAACTCAACCAACATTATAGCATAAATAAAATGATGAATTATCAGGATGTTTATAGGCTCTTCCTTCACCTGGGTATCATGTCACCTACAAGCACTACAATTTGCATCCTCAGCCCCGGAGTAGCACTGTTTGCATTAAGACCGTGCTTTTCTGAGCCTTTGATTTATGCAGTACTTGAGTGTATCCTCTAACTGTTGTATGTGCACCCTCACTCACGCACAATGTCAATGCCAACCTCGGGGGCAAGTAAAGTATTCGGGAGACCACCGTCTTTCTACTCAGTCTGCCACGGAAAACATGAAAAAGGTGAGAGTCATAAAGTTTTACTGGAAGTATGAAATAAATTTGATGTTTCCCTAAAATTTCAAATATATACATACATATATATATAATATATATATTATATATATGTGGATAAGATTTGCTCTATTTTGGAAATATTAAAATGAAACAAAATGCATATACAAACCACAGGACTAGTATTAAAATCCCTGAATGCATGTTACAGGAACATTTAGTTCATTCCCTGATGAAGATGGCTCTCCTAGCAGTCAAGCCTAAGAAGAGATCGAAACCTTCTGAAGTAGTAGGTTTCCTGTCACTGAAGTAGTTCAAGTGTCTGACTGACACACACTTTGTAGAGAAGTCTGAATCCCTGAATGAGTGCTTTGACTAGGTGGTGCTTAGAAGCATTTCTATCCCAAGAAGGAAATTCAGTGATCTTCCCATAATATTAGCACATGGTAGACCATAGATAGCAACTACTAAATCCTTTACTTACAGGATGGTAGTTGTGATAACACACGGAAAAATCATGAATGACTTTCTATGATGATTTAGCTTGAAAGGAAATAGTATTGATGTTTTATTTACACATCAACTCTGCATAACAACTAGTACTATTGCTGTTATCATAGGTAAGAAAACTAGAACTCCGCAGAGTTCAATGACATGGCTATGACCATGTAATAAGGGCTGAAGATAAGCCCTGCTTCAAAACTGTGTCTTTTCAAATTCTTGTTTGTCCATTATGCAATTACTGTATGACCAAATTATTCTGTAAGTATATTTCCCAGGTGTGGTGGATTCATAACTGGTGGTCAGCTTATAACACCCAGCTGAACTGAACCAGCGTGGGTTCTCGTTTATAAAAAACGAGAACTAGAGCGGAAGGACGTAAGCTGTTGGGAAGCTGTTGGTTCTCTTGGAGGAGCTTGTCATGTTGGCTTTCCTGATGAGCTTGGCTATTCTCCCCATCAAAGGAGCTCAGGACCTTACTGTCATGGAGAATGGCTATGGTTCACTTTGGGGAAGCTCTGGGACTTACTTGGAGCATCGCTTCCTGACTCCAGAGGAGAAGATGGTGCACTGATCAGTATCCTGGAGAAACTTGTAATGTTGGCTTTCCTGGTAGGAGTTTGGTTGTTCTCATCATCAGAGGAGCTTGGAACCTCACTGTTGCTGAGGATGGCTGTGGTACTTTTTGGGGGAACTCTGTTCCTTACTTTGAGCATTACTTCTGGGCTCCAGTGCAGATCCTTCAGCCTGCTAGCACAAACCCTTAATCCACTGGCACATACTTTCTAACTTCCACCACTGACCTTTGGGCCTTCCCAGCATAGATTCATGAAACAATACTGCATGAGACATTGCCATGAGCTCTAGGTCTTCAGCTGGACTCATGCAGGACATTACCATGGGATCCAGGCCCTCAGCTGGATTCTTTTGACCGTTAGTTTGTGGACAGAGTTCCTGCACTCTGGTGTATATGACTCTTTGCATGACTAATATAAAATAATTCTATAAATTACTTGTCCTATATTGTTCCCCTTGTAACCCATGACTACAACATTAGGTTTCCTTTGGAGATAAAATAGTAGCTATTTAAAAATCAATGAAAATCTACATGAAAGCATCTTAATATTCCATTTTGATTTAACTTCCTTAGGAATGCTGTGTCAAATGACAGCACCTGAGCTAGTGTTATCATTAAAACAAACCCCTGGGAAAGGTCCTGCCTATTTACCATGATATAATGCACTGTGGCATCATGCTCCAGGCAGAATCCATTTCTGAGAGGGTTAGTCTCCCTCTTGGAGACCCTCAGGGAAAGAAGCAAGTGAGAACTGCTGATCTGTCTGTTTTGCCCTGTCTCGCTCATCAGCTGAATTAGGAATGTAGGGTCATTTTAAATGTGTTGCTTCAAGGCTTCCTGTAGATCAGAGTTTTTAAACTCTTTATGAATCTTATTTTGTACTGATCTGATCAACATCATGCAATACTGCTTCTTCAACTTCACCATGGGACAAGAATGGCTGATTTACACTATTTATGAAACAGTTACACAATATTAAGCTTTCTTCTCAACAATTTGTTCCTCTCCATCCCCCTCCTCCACTCAGAAGAGGGAGGATTTTCTAAAAGCTATGTAACTCAACTTTTGTAAGTTTTTACCCACTTTAATATGGAAACAGCTTATTCATTTTTCTTTATTGATTTTTCTGTGTTAGACAAATGTAAGACAAAGGTATTTCCTTGTACATGTCTTTGAGGAAAGAGGAACTACAGTGTAATGATTCATGATTGCGAACTTAATGGATCCACAAGTCTGACTGTGAAGATAACAAGAGGATAATTATGTTTCTTACTCAGTAGTTTTTATATTCTCTTTGTAGTTTCTGACTGGACAGAGGAATAAAATGAATGTGAACCTGAGAAATCACTAAGATAGGGTCAGGAGTTTCCAACAGTGCAACAGGTCCCCAGATGCCTGGGAGCTATTTCTGGGTAAGTTGTCCAAGACTAAGTTGGAAGAGTCACAGATCTGAAGCTGGTGTGACACAAAGCGAAAGTAAGTATTCGAATTTTCAGAACACGGGGCGAAGCTAAATCTATATGAGTCTGCAGCCTTCAGCAGAGAGTGAGAATATTTCCATCACCTGCCACCCTCTCCCCTTCCCTGATTCACACCCATCACAGTCCCAACACCCATAATACCTGCAAGTCCCCAACGTGGTCCTCCAGAGCTTTCCAAGCTGATGATACAATGCCCAAGCAGTTTCCTCTTGAATGTGAAACCTGACAAACTGGAGGCAATGATTCATGTTACACACACATAGAATGCATGAAATTAAAATTAAAATAACAAAATACAGAATGTGAGGATCAAGGACCAAAGAAACACACATTTCACTAATTCACTCAAGCCTACATATGGAGTGCCTGTTTCATGAGAGATCATCATGTAGGTTCTTTGTATGGATAAATGAAGAAGACAAACAAAGTGCTTGAACTTTTAGTACAGGACTAGCTTTCCAGAGTATTTTGACAGAAAATAACATAATTCAGAGTACTGTAAACGTACAGCGCAACAATACACATCAGGATTGTAGGTAAAGATGGATGAGCTACATCACATTGGTCTTCTCATCCAGGAAATGTTATTTGACTTGTGACCTAAAGACTAAGAAGGTAATACTCTTTTTATCTAGAATCAGACCTTTTTCACAGATAAATAAGCAAGTCTAGACTAGGAGCAGGTCTGGCATCATTAAAGAAAAGACAGAAAGCCACTATGATAAAAGCTAAAGAACAAAGAGGAGAGTGGTAAGGAAGTAAGTTAGCAAAACATGCAGAGCCCAGATCATATAAGACATCATGGATCAGAATAAAGAATGTGGAGTTTACTGTGCATGTAATAAGAAACTATTGATCATTTTCAAAAAGGAGAATAATGTAACATCATTTGCTGGATTTATGTTCTTAAGCATATTCTTGTGATAGAGAATGAATTTTATTGGAAATAGAATAAAAAGTAAGGAGGTTATTGCAGTAGTCCTCAAAAGTGACAGTAGTGGATACAGTTTAAACAAAATGCAGGGAAAATAGAGCCATGGGACTTGTGTACACTGTAGATATTAGTTAGGAAGAAACAAAAAATTAGATGAAAAATAGATTATATCAAAGAGATAGAAGTAGATGCGTTCTCCTGGTGAGAAATGCAGACCAAGAATGATAGAAATTGTGGGACTGAGCATTTGAACTATAACATTAAGCAATTAAGAAAAGGCTATGTGACCAAAGAAAGCAGAAATTATATCTCTTTTGAAAAGGTCTAAGATTTGACTTTCATGATTTCGACAGTAGCAGCATTTCCTTAGTGAGACAGTGAAGTTAGAGACAAGAGCAAGCCAAAGTTCTGTTTTGATGTTTTAACTTTGAGATTTCTATAAGGGATCCAAATAGAGCTATTAAGTGTGAAACTGGATATAAACCTGAAATGTGGTTCTCTCAGCCAATCACAGCAGCCCCAGCAGAAGCAGAGAAACTTGCACAGTATGTTGTGCAGATAAAGAGCCTTATACAAAGGAGGAGGGAAATAAAACATATGACTCATGTAGTCCTGCTGCAGGGTTGTTGGAATCACTTATTAATGAGATACAGCATGGGTTATCACAATACACCATAAACATCTATGAGCTCACATATTCTGCACTACATGATAACAGTCCTACCATAAAAAAATGCAGGAAGACATTTATACTGGGCTACACACTCATTGCTAGCTTGGTGTTTATTGTAAACTTTCATTATTATCTGTTGATAAAAGTAAACTGTTAGTAAGTGCTGTACTCAGTGAGAATGATAGGACAGTTAAGCTACTATATCTAAACAAGTAAAATTCTAGTTCTCATGTCTTTATACGTTCATGTTCCTACAGTAGCATGTGCAAAGGTGGATAGCTTATAACCAAAAGAAATTCATTTCCCACAATTCTGGAGACTCAGAAATCCAAAGTCCAGGAGCCAGCAAATTTGGTGTGTGGGAGATCCTGCTTTTGTGGAGGTTGTGTATCATTGCCATATCCTTACATGCCAGAAGGGAAAAATTCTCTAGTGTCTGTTTTATCATGGCACCACCTCCTTATCCAGTTATCTACCAAAGCTTCCCACTCTTCTAACATTGTCAAACTGGTGATTATACTTTTCTCATATGAATTTTAAAAGGACAGAAATATTCAGCAAATATATGAAGGGATACAATGTACTTTCTGTAATAGAAGGAGATAATTAGAAACTGAAAATGCTTGGACTTCTTAGAGTTTGAACATCAGTGACATAATAACACTGCCACATGACAAAGTCCTTTAAGGATTATGCCAAAGCAATTAATTTGAGGGACAGTTGATATAAGAGTTTCCACATGACACAAGCCCTCTTTATCACACTAAGGAGATGTTCAAACAAAGGAAACTTACAGAAAGACACATGATGTTCTGGAAAGCCATCATTTGAACCATCAAACAATATGTTTCCTATGAAAGAATTTTTAATTTCATTCACGTGATATTGCCAAGGATCACACAATTACAACCTTCTATTTCTTGAGGTTCAGGAGAGCCCAAATGTCTGTTCATCAAATTCTTCTTTAAAAACAGCAAAAAATAGGAAAACCCCATCTATTATGTAGCTAAGCTGAGTGGCTGCTAAATATAAGATTTCCATATAAGCACACGTAACAGAAAAAGGCACACGACACCTCAGTAAGGAAAAAGAACACAGCGTGAGAGGGCACTGGCTCAGTATTGAGCATACTAAAGGTACATAAAGCGAAAGAGCACTATTTACAACAAATCTGTAATGATCCTTCCGGCCTTACAATATGTAATGAAAATTTAAAATAGGATCAGCTTAAAAAATTCATCTCAACACTCACTTCCCACAAGGAAAACTGAGATCAGAGGCAGGTTCCAGTCAACGTCAAGGTCATAATACTGATGAGTAGAAGGAAGTGGTCTAACCAAAAACACCAAGGAATTTCCTTTTCCCCCACCAGTACAGAGCAGGTGCAGTTGAAAAGATAAGAGAAAGATGTAGAACTTGTTGTTTGGAATATTTAGATCCAATGACTGTCCATCTGGACAGAGGGTGGGACCATTCCCAGCTCTTGAAAGAGGATGTAAGATTTCTTGTATTCATAAAAGGAAAAGGGCTTTTGGTGCCTTTTTTGTTTATTTGCCTGGCATGAAGTCAGAGGCTCCATGGTAAAATAGTCAGCACTCTGGATTCTGAATCCAGTAGCAATACGTGATGTGACACAGAGAAGATTCCAGTTAGAAATCTTAAAAAAAATTCATTCATATGTTATTTTCCTTCTTCTGTCACTAGAGAGCCTGCAGTTTAGACTTAAGGTACAAAAGTAGGTAAAACTGGACTGAGAGAGGAAAGGAAGGAGAGGAGGACAACCTCAGAAGCGAGAGATATTAAACAATAAATAAAAGTTACAAATGACCCAAAGCAAAATATGCTGTCCAGCGACAACATTTCTGGAGACTCAGAAATCCAAGGTCCAGGAGCCAGCAAATTTGGTGTGTGGGAGATCCTGCTTTTGTGGAGGTTGCATATCCTTGCCACATCCTTATATGTCAGAAGGGAAAAATTCTCTAGTGTCTGTTTTATCATGGCACCACCTCCTTATCCAATTATCTTCCAAAGCTTCCCACTCTTCTAACATTGTCAAACTGGTGATTATACTTTTCTCATATGAATTTTAAAAGGACAGAAATATTCAGACAAAGATATGAAGGGATACAATGTACTGCCTACCATATACAATGACTGCCTACCATATAATGTACTACCTACAATGACTGCCTACCACTTAAAACACAGTGATCAGTCCCAGGCTTTCTCTGTATAATGAAAGTAGAAGTACGAATTTCATTTTAAAGGGGCTTAAAGTATCCTATGGTAAAGAGTATGAAAGTTCAGGACTTCTTACGATTTTAAATCCATGTGTCTATCCCTACACAAGCAGAGCAGCAGAACAGGGCTTCCTGGGCACTTCATTTCTCCAGTTTCTCTTCATTCTCACCCTTACCACAAATGTGTGAGTAATTAAATCTGTATACATAATGTGGCAGTAAATGCCAAGAAGAAGGAAATGGAGCGGGATAAGAGAAGTATTAAGAGGAGGTGTGACTTCTTAACTGATGGTCTTGAACCTGCTCCTTAGTATGGTGAACTTTATGAAGAGGTTGAGAAGCTGAGCGTGGTGGTGCGTGTCTGTAATCCTAGCCATCAGGAGGCTGAGGCAGGAAGATTGCTGCAGTAAAAAGTCAGTCTGGGCCACATAGGGAGACCCTGTTTAGAAAGAGAAAGAGAGAGACTGAGAAAGAAAGAAAGAAAGAAAGAAAGAAAGAAAGAAAGAAAGAAAGAAAGAAAGAAAGAAAGAAAGAAAGAAGGAAAAGAAAGAAAGAAAGAAAGAAAGAAAGAAAGAAAGAAAGAAAGAAAGAAAGAAAGAAAAAAAGAAAAAGAAAAAGAAAAAGAAAGGGAGAGAAGGGGTACATGAAGGAGCAGGTTATGTAGTTCTCAGGAGGAATGCATGTCAGTCAAAAGGAATGAAAGACATAAAACTGAGGCATGAAAATGCCTGTTAGATTTGAGCAACTGCAAAGAATTGAGTGGAGCTAAATCAGAACAATGGGAAGAGAGGGAGAAAAAGAATTAAGATATATAATGTACAGGTATAAATTCCGTAAGACAAATGTGATTAATGCATATTGCAAAAATATACTAAGAAAAAAGTGGGAAAATGTTAATGGGAAGAAGCAGCGAGGGGCCTAATTACTTAGGGCCTGACAGCTCTTCACACCTAGTGCCGTGGGAGGTTTTTTAAGAAGGAGTGCGCAAGGGCCAGGGATATAGCTCAGTCACACAGCGCCTGCCTGGCAAAAGCAAGGTCATGAGTTTGATTCCTGCTACCAGAAAAAAAAAAAAAAGGAGAATAAAAAGGAGTGCACTGATCTTTTCCGTGCTTAGTGGGGTTGCTCTACTGGCTGTGATAAAAGCAAACTACAGGACAGTAAGAGTGAACGCAGAAAGACCAATTAGAAGATCATGAAAACAACCCAGTTAAAATGGTAGTGTCTTGGAGGGGCAAGGGGCAACTGTGAGGTGGAGGAAAATTGCTAGTAGACAGATTCTAAGAGCAGATCTAACAGAGCTGTCTGATGCATTGAGTGAAACGTGACAGAAAGGGATCGGGCTGATAAGACTTGGGCCTAAGCAAGTTGTGACTTACCAAGATATGGGAAGCCTGGGTGGTATGAAAGCTGACACAGATTCATCCAGAATTAGATTCAGTAATAACTCAGGCTAACACCTTTAGAAAGAAATGTTTGTTAACTATTTTTATTCTCTTGTAATTTTTCATTTCTTGTGTGTGTTTGTGTGTGGCATGCTTCTGTTTTTGTTACATGTGTGATTTTCCTGAGACATCTCAGATTTTGAAATTAATTAGAATATTGAATAAAAAGGAAATAATAGCAGTATACTCTATCACTGTGCTTTTCTCAGAACATGAGGGGCCCACATCACCTTGAGACTTAATGTCATTTCATGTGCTATGCTTGAATATAACAGATGAAATAGGTTGAGATTTCATACTTTATCCTAAAAGGTTAAAGTTCATGAGAAAGAGTTTCCACATTTTATAGTGTAGAATAATATTGTTCATATTCATGCATTCTTATAAATCAGTTATTTCATTTTTCTTTTATGAAAATATAAATTTTATAACAAAATAAGAGAATAAAATAGTTAATACACTGCTTATCATTATCCTCAAAGCAGTTTCTCAGAGTATAAGCCATAAACTAAAAGATTCTTATGAAAAAGAAACAGATAATAACAGTTTCAGAGGTAATTTATTCTGATATTTATATCACATATTATCAGAAAGTCATTAAAGGAAAATATGTCTCTACTACATTACCCAATCTCCAATACTTATCAGAGTGCAGGCAAGGCACATACATAATAATTAAGTCTCCAGGGACAGCTCAGGGTGTTTTGTACAAAACCCACAGTAATTATAACAAGAAAGTCAAAATGAACTGTCAATAAAGCAATATTTGAAACGTTTGAATTCAAATGTTTTAAATTCTTATTTTAATCCTTATTTATATAATTAAATATATAGTTTATACATTTCACATATATATATATTTTAATATATAGTGGTACCTCAGTTTGTGAACTTAATTTTTTTCATGATTCTGGCTGGAGACTGAACTGCAAAAGAACAAAACCATATTTCCCCACGAAGTCAATATTGAACCTAACCACTGAAATTGATTCAGTTCTTATCCAACTTGGTTTGCAACCAGAATCATAGAAAGAATTGTTAGTGAACTGAAGTACTACTGGATATAGACACACACACACATGCACACACACACCTTCATGTACATTTTCACATGAAGATCACGACTTAACACTGGATTTCAGATTTAAAGATGGCTAAATCTTTTGTCCTTTGGCAAAAGAAACATATAATCTTATTTAAGCCAAAGACTGGAAATTTCATAAATAATCTTACAAATAGGTGTCAGTTTATCTATTAGGGCAATTTTATTGCAGCAATGTAAACTTAACAAAAATTACATTATTTTCTATTCATGTACTGAAAGGACTGACTTTTTCAGATAATCTTCTTGGGATTTTGTCTGTACATATCTTTATCTTCAGAGCAGATGTGCATGTTTTTTTTTTGCTTACCATTATGAACACATTTACATGTTTATATACAGCCTATATAAATAATAATATAATTGCTGCCTAATATTTAATTGAATGAATGCCTTTGTTGTGTCATTTTTAAAAACAAACATTGACATAGAATATGTTATATGAATATGAAAAATGTTAAAAAGACTTTACTGAAATGTATATGTGTTTTCTTCAGACTAAAGGAGGATTACTAAGTGAAACATATAATATATGTTATGACCCATAGCATTCTAATTCTAGTTAGAGTTTATGCTACTTCCCTTAGTGTGTGAATGAATATATATATATATATTTACATATATATATATTTACATGTTAAAATGATCATGACAGATAGGACCAAAGTCTTCTAAGTTTACTAATTTCACCATGATAAAATATTTTAAGTAGATTGATTTTTACCTGTTACTTTATTATCAAAGACAGTCCAGTGATAGAATTTTTATTCTGTTCCATTATTTCATATCTTTCAACTCTAACAGTACTTCTGACTTTTGACTCCTCCAACTAATAGATATTGGCACATTTCCAGAATATCTGAGAATACATATGAAGCTTGATTTGGTCTGGGTATAGCTTCACCTAGCCCTTGCTTGTGAGCTTCCTTGGATAGTGACCTATTCTAATGCTTTATTAGTATTTTAATTTTATTTTTGCTAAATTAAAATAAAGTGTGACATAATTTCTGGGACTGAGTGGCACTGCTGATGCTTATTAGGGACTCACACTTTTTAATTAAAAGTGAAAGTATTCCTTCCCTTCACCCTTTCAACCATTATTGCATATAGGGATTGTTACCGTGTTATTGTTACTGGGTTTGCTAATAATATCCCCAGAAGATGTAAATGGGAAATGTTTTTCACAGACAAGTCTTCAACTAAAATTGATGTCCATTCTGTCATTGAACAAGTCTTTTTTTTTAAACTTTCCAGGTTGTAAGCTCAATTTGTTGCTGCTAAATCTCTAGGGGTCAGAAGCAGTGTGCTTAATAGCTTTTCATTGTTGTTATTTTTGTTGTTGTTGTTGTGGGTTTTGAGACAGAGTCTTGCTATGTAGTTCAGACTGGTCTTGAATTCACGGCAAAGCCAAAACTGGCCTTGAACTTGCAGCAATCCCCTGCCTCTGCCTCTGCCTCTGCTTCTGCCTCTGCCTCTCCTCTGCCTCCGAAGTGTGGGGATTATAGGCATGCGCCACCACTTCGTCTTAATAGCATTACATTTCAGGTTTTCAATTATCAAATTAAGAAGTTTAAGGGATATTATCTTTACATTTCAATAGAAATATCTACATTAAAATGGTTTACAAAAGTTAATAAAGTCTTTTGTACAGCAAGAACAATTTCAATTGTCCTTCATCTGCATGGTAATCTGCATGTTGTTTTATAATATGATAGAATAGGGTAGAATAAAATTTCTTAATGCAAGTAGGGTACTGTGAATATGTAAAGCATAATAAATGTATAAGGAGTGAGTATAACAATATTTTAGACCTTATGAACTATGCATGTGACATGATACTCTTAGTAACATAGACTCAGTAGCCAAAAGAAACAAGTTATAGATGCATGCCCCAGGGTACAAGTGCCTAAATATTTAGCAAATGACACAGATAGAACCTAAAGAGGTAAGAAAAATATCAGAACCACGCATAATCACTGGCAAAGTCTAAATCTATCTCTCATGTTATTGACAGTTATTCCATCCAAAAGGCATAAGGCTAGGAAATTCAAATGAAAGTTGAAGTTGTAAGAATCAAGTCATCTGTGTGATATCTGAAAATAAGTGTGCTCAAACCTCTGGGCTTCCAAGAAGTTTCTGGCCCCAAGGAACATGAGTGGCATAAGAAACTAAAAACAACAGAATTTTTAGCATATGAGTCTCTGGGGATATTTCAATTAAAATTTTCAGTTTTGAGTTGCTTTTATAATAGGCAAAGCTCTTTGTCCAATACTAAGATGAAAGCACTTATATGACAAGCACATATATACTTATATGACAAGCACACTTTGCATATCACTGAAAGGACAAGTGGCTTTCATATTTGGAGCCCTCTGATTTTTTATTCTTCAACACAAGTTGAAGTTTGGTTGGTTTAAAGTTCACAGTTTGTTTAGCATAGAGTAGACTTTGCATTAGGGAGAAAGCGACAGAGAAATCTCGCAGAAACTGGTCCACTCTGTTTATCAGGTCAAAGGAAATAACTTCAAGTTTCCACTGATTGAAGTTAAGATCAGTGGCTCCTTTGCTGGGGGTTGGCGAGGCAGTCTGTCTGGAGAGACAGGAGTTCATCTCAGTTACACAGAACTGGGGAAAAAGAACTAGCCTAAGGCAGTGAGGATTTGGCTACTTCGTATTCATTTATATAGCTGTTTTTAGAACAAACTAAAAATCTTCTGACTGTGTATATCACTAAGACTATATAACATAATCTGAAGACACACACGGAGCTTTAAACACTTTTTTGTTTCTTGTTCCAAAGTTAAAATAGACTTCACTGAAGTTGCATGCTTTCTACCCTTTTATTAATATAGTGACATCAAAAATAATACCTAACACCTTTTGAGAATTTAAAGCACCACAAAAGTTATCGTAGCCTTTCTCATGTACTAACCATATCCTTCCTCAGAAAAAAGCTGTGCACTAAAAACCACAGTTTTCCCCATTGTAGAGATGAACTAATGTACAAAATAACTAAATGTCTTACTTTTTCTTGCTGCTGAGGCAAAATACCAGACTCCCAAAATTAGAAGAAAGATTTATTTGGCTCACGGTTTATAGAGTTCATAGTTGGCTGGTTGTAAGGCAGGGTGGTATGGCAGAGGACATCACAGAGGAAAAACAGCCCATGGAGGGCAGAAGGTAGCAAAATAGCAAAGTAACAAAGAAGAAGCTGCAGGCCTGCCTTCTTTCTCTCTCTTTCCACCCAGGCTACCCACATTTTGGGTGGTACCACCCTGACCCAGGAAGAGCCTTCCCATTATCCACATCCAGAATGACACCAAACGAGTTAGTGGGCTAGTTTAGTAATCACACGCCCTTAATCCCAGCACCCAGCCACTTCTCAAAAGACCTACCTATGACTTCATGAGTCTGTGGAGGGACATATAGACATAAGCCATAACACTAAGTAACATATCTAAAATGAAATAGTTCCTCCATGATAGGACCAGGATACTAATCCAGAAAAATGGTTTCCAGAGCATTAGGGTAATAAATTATTTTCATTAAATAAAAACAAAACAAAAACAACTTATTTTAAATATTTGCTAAAATAGAATATTTGGTATTTTTATTCTAAAATCAAACTTTGCAATATCCTGTAGTGCCATTAGTGAAAGGGAAAGGAGAGAAAGGGAAAAGGATGATGAATATAAAGTTAGAATTAGATATATCTTCCTAAACGTTTTCCTACAAGAGCACGAAGAAAAGAAAATATGAATAAGTATTCAGCAGCAAATTGCTTAGATACAAAATCCTGACCTAAATTCAAAATATTTCAATTCAGTGAACTACTTTCTACTCTGCTCCCCTTTTGTGTTGCATATATGTATAAACTTTATGCAATTGTTCTATTACTATAATAGGTAGAAAAAATATTTTAGGTGTTTGATTATTTAGGCTTTATTACTGTAGAGCTAATATTATCATTATCACGTCTCAAAGTATATATCATGTCTCAAAGTAAAAAGAAAATATTTGTTGTGTATAATGTGCTGTTTCCACCCATGAATATATGGTATAATGGTCAAATTAAAATAAAAACAATATATCTATCACCTTAACAATTCATCATTTCTGACATTAAGGTCACAATATTAATACTGTATTGATTTAAGCAATGATAGTGCTCCTGTGTTCTGTGTTCTTTTTAAAATAAGCTTTATTTTTCACTTTCTGATCTTGTTTCTAGCTTCAGGTTTTAGGCTTTCTTTTTAATTTCTTAAGTGGGGCTAAAATTCTTCACCCCACATTGTTGGGTACAAAATACAATTCTTAAAGATATACACCAAATAGTCATTTTCTATACAGGGAAAACATGAGTGACCACTGTAAATGCTAGATCTACTTCCTAAACTGTCATGACAGGGAGGGTTAAATATGTGGTAAGCATAATAATTGACTCATTGGAGACAGTTCCAAATAAAGACCAGATAAAGAAGGAAAATAAAGAAATGGTAAAATCACAATGGAGTGAAAAATGACAGATCTAGGAAGCAGCAAGTCGCTGCTAGAGTGAATTCACTGATTTATGGGTGCAATCACTAATTTTTGAAAATAGAAATGTGTGGGAAAATAAAGATGACAAAGGCTCTGGCTTATAGAAATCAAACCTGCTCGCTTTAGCTTCATTTTGAAAATACTGGTTCTGAAAATGTTAATGAGACCTTGAAGACTTTTAGCCTGGATTCATAATCCAGGCTTCAATGTTTGCTCTGTATTCATTTTATTGAATTATGTTTCTTGTTCCCACCTTGTCCAACAAAATAATGGAACTACCCAGGCATCATGGGTAGAAAGTGCCAGTAAAGAGTCCATCTGTCTGAGCAATGGAGATCTTTCATCAACGGAAATGTTCATGATTGCCTATAAATGCAAGTAGTAAAAATATTTTCAAAGAACTTTAGGGCTCTATTAGCTTTTCCACCACCCGGGTGAAACACAAAAGAAACCATCTTTCTTATAGTCATGATGCTCAAACTAGAACGTGCATCAGAACCACCTGGAAGGCTTAGCAAGTTGTACTTACCAGGCCTGCTCTATAGTTTCTGAGGCAGAGTTCTGGAGTAGAGAATAAGAATTTGCTTTCAGCAAATTCCTAGGTAACAGCAATGATACTATAATCCATAGACTACATTTTTAGCATCCCTGTCCTTCAGGCTGCTCTGTGACAAGCCGTTCAATCAATGAAGATAGCAGTCTGATGATAATCAGAGGTTTTAGTTTTTCAATGGTCAGGAAAGCAGGAATTCTAAACCTTGTTTTTTAGTGGATGAGTGACATTGTTCATAAGGTTGAAGTCAGAGCATGTGGCTAGACAATTACCAATGACCATTATTTTGAGAAAAGAATTCAGAATACATGTTGTGTAACTATGAATCAGTTTCACTTAGAAAAGGTTGCACATGATATTGAATTAACCCCAAAGGGCACTGATGTCCAGTTGTTGGCTAAACAGGTAAAGTTTACCTTTCAATTACTTTTCCCTAATCTTTCAATAAGAAATGTTTTCTTTTCCATTCTGAGTAAAATTTTAACATTTTGAAACTTCTATGTCATTGCTGCTTTCTGCTTTATTTTAAAAAATGTAAAACTATACATCTTCAGTGATACTTAAGATTATCACTGATATTCTTAGTGAGTACTTAATAAATTTGTATATCTGTCTGGAAAACTAGTTGTGATTCTCATTATTTAATAGTGAATCTTATGTTGTTTATTCTTTTGTTTAGTTTAGTTGTCTTAAGCGTCATGCTTTCCAACACAACTCAGTCTTACCTATTTCATATCCTAGACTGTTGTCAGTCTTTTTTTTTTTTTTTTTTTTTGGTTTTATCTGCGGTACCGGGAACCGAACTCATGACCTTGCGCTTGCCAGGCAGGCGCTTTTGCCGCTGAGCTAAATCCCCAGCCCCTGTTGTCAGTCTTAATTTTGTTTTTAATTCACATACATCCTATTTTTTCCCAAATTTTTTTCATCTTTAACATTGTTCAGATAGCAACTTTTAGCTCATTTCAGCAACAAAATAAGTGGTAGTTTTTCATATACCACCTAAACTCAATCAATATGAGGGGAGAGGTATGTGTCACATTATTAATTTGATCAGTATGTGGGGAGAGGTGTGTGTTCCATTATTAGTTAGTATTAAGTAGTAAACCGAATTGTTATGGGGAGTTCATTAATTCTCATCTGTTGTTTTTGACACTGAGAATACAACTGTTTCTTCCACTTTGATTCAATGGGTCAATCAGTTTGCAAGTAAAATAATACATATGGCAGCCAGACTGCATTTTGTGCTGTCATTGCAATATGTTGTTTTCAGTTCCAGTTTTCTAGGATAAATGCCATGCCATGAATTCTAAATTCATAATGTTTATTTTTTAGCGCTTGTAACAACCATTTCTAATACACCATATTTAATCTTAAAGCCCCCAAAGTAGGATGAAATATTTCAAATATATATATATATATATATATATACACACACACACATATATATACACACACATGCATCTAATTTTATTTTCATTTTACAGTCTTCAGACCTGCTCAAGAAACAGCTATATTCACCAAATCACTGTATCATATATAATGATTTAATATTTTTAATGTAAAATTACTTTATCATCCCAATTTTATGAGTACTTTGCTCTAACAAATTTAAAAAGTAGTAAATAAAATATCATGCAAGTTATTTTTAATTGTTTGGGAAGTTCTTTTCACTCTGTTTTAGAATTTATTTTCAAACCACTTCAAACGTTCACAAAGACTGCAAGAACTGTAAAATCTTCCCGCATCCTCTGATTCTGAAATTGCTAACAGTTTATTGTCTTTCCTCCACGTACCACTATCAGAACTGTTAACCTACTGCCCAGTCACGAGTGCGTATCTCCATAAGCATCTCCTCAGTCCTCTCAGAAAGGAAAACAACATAAAAGCACATTGCCGTTCAAATCAAAGAATTCCACTCAAAGAAACTAGTTGTTAGCTATGTGGGTTTGTTTGTTGTTTATTGTTTGTTTCATCTCTTCTGGTCCAGGAAGCAATCTTGCATCATGTATTGCATTAGGTTGCCACGTCTCCTTAATTTCTTTCAATCTTGAGCAGATCTTCAGTCTTCTTGTCTTTATAGTGCATTCAGTTGTAGAAAGTACAAAAGTTTCCTGTTATAAGATGACCATCATCCAGGGACCAGCTGATGTTTCCTCATGACCAGGCTGTATTCTGGGTTATAATAAAACTGAAGCAATGTACTCTTCTCAGGATATCACACTGGATGACAAATTATGTTGTCCCACCCCCTTGCTGTTTATGTTAAACTTGATCATTTGGGCAAGCTGTTGGCTGTCAGAGTTTTTGACTACAGAGTGACTATATTTCCATTTTTTAATTACTTTGTGAGATGATACAGTGAAACTATTCCAACAGCCTCTTCATAATTAAAATCATCCTCCAGCCCATGGCATCAGCTGGGAATTCCAAAATTATCATCACCACTGTTCTGGTTTTTAAAAAAATGGTACATGTGGGTGTTCATATTTTTCCCAGATTTATCTAGTGCAAAGTCTTTAAAAAATAGCTCTTGTGTTCTTTCAGCATGTGTTTATTTTCTTTGACTATTACCTTATCTTTGGCACAAGATCCTTCATTTGTACGTTCCATGACCCAGCAGTAGCACCCACTACTTGCCTAAGGGGCCCTGATTTCTTTTAATGGGGGCAGCATTTAGGAACAGCGATCATTGCTGGGCATGGCGGCACATGCCTGCTGTTCTAGTACTGTAGGGACAGAAGCGTGGAGATGAGCGAGCCCAGTCCTTGTGCTCATTACTCCTTGGGCACTATTGCTTGCAGGGCTTCTCAGCAGAGAGTAAGGAAAAATATTTTATCGATGAATTCAGTTCCACCTATGAATTTGAATGAAAAGCATCTGGTCCTTACCTCTAATTCTCATTCAATACCTGAAGGGTTTCTCTTTTTTTCACCTGTATTTTGAAACCTCTTCTCGACACATAATATTCTCAATATCTCTGCTTGTTTATCTCCTGTCACCCTACCGATATCTCCGGAGATATGCAGCCTCTCTTGACTCTACCATCCCTAGCACTTTCCCAGCCAGCTCTGTTATGACTGCCTTGTCTAACAGCATGCTGTTACCTCCCCCGCCACACACAGCTATCCTCTACCCACCCCAGGACTGCTTTCTCCACCATTAGGCATGCTGTCAACTCTGTGCATTCCTCCCCCTCACTCCTGTTGGAGATTTGACAGTCGCTATGTTTTAATCTTCTGTGTAGCGAAGAATGTTGGCTCACTGTGAAAAATAATCCTCCACTGTTGAGCAGTGCCGAAGTACATTTCAGTAGCCTGAGAAATTAAAGATGATTTAAACACGATAAAAACAGCTAGAGTTCACATGAAGTAAGGAACTTTAGGACATTCAGTTCTAAGCCCTACCGTTTACAAAGTTACCAATTATCTTCTGTTATTCTACCCCACATGCACACTTCATTGATTGCCTGTCAACAGAATTCAACACTGCTAACCACTCTTCTTGGAAAATCTTTCCTTAGTCTCCTATGACACTACTTTTGAAAAACAAAGCTGAATTTTTCCCAAGCTGTAGGACATGGTGGGAAAGGTGACAGCATGCCAAGGATGATGAAGTGATTCACATTAATTAACATGATTAAATCCAAAGAGACAAAAACCTAGAGTCAAAATGAATATAAGAGATCAAATACCTCAAAACATTCCTTGATGGCTTTAAAGCAATATTGTTGGTATGACTGAGATTTATGTCAAATTAATTTGATATATACTTTTTCATCCTTACCTTTGAAACTGTCATATGTACAGTGTATTTTATGTAAATAATCTACTTTTGAGTCCTCTCTTTGATCAAGTTTGATCTTCAGTGCCTTTTCTTAAGATGTTTAGTCAATTTGCATTTCATCTGGTAATTATTTGATTAGATTAAACCTACCCTCTTGGAATTGCATTTGTGTTAGTCACTGTGTTTATTCCTTTTCTCTTTTCTTCATGTTTTTAAGTAAATACAGTGATTGTGTTTTAGAATCCTATTTTATCTCTTCTTGACTTCGTAACTGTGCTACTTTGTGTGGTTTGTTAGTGCTTGCTCAAAAGATTGTAAAATACATTTATAAATTACCATCAACTGCCTTAAAACAGTTCTACACCCTGAAAACCTACATAAAACTTTACTAAAGTATAATTTTCAATACAATCTTCATACTCTTTGATATCATTTTGTCATAGCTTGGTTCTTCACACTTATGAATTCCACATTATATTCCTTTTTCCAAAACAGTTAACAGTCCTTTTAAAAGACTTAAAATAAAAAGATGATATAGAAAGGTTTTTCTAATAATCTCTATATTGCATGTCACATTTACTTTTCCTGATAGACTTTAATATTCCTTAACTTTCCGCTGAGTCATTTTCTTTCAGTTTAAGGAATTTTTAAGCGTATTTTGTAGCATATGATTTTGGATACAGAGTCAGTTTTTATTAGTCCAAAAACATTTTTGCTTTGCCTTCAATTTCAAAGAAGATTCTTTGTGATATGGAATTCTAGATCCATAGAGCTTTTTGTGGTTTGGGGTTTATCCTGCCTTGCAGCTTTCCTACTACAGATGTTGTTCTATTATTTTCTGCCTCCCATCTGTTGTGTTAAAAAATCAGGCATAAGTCATATTGTTGTTTCTTGTATCTGTACCACTCTGTCTATTCTGACTGCTTTCAAAACTGTGTCTTTATCATCATTTGTAGCAGTTTTCCTATGATGTCCTTATGGTTGTCTTTGTATTTATTTCATTTATGGTTTTCTAAGCATCTTGGCTCTGGGCCTGATATACTTAATTAATTGTAATATTCAGCAACTATGTACTGTATTTCTCTTTTGTCCCTTTGGGGCTGTATGCACATCAGCTTGTTTCATACTGCCTTTCCAGGTCTCAGATTCCTGTGCAATCAGTCACTTATTTCACTCTTTGTGTTTTAGCTTCTGTCATTTCTATTGACCTGTGTGCAAGTTTATGGGTTGTTTCTTCTGCTCTGTCTAGTCTATTGAGAAGTGCATCAAAGCCTTTATCTTTCCTATATTTCTTGCACCTAGCATTTGTCTCCTTATAATTTCTATTTCTTTTCTATTTCTGTGCATGTTCTCTACTGCTTCTTGAATATTTTACTGTAATTATCATAGACTAAAATTCTTCTCTGATAATTTTAATATTTGGGCTCCCAGTCTATATTTTGACAAACATAATACTTCTTCATTCTTTGATTTATCATAGTTCTTAAATTGAGTGTCAAAATTATATGTGATATAACATTGAAAGTTAAAGTACATAATATTTATGACCATAGACAAGCATGACTCTATTAAACTACAAATGTATGCATATTTGTTGGGGAAAATAGTGATTTAGTTTGCTTGATACACAACTAAGATTATACTTTGTAGTAGTTTCCATTAGATTCAATTTATTACAGATTCAAACAATTGATGACAGAATAATAATTCCCGCCTGGACAGCGTTGACTACTGGATGCTTAAGGGTTCATCATTGCTCTTACCTTTCTTTCAGTCTTCCACAGATCAGCTTGCACAGAGGGAGATCTCCATTGTCCTGATTCCCCCACCCTGCATCTGGTCCCCAACCCACCACGACCCTAGCCACAGGCAGTGGCTGGTTCACAGTCAGTGTAAGATAAACAAATGCCTAGAGGGTCTCTCTAAACTCTCTGACCCTGCTCTCAGACTTCACCTGTTGGTTTACTATTGCTGCTGTAACAAATTACTGCACATTTAATGATGTAAACAATGTAGACTTATTACTGTATAGTTCTGGAGGTAATAATCTGAAGTAGAACTCATGGGGCTGAAATAAACTGTCAACAGATTACATCCTTTTTTGAGTGACTAACAGAGAATCCGTTTCATTTTCTGGCTCTTAGTTCATAGTCCCCTTCTTTCTTCAAATCTAGCAATTTCATTCATCTGAACCTTTAGTAGTCTCATCTCTTTTTTATACTCTGATAGCCCTGCTTTCCTCTTCCACATATAAGGACCCCCGTGAAGACACTGTCTGGGGTAATGTTCTCAATATCCCTCACTTAATCATAGTTGGCAAAGTTCCTTTTGCTAAGGTTTTATATTCACAGGTTTTGAAGATGAAGACTTTGTGTGTGAGTACTCATTCCACTAACAGTGTGGGCTCCATCCTTGCACATCAGAGGAGGCTCTTACACTTTTCCTCCACTGGCTAGAAGTCATGGTTCTACAGCATTATTCTTGGTGTAAGATGGAAGTTGCTGGTGGGTTCTTCAGATCGCATAGCTTTCCTTGGATTCAGTAAATCCTATGTACCTGTGTCTCAGAGGGTTCTTTCCCGCCAGTCTCAGCTGCACATGACCATAGCTTCACACTCAGTACATGTGAGACACACAGCCTATGACACACTTCTCCATGCTACTACGCAGGCCTCCTCTCACAAACAGTGTCTTCTTGTGCATCGCTGGGAAGTCTCTGCTAGCTATCCTGTTTCATCTTGTCACTTCCCTCCCTCTCTAGACCAGAATGATCCAAAGTTCTGTTAATTCAGGGCCAACTTCAGCCCATCTGGCAGATGAAGTCTCTCAGACTTCTTGCCTCTAGTTTCTCATATGTACTTGGTCAAGGCCCACCAGAAAGAGTGGTGGGTGTGCACAGTGTCTCCTTGCTCCTAGACATCACTCTCAGATGTGCCAGCACACTGCACTTGCTCAGAAAGTCTACCTTTTATTGTCACTTCAACAAAGGCAGAAAACTTCTCTTCATACCGGCTCAGCAATGATAAATCCCATATGAATCTATATTTCTTTGAGAGAAGCTCTTGTTACTTAGTGCAGACTGGTCTTGGGCTCACTTATATAGCCATGCTGGCCTTGGACTCATTGTCTTCCCCCTGCCTCAGCCTCCCAAGTGCTGGGATTACAGGCATGCACTGCCACACCTGGCTACTATTTTTGAAGAAAGGCTTGTTTTCTTCTGAATTTTAGCCTACTAGATTTCTTTGTGAGCTCAATTCTCTGATGAAATTTTTAAAACTGTAATTTTGTAGGTTGTCCAGGTGCATCTTTTCAATAGAATGAATACAATATTCTGCTGTATGTGTATACATACATTCTAAATAAAAGCAGAATCTTTATATCTTAAATAGAATATTGAAAGGGGTGAACACATCTAATTTATGAGTTAACAGTGAAATTTATCCTGGATTATTTTAAACCCTGGTGTTAAACTCATCTGCACTGACAAAATTAACACCAAGATTTGATGCAGTATTTTATCCTCCTGAATTGTTGTTCAATTATGGGATGAAAGGTGAAGGAAACATGAAGAAAAACTAAATTTACATAATATTGATTGTGCTGATGCCCTGAATAACATCTTAAAAATCAAAAGAAAGTGTTGATGTTCTTAACATTTTTTTGGTATCCTTGATTAGCAATTCCAAATAGAAAGCCTAGCAGTTTTTAGAGTTTCTAAGAGGAACTGACTACAAATTTTTGTTGATGACCAAATTTTCCTAAAACATAAAGAGGAAGAACTGTGAAAGCTCCCCTAAAAGCATCCTTTAGTGACACAAACCTCTTAAAGTCAAAGATTTTGCAGGAAATGGATACGAATACTTTGATCAAGATATTGGGACTGTTACCAAATGTGTTTTTTGTTTTATCTGCTAGGAAAGGACTCCTGGTGGGCTGATTTCTTTCATAGATAAAGTTATGTGGCAGCCCTAAGGCTACTGTATAAACCACACACTGCCTGAAAGTGGAGATAATTTTAGCAACTGAACTGCCACAAAATTAGGGCTGGGCGATACCACAGAGATGTTATAATACTGACAGTATGAGGAGATGGAACAGTGAGAAAGACTGGTCAGGAGCCTCTCAGGCCTCAGAAACTACTTTGTAGCAAATGCTTTGGGATGGGAGACTGGTTGTTGAGCAGCAACTAAATGAGTCCTCACAAACATGGAGGCAGCTGTGAGGACACAAACTGTGGCTCACAGAAGAAAGCAAACCCTTCCCACGTGTTAAGAATGTGAGAGGCTTTTGCACATAACTGTACACAAAAAGTATCACTTTTTTGCCGAAGGAAGCTAAGTTGGGAGCAAAGAATAAGGGAAGGATTTAGAGTAAAACACTATTTGAAAACCTCATTCAGTCTAGGAGATCTGACCTTCTTGTTTTGACTCACCCTGGAAAGAAGAGAAGAGGGCAGCATTGACTACTTTTAGAAAATAGTCCAGGGCAAAAGAACCCATTAGAGAAGTCCCAACTCAGACTGGAGTATGGACGATGACACTCAAATGACTTAATTAATTCATTGTGCTTAAAGCTTCAGAGGAATGAGGGCAGTTGGAAGTCTCACTTCCTAGAACAGCTCCCAGAGATGACACGCAGTCTTGACAGGACATTAATTCTACTAACATGCTACTAAGGTGACAGATGGTCACAAACAATATGTTCGGGACAAATCAACAAATTACCTCCCAGATACTGCAAATTTTATCATTTCTGAGGCTGACCAAGGTAAGGTTCTAGTGAGGTGACTCTGCAGTAAGGATGAAGTGATGGGAGCATGATCCCAGATACAGATGAGGATACCTCTTAGCAGAAATATTAAACAGCATCTGATTATATAAAAATTTTTAAAGGAGCTCATGGGAGAGAATCCCGAGTGCTCGGGAGGCTATGTTTATGGAAAAGAGGGATACGACTTCGCATACTTCACCATAATGAAAATTGAACTGTAGTGATGGGCTAATTACGGCTTGCTTGGGAAAAGGAGAAAAAAATGTGAAATATTGTTATGGTTTGTGTCTGTGTGTCCCCTCAAAGCCTCATGTGGCCATGGGGCAGGCTTTTAAAGTTTGATTGATTATGGGTGTGAGAGCTGCACCCGCCCTGGGGTGGATAGTTTGGATATGTAAGGGAGAGCAAGAGGCCCTTGCGGCCATTTCCTGGCTTTTGTGCTTTTTGCTTTTGCTGTGTTCTGCCGCCATGAACTGTAGCGCTCTGCCATGTTCCATTCTGCCTTGCAATCTGCCAAGTATGGACTGAAACCTCCACAAACTGTAAGCAAAATAAACTTTTCTTTCCTTAATTTTGGTTATCAGGTATTTTGTCCCAGCAACGACAGAAAAGTAACTAAGACAAATATAGTCAGAGTCAAACTTTCCAGAACGTTTCTCACTCACATCTCTTAGCGTAGAGACCTCTGAGTCCAAGTACGTGTGAAGCATGCCATCAAGGGCACATAATCAAAGCATGCAGGAGTGAAGAAGCTAATATTGCCTGAGAATCAAGGCATGGAAAATGTCTGATAGAGCAGTGAACCTTGACTTTAATATTGATGTGAATCATCTGAAGATCTTATTAGTGCAGATCCAGACTACAGTATGTTATTCTCTCAAGTGATGCTGTCTTGTGCCACATAATGAAAATCAGGACAACAGAGACTGAGGTAGATAAAATGATCCCAAATTTCTGGCTAAATTTAAATGTCACACTGCCAATTTCAGCTTTTTGTGCTTCTTTTTTTGTTTTCTTTTTAAGAAAACATTTCAACATCCATGATTCACTCACTACTGAACTCCTGCCAAGGAGTCACCACTGCACTTAGAGCCTTTGGAACCCTCCCAGCAGGCCTTTTCATTTTCTAAGGTATCCCAGGACCCAAGCCTCCTTGATATTACACCAAGGGTGGAAATGGAGCCATGAGCAGAAGTAGATAGAACTCTAACCTCTCTGCTCTTGCTATGGAGTTCATGTAACTGTATTACATGCTGGGTGCTGAGTTACAAAGGTTACAAATTATGTTAATGACCACCATAGCTTAAAATATTGACCCTTACTCTTCTTGCATTAAGCAAACTATTTCTTTGTGAAGACACTTAATATCAAAACTTCATGGTGACAAATTTAATATAAATACTGGATCCCAAATAGCACATAAGAGATAAGGCAAGCTCCTCTAAAAGATTGGATTTGTTCAAGCAGGATGTTGTTTCTGGGCTAATGTATCATACGGATGTCATTTCACCTGCACAGATGTCAACATAAATCTGAATACAAAGTCAGCTTCTCCAGATATTATGTTCAGCAGGTATATCAAAAGGCTGCAGGTTTTCCTCAGACTGTTCCAGGAGCAAGTGTCATTACACAACATCTGCCCCTTTTTCCTGCTCATAATCCTTTAGTTGGAGTCCCCCTTTCACCAACTAATACTAATTTGAGTAAGGTTGGTTTGAAGCTCTGGCATATACTAGTTTTAGAGTCAAAGCCATTCCTGCATAGAAATGATAACAGGGCAGCTATGATAATTTGTAATCTTTAGAGAAGATGCCCTTTCTTAGATATACTTTCATTTATTTATTTACTTACTTGTCTATTCATTTTGCAATCAAATAACTTTTTGTAAACTTGTCTTCTCATGAGATCAAGATCTGAGCAGCCTTATGTGTTGCAACACAAGTTGGAAAATTAGTTGAGCATTTTTCACTAACTTTTAAAAATTCTCTGAAGTTTAGGGTAGGGCACATTTCCTAGACTTTAGGAGCCATAGATCTATATACTGTAGAAACTAAAAATTAAAGAACTGCCATAAGGTTTCCAGTTTAATTTTACCAATGAAATGTTTTTTTCCTAAAGAAAAAAATAAACTAAATCACTATCTGCAATCATAATTTCATTTAAAAATATATTGACTATAAAACAACAATACAATATAGAAAATATGTGAGCTATTGTTTCACAATAAAAGCATTCCTTTTTTAAACTGAAGTTAGCTTTTTAAAAACTTTACAATTTGCTACTTTTCTCTATTCCACCATGGATCCTTCACTTATATTGAATCTGAAGCCAATTTCCTTTCATTTTCTTAGTCCTTGCCCATCTGTATCACCCTAGACTTTAGGATCGGAACATCTGTCCAGGTGTACTAGCAAGTGGATGATGAGATGAAACCTAACCATGTTTGATGATTTCCTTTACCATGCAACCTCTGGGCAGCAGCCTCAAAGCAAATACTCTTCTATGTTTCATTATTTCCCATTCAGTTCAATTTGTAGGCAGATGTTTCTCACCTGAAGAATACTGGCAACCTCTTGCCTCTCAATTATTCTAAGAGGCTAAATGCTCATGATTGCAAGGGATGGCATAACACAGAGACCAGCCAAGACCAATGTGCTTATGTAAAGGCAAGATGGCATGGCATTTATTGGCAAACAGAGGGCAGAAGGGCCATCTGTAGGGAACAAAGAGAAGTGGACTTTCTTTGGGCTTTAAAGAAGGCATGGACATGAGGCGTGAAGATCTTAGTAAACAGTGGTCAAATTCTCTGGATGTTTTCTGCCTCAGTGGGGAAAGTCCTTGAGGTGTCCGGTGTGAGTGCTTGTGTGTCATTAAATGTCCAGTTCCTTCCAAGAGGTTATGTCCCCTCTTGTCTTTTTAAAGACATCCTACTTTTGCCAAGGACACTGGTACTGAGCTGAGAACAATGCCTCTGCTGGCAGACAGGTTATGTATTGGAAGAGTCGGGCTCAAATTGAGCCTTGCAATCATGTTTCATTTGTTAGCATGAAATTATCTTTTAACTTCTCCGCAAGTTCAGCGCATATCACCTGTATTTTTCCATCTTTATTTGTAGGAATCTCCAGGAAAAACAGAACCCATGGGGGCTGCAGATTTCACCTTTCATCTGCCTCTTAATTTCATTCAGACCGTCAGAGACCGAGTACTGCTCACCTTCACTAGGGCTGACATTCTTGATTCAGTTCACTGATTCAAATACCAGTCTCTCCTAGAAGCATGCTGAAAGATATACTCAAAACATTGTTTTACCTGCTATGTGGGCATCTTTTAATCTAGTCAAGTGGATACACAATTAACCATTTCAGTCCAACATTAGAAATTTAGATAAAATAATATCAATGCTTTTCTTTAAAAATGACCTAAAAGTGTCCCTTTTTCTCCAAATGATTTCTATTTTCCATAGATGACTTACTCTGTATACCATCAATTTCATACCTATTTCCTCATTTCTACTCCCGTACGTGCTCCCTTCACTCTGCCCTTCCATGGATCTGAAGTATTTCACTAAAATAACTTATCTGCATATAGCACCCATTCCCACAGTTACCAGTAGGTAACTCCTGTTCATCTTTTAGTTACTATATCGTAGTAACTTCTATGAATCATTTTATCTGTGAATCCTGTATCCTCTCCATGAATCTTTTCTTGATTTCTTCTATATAACATAGAGAGAAGGTACAGAAAAGACAGAATCATTTGTACTTGAATAAAAAAATTAATTTATTTATCCTTTTACTAGCTTTGTCATTTGAGCAAGTTTTCTAAGGGCTCTGAAACTCTACTGCCTTTCTTATAAAAAAAAGTCACAGTAATATCAACTGTGTTGTGCTTATTAAAATAATATATAAAGAATGCCACTTACATTATCTGACCCAAAGAATATATTCAATGGTTGCTAAATTTTATTGCTAAGCTAAATTGTGAATTTTCAAATTTTTATTATATGAACCTATGGGACTAGAAATGTTCTATGATTTGGCTACCTTCTTGATTAGATTACAAACTCTTGAAAGTAGAAATTGTGGTTTATTTATATATCTCTAGACAACCAGCCTGGCAAATTTCATTGCATTGGATGAATTGATGAACACTCTTATACCCTCAAATGTTGTGACTTACAAGAAATTAACTTATATTAAAAAGGCACCTGAAACAGTGCCAGCAGTCATTGCATGCATTTTTAGTTTTCTCTGTGGGTCGCCTCATGGAAAGGAAAGATTGATACTCAGAGAATGCTCTCTGGGGCACACTTTTTCCCCAAGTCAGAGCCTCAAATTAGTCTTATGTTGTTGAGTGATATCACAGCAGAGTAGACTTCTCTAGGCTTTTATTAGAAACCTAAAGCAGTTTCTTACTTGTTTTATGGGCAATAAAGTACTGCCCTATATTTTTATAGAGCGTCATTTCTGATCATCTTGTTAAACATATCACTGTAGTTTATTAATATCTTGATTTTGAATAGTTGGTAACAAACGGCTTGAACATAAACTATTATTTCTGAGTTGCTTCCCTGCAGAGATTTGAGCCTAAAGTAGGTTTTGATATCTGAAAATAGCACACTAGTAAGCTGGTAAAATATTTAAAGGCCAAAGCACAGCTGCAACGTGAATAAAATATTATTAGACATGTCCTTGATCTTTAGCTTTATTACAGGTTGGGGACTTTTAATTTTTAATAAAATTCATTCCAGTGACAGATAAGATAGATTGTTCCCAATGGTGGTTCACATCAAAGAAATGATATAACATGCCTCACTACTAAACATAATGATATGATTAATTCATTGAATTAATTACTTCTTTTGTTGCATATTCATGCATTTTATTGAGAAAAATACCCAGAAGATTACTTATCTATGAAGAAATATAATGAATGTAAAATGAACAAGATGTTGAATTTTTTGAAAAAGTAAAGAAATTAGAAGAAAGGAGTGTATGCTTATCCAGATAATATTGCTTAGTGTATGATTTATAAACTGAACAAAAGGGTTAAATATGTGTTTAATTGTAGAGGGAAGGATGGCAAAGATCATTACCAGACTGGCATTGAGCATGATAGTACATAGAAATAAATACCTAACAGGTTATCTTCTCACTTATAAAATATTTTTCTGGTTTATCAAGAACTACAGCAGAGTTTTTCAAACCAAGGTGGAAATTTTCTGTCAGTTCCCATTTGTCTTCCCCAATTCTCTTATTGAACCACTCACTAAAACAATTGATGGAAAAATATAATTACAATAACATTAGAAAGGGAGTGTGTTAATTAATTACCTTCCAGAACCAAAATGTTCACTAGTCAGAGCATGGATTAAACTCTGAAGCAGAACAAGCACTTTCAGGGAAAGCATAAGAAGACATTTTCATTTAGACTCAACCCACTATGCACCCTTGCTCAGATATATACTTGTCAGAGGGGTAGTTATGCGTCACTGAGCTAAAAGCTGGGTTTTTGTTTGTTTATTTGCTTGTTTTATTCTGCTTTTTTATTTTACTTTAAGATATTATTACTTTGCAATTCTCATACCCAGTGATACATCATATGACTTGGAGATTATAACACCTAAATAATGCACCTGAATTAAAGTAGATAAAGGAACTAATAAGAGATTACTTCTAAAATAAAAAGTAACCAGTTGAAACATCTGAGGAAAGTGAGAAATGTACTTTGGTTTCTATAGGTCATTTTGCCTATTAAGAAGTTAAAACTTTAACATCCAAATTAGAAGCAACTAGCCAAGAGTGGAAATTAAGCAATTAAAATTTGGGTACTTTGAATGGAGATGTGTTCTAAGTTTAAAACACACACCAGGTTAAGAAAACCCCATACTTAAAAAAGGTAAAGTATCTCACCAGTATGTTTCATGTTGATTACATATTTTAGATATATTTTGTTGAACAAAATATTAATCTTATTATAACTATTTTAATTGTTAATGTGGCTACTAAAAATTTTTGATTACATATATAGCTTATTCCTATAGCTTGCATTGTATTTCCATTTAAGACAAACTTGGTTTTAAAAATTGCTTCCATAGAATTTCTGTAGTAGTATACAAATACATTTTACATATAGATAGAAAGTTGGGCAATAAAATTAGAATGTACTTTTTTCATTTCAAAAAGACAAAACTAGATTTAAAAACTATCAGATCCTTATTTAGTAACTGTAGATGTTTAATTTTATTGCTCTTCTAATAGCAACAAGATAAAGAGTGAAGAAGATCATAAAAACATCACTATACTCTTTATCAACGTAATAAAGTGAAAATACCCAGTTGTTACCAATCTAAGAATGAATACAAAAATCTGCAACAATAACAAAACATGAGCCTATGAAAACAATTTATACTATGAGAGATTTAAGCCATTCATTGTACTACTAGAGTATAAGAAAGAGATTATCTCAGGAGTAAGAGCACATTTTAAGAAAATTTTAATTTGGATTCTACATAAGTTTCAGGAACATATAATTTTATGAAACAAGATAGCAAAATACAGTGCTGGGAAAATAATGTGACATTCACATGAAGCTCTGGGCAAAGGTCTAGATGAGATTTCAAAGAAAGATAATGACATACATAGAAGCATTCACCTTATTTATACTCATTTTCACACTGAACTCATAAATGCAGCATTAAAGTTTAGGAAAAATTAGAAACAACCCCACCATATTTGAGAAGTTCTTAACAGCATCTCAATATAATCCTGATGAGGTTATAGGGAAACAAGTCATAAAAAAAATCACGCTACACCACAGCAAGGACAGCTAGCATGAGAAGCACCGGGGAGTTGGCAACCAGTTTGGCCAGAGGAATCCAGGTGCTTGATATCTCCTTGACACATCCTCCCAACACATTGCAGAAAGGACAGCCAGTGTGGGAAGCACCTGGGACTCAGAGACCAGCTTGGCCAGAGGAACATGTTGCCTAACCCATCCTCCTACCCCACAGGAATGGCAGCCAGTGCAGGAAGCCGGGAAGACAAAGCAACCTGCTTGGCTACAGGAAGCCAGCCAGTGCAGGAAGCACCAGGGACTCAGGAGCCAGCTTGGCCAGAGGGATGAAGGGGTTGGACCCAACCCCTTACATCACGGAAAGCGCCCAGGACCAGGCAACTCTCTGGACCACAGAAACCCAGGAAAATGCCAAAACCAGGTGGGAAAATGCAGTCTCAGACCTCCCGCCCACCCAAGACAAGTTTAGTAGACATCAATATAGAAGAAACTGGAAGACATACAACTGAAATTTCTGAAATGATAGCAATTGAAGTAGAGAAACAACTCCAGCAGGCTATAGAGAGAATCAGAACAGAAAAAATCTCAGGTGAAAAAAGAAATGACAACCATAATGGAAAAATTGCTTGGCATGTCTAAAGAAAACATAGATTTTAAAAATAGAGAAGAGTAGGAAAATGATGGAAATCTTGAATGAACAATATCGGAAAGAATTCGAATGCATGAAACAGATTCAAAGGCATATCCAGGAAATTAATAATTCCATCAGAAAGCTGGCAAAACCACTTGAATGAAACTTAAAATAGACTTTCAGACCTTGAAGACTTCATAACAGGTAGAGACCATGAAAGGAAAGATCTCTTAAAAACAACAATGAACCAGGAAATACCAATCCAGCACCAGCAAGATGATGCAAGGAAGAATAACATAAAACTAGTAGGTGTCAATGAGAAAGCAAGAGTCAACAGGAATGACATAAAAAGACTATTTGCAGAAGTAATAGTGGAAAATTTCTCAAGCATGGAAAAAAGAATCAGATATACATAAGTGAGGCACATAGAAAAAACTCCAATTAGCCTTAACCAAAATAAATCTACACCCACAAGTATAATAATCAAGATCCCAGAAATTCAGCACAGAGAATATTAAAATCTGTTAGAGAAAAAAATCAGATCATCTTTAAAGGAAAGCCCATCAGAATCACAGTAGATTTCTCAACACAAACAATCGTCAAGAAGATTTTGGAATGAGCTATTTTATGTCCAGAAAGAAAACAACTTCCCACCAAGATTGATGTACCCTGCAAAACTATCATTCAAAATTAATGGAGAAGTAACATTTTTCCACAACAAAAACTAACAGAAGAAATTCATGATCATTACACCAACCCAACAAAGTGTACAAAAAGATATACTAGAAAGAGACAAAAATGATCATAATTCAAGAACAACAAGAGAAAGAAACCATCAAGCAGGGCAAGCAATTAAACACAGGGGAAGAGTAGGGAATGAATAGCAGGAAAATAACATGACAAATATATATGAATACATGTCAGTTATCACCATCAGTGTAAATGGCCCCAATTCACCAATCAAAAGAACCAGACTGTCAGAGTGGATTAAGAAATAAAATCCAAAGATAGGTTGTATACAAAAAACATATTTAACTCAAAAGGAAATTCATAGACTGAAAATCAAAGAATGGAAAACGATACTCCATGTTACAGGAAGCTGGAAAAAAAGCAGGGGTAAATATTCTGTTAGCAGACATTGTGAACTTTAAACCAAGAATGACCAAACTAGATAAAGTCACTACATTCCTGTTAGGGGAAAACTTCAAGAGGAAGAGAAAATAATCATAAATATGTATGCACCCACCTACATAAGAAAAATTTTAATAGACATAAAAAGCCAAATAACCAATAACACAATTGTCATGGGGGACCTTAATACCCCATGGACACAAAGAGATCAACTAGACAAAAAAATCAGCAAACTAATAACAGAATTGAACCAAACTTGTGAACAAAGGGACTTAGTAGACATTTACAGTGTTCCACCCAAAAACATCAGAATACACATTCTTCTCAGCTGCACATGAGACATTCTAGAAAATAGGCCACATACTAGCCCATAGAACATGCTTAAGTAAATGCAAAGGAATTTACCATGCTTATTATCTGACCATATTGCAATGATATTTGAAGTTAATGGCAAAAGAAACCACAAAGCTCTATAAATACATACAAATTAAATAACACCCTACTGAACAACCAATAAGTCATGGATGAAATTAGAGAAGAAATTAAATAATGTCTAAAATCAAAGAAAAATGCAAATACAATTTATTGCAATCTGTCAGATACAATGACAGCAATACTCAGAGGGAAATTTATGGTGTGAATTCTCACATCAGGAAAACAGAATAAGAACATATAAGAAGCCTAATGCTCTATCTCAAGTTTCCAGAAAAGTAGGAGCAAGTTAAGCCCATAGCCCAAAAAAGGGAGGAAACTATAAAGATCAGAGAAGAAATTAACACAATTGAGACAAAGAAAACAATACAAAGAATTAATGAATCAAAGAGCTAGTTCTTTGAAATAACAAATAAAATTGATAAAACCCTAGCCAACCTTTTCAAAAAAAGGGAAGAAAAAACTAGAATTCATGCAATAAGGATTAAAAAGGGTGAAATCACTGGAGATCATGTGGAAATGCAGAAGATCATCAATACCTATGTTGAAAATCTTATAAGGTGGAAAACACAAGAAATGGATAGATTCCAGGATACGTATTAATTACCAAAACCGAGTCAAGAAGATATAAAAATTCTGAATAAACCATATCAGTTAAAGAAATTGAAAACATAATGAAAAACTTATCAACAAAGAAAGGCGCAGGTCCTGAAAGATTCACAGCTGAATTATACAAGAAATTTAGAGAAGATTTAATGCCAATACTTCTCAAACTCTTTAATGAAATTGAAAGGGAAGAAATACTCCCTAACTCATTCCTGGAGGCAAGTATTACCCTGATACCAAAACCAGAGAAAGACTCAACCAAAAAAAGAACTACAGGCCAATCTCCCTAATGAACATAGATGCAAAAATCCTCAACAAATTACTAGCAAACAGGATGCAGCAAATCATGAAGAAGATTATACATCATGACCAAGAAGGATTAATCCCAAGAATTCAGGGATGATTCAGTATATGCAAATCAATAGATGTAATAAACCATATCAACAGAGCCAAAGACAAAAACTTCATGATCATCTCAATAGATGCATAAAATCTTTTGTCAAAGTCTAACACTCATTCATGATAAAAGAAATTACAGAAAATGAATATACGGTTTTTACCTCAATCTGATAAAAACCATCTATGACAAACCAATAGACAACATCATACTAAATGGAGAAAAACTGAAAGCTTTCACTTTCAAATCAGGAACAAGACAAGGATGTCCACTATCACTACTCCTATTCAATATAGTTCTGGAAGCAACAGCCAGAGTTATTACATAAGAGAGAGAAATAAAAGAAATAAGAATAGTAAAGGAAGACGTTCAACTACCGTGATTTTCAGGTGACATGGTACTCTACATGGAAGACTCCAAAAACTCTGCCAAACGACTCCTAGATTTAATGAACAAACTTAATAGCATAGCACGATACAAAGTCAACACTCAAAAATCAATAGAATTCCTGTACACAAACCAGAAACTCTCTAAGAGAGAACTCAGGGAAACCAAACCCTTCACAACAGCATACAAAAAAAATAATATATTTAGGACTCAATCTAACAAAGGCAGTAATACATCTATACAAGGAAATTTATAATACTCTGAGAAAAGAGATCAAAGAGGATTTCATAAAATGGAAAGATATTCTTTCCTCATGGATAGGAAGAACCAACATTATGAAAATGGCCATATTCAAAACTGTTATACAGATTCAGTGCAATCCTGATCAAAATACCATTAGCGTACCTCACAGATCTAGAGAAAACATCCCTAAAATTCATTCAGAATGAGGAAATACCTAGAATAGCAAAGGTAATCCTTCCAACAAGGAAAAGGCAGGAGGCATCACAATCCCTGGCTTGAAATTATACTACAAAGATACTGTGATAAAATCATCATGGTACTGGCCAAAAAAAAAAACAAAAAAAAACAGACCTGAGAATCATTGCAACAGATTAGAAGATGTAGACACAACCACAAACACACTCAGCCACCTTATCTTTTTTTTTTTTTTTTTTTTTTTTTTTTTTTTTTT
>NW_004955419.1:22628259-22660818 GCF_000276665.1 Chinchilla lanigera | reverse complement strand
TTTTTTGGTTTTTCTCCGGTACCGGGAACCGAACTCACGACCTTGCGCTTGCCAGGCAGGCGCTTTTGCCGCTGAGCTAAATCCCCAGCCCCCAGCCACCTTATCTTTGACAAACGGGCCAAACATGTTCCCTGCAGGAAAGAGAGCCAATTTTTAAAAAAATGGTACTGGAAAAAACTGGCTTTCCACATGCTGAAGATTAAAACTAGACAGATATCTATCACTATTCACTGAAGTAAAGTCAAAATAGATCAAAGGTCTAAATAGTAAAACAAAATCACTAAGTCTACAGGAAGATAAAACATGTATCTTAAAGACATGGGGTAGGCAGACAGTTCATTAACAAATATCAAACCGCACAGGAAATACTTTAAAGAATCAACAATTGGGATTTGATCTTATCGAAAAGGTTTTGCACACCAAAAGAAATCACCAACAGAGTAAAAAGAAAGCTCACAAATTGCGAAAAAATTTTAGCTAACTCTGCCTCAGACAAAGGACTTCTATTTAAAATATACAAAGAATTAAAAAACATCAGTCCCCAAAATTCAAAGACCCAATCCAAAAATTGACATCTGAGATGAATGCACACTTCTCAGACGAAGGAATACAAATGGCAAATAAATATATGGAAAAATGTTCAACAGTATTGGTCATTTGAAAAATGTAAATTAAAATAACACTGAGATTCCATCTCACCCCAGAAAGCATGGCTATTTTATCAAAATCAACTAATCACAAATGCTGGAAGGGCTATCAGAAGAAAGCTACCTTTCTCCATTGTTGGTGGGAGTGTAGACTGCTACAACCACTTTTGCAATTAATGTGGAGATTCCCCATAAAAGTAGGATCAGAGGTCCTATTTAACCAAGCTATTCTCCTTCTGGGTATTTTCCCAGAAGACCTGAAAACATCATATCACTGTGATATATGTGCACCCATGTTTATAGCAGTGCAATTGGTCATAGCTAAATCTTAGATACAATCAAATACTCATCAACTGACGAATGGATAAAGAAGATGTGGTATTTTTATACAATGGCGTATTACTCAGCTGTGAAGAAAGACACACTCAAAGCTTTTACAGGTAGATGGATGCAACTAAAGACCATATTCATAAGACTCACATGTGTGAACATCATATTGTCTCCCTAGTATAAGAACTTGAAAGAGTAAATAAAATCCAAAGGTACATTAGATACTGTGAAAGGGAAAGAACCTACTCAAAAGGAAAGAACTGGATGAGGGAAAGGAAAAAGAAGAAAGAAGGAGGGAAAAAATATACACAAGATAGCTAAGATAATTGTACTACTAATTTCTTTTGATTTATTGAAAGGAGCAGTTCATGCTTAATTTTTTGACCAATTTTACATGCTTCTATCTGGTGATCTGAACAACTATTTTGAAGACCACAGTATGTAGTGTATGAACAATTGCTGAATTCGTGCCTTATTTGTTTGAAATTCTGTATCATTTCTAATTTTTTTATTTTTAATTAAAAATTCTATTATGAACTTAGAAGAAAACTGCTTAAATCCTATTAACATTCTATATTTTATATTTCTTTTTTTAGTCTTTTTTATTTTAAAGATAGAGTGAAAGCATATTAACAAATACACATACATTTACAAAATAACACAAAAATAATACAAGCAATACAGAATTTCAGACAAGTTGATAGGAAATTAACAATGGTTGTTGTATTACAGATTGACATCTTCAAATTGGATACTCAGATAAACACATATAGACATGTAACATTGATCAGACACCTAAACATTAACTGTTCCTTTGAATACAGCAATAAAAGTCAGTGGTACAACTATGTTAGCTATCCTGTGTATACATGTATACATATTTTCCCCATCTTTCTTTTCTCTTTTCCCTCATCCCAGTTGTTCTTTCCTTTTGAACAGTTTCATTTCACAATGTCTATAGGTTTCTTTTATTTATTTATTAGTAATAAATTTTTGCAGGATACATATTGTGATAGTTAACTGACTATGTCAATTTGAGTAAGAAATACTCATCTTATTGGGTCAGCATAGTTCTGAGTGTGGTTGAAAGGATTCACTAAAAACAGAAGACCCACTCTGGGTGTGAGTGGCACTAACCAATAGGCTTGTCGCCTGAATGGAATGAAAAGGAAATTAAAAAAAAATGAAGGCTCTTCCTTGTTTTCTCAGCAAAACTGCAGTCTTCACCTTCACCTTACCTTCACCTTGAACATCGTCTTCTGGCTTCTGGCACAGACAATTCAACTTAGTCTCTTCAGCCATAGTCTCTTCAACCTCCTGATTCAGATTCACTAAGGACTCTACAGTGAGCTCCAGGCCTCTGACCTGTGACTGGATCCTTTGGGTCTCCAGTGCACACATAGCCCTTTTTGCACTCTTCCATACCTGACTGCAAGCAGCCATTGTAAAGCCTATCTTGTAATGTTTCTATATTTATATATCTTCACTAAATATGTGTCTCTAATAAACACTGACTGATGCACATAGCAATTATAATCATAATTGGCATAGGTACATGCACATAACGTAGTTTAATTTTTAAATCCCATTTCATCTCAAGATTCCTTTCCCATTTACTAAATAGCACCTTATTTCTTATATTTTATAATTTCTTTTGTTCTTCAATTACTTTTACTTTGGGATTTATTATAGAAGAGAAATGGTGTTATATTACTATAGTGATACATGCACACCCATTTGTATAGTAGCACAATTCATAATAGCTAAATGTTTGAAATATCAACAGATGAATGGAAAATGTCATATTTATGCATAATGGAGGACTACTCTGCCAGAAAGAAGGAAAATGTGTCACTTTTAGAACAATTGGTGCACTTTGATACCATTTTGATAAAGCAGGCACTTAACATTCTTTAGTTTATATTTATCAGTACATGTCTGCAGAACATAATGATCAAATTCATCATGGGGTATTTGTACACGTACATAACACAATTGAATTTATTTGGTCCCGTTACCTTTCTCCCCTTCTAACTCTTCTTCCCCTCCCCATTTGCATAAGCTCTATTTCTATTTTTCCTGCAATTTCTTTTTTTCTTTAAATCCTTTTTCCCTTCCTTCTCTCCCCATCCCCATCTGTCAGTCCCATTCTCATTTTAAAAAGTTCTTCCTACTTCCTAAATATCTCTATCCTCTATTCTGCTCCTTATTTAAATTTTGTGCTTTTCACAAGAGAAAACCAATGTGACATTTTATCTTGTATGTCTGATTTATTTCACTTAAGATTACAGTCTCCCAATGCATCCATTGACCTAAAAATGCATCAGTCTTATTCTTACTGGCACAGTAGTGCTCCATCATATATAAATATCTCATTTTCTTTATCCACTCATCTGTTGGTGGGTATGTGGACTGTTTCCTTGATTCCTCAAAAAACTAAAACTAAAGGTTGCTTTTGACCCAATTATTCCACTTCTAGGTATCTTCCCAAAAGAATTAAAATCATCATACCAGTGGTACATGAATACCTATGTTTATAGCAAAACACCTTATAATAGCTAAACATTCTCTAATTTCAAAGGATAATAGTTGCTCTCATCTATGCTGTAGGTCAGCCTAGAAACAGGTTAGTATAAATAAAATAATAAAAATAAAAAATAATATGTTTGAGTTAGCTAAAATAGTATGCACAAATAGAGAACAAAATTGTGGAAGAAAAATCATTGGCAAGATTTATGGATGCTGTCTGACAAAAGAGCAAGCAAGACTAAATCCAGGGAAGATAGGTCTAAAGGTTCATAATAATGTGACCAACTTTAATGAGATAATTCAACCCTTAAAACCAATTTCTGTGCTTGCAAATGATTGCATATGTCATAATTGTATTCCATGCTAAAGACAACCTAATTTGGACCATCTTCAATTCTACTTTATACCAGTTGCATCTGGAATCTGTGATTCATGCAACAGTCATCTTTTCAGAAGCTCAAAAACCAGCTTTACTGTCATCCTTTCTGTGACACTGCCAAAGGAACCCAAGACTCAGAGAACAGGTAAGGTTAATTATATACTTCTTCTTTTTGTTTTTTTGTGAATTCACAATGGGGTGAAAAAGTATGCAAAATAAAATTAACTAATGTAACAAAATTCATGCACAGGTAATATCAACATGGGAAATCATTCAGTATAAGTCAATAGAAAACACTCTGATAGTAGCAGAACTGACATTTAACGTGCATGTTCAGTAGACAACATTGCATCTACCTTGTGTCTTATTTTATTGCCAAAGTCAAAAGTCTTGGCTTAACATTATCATTAAAGGGCAAAGTTAAAGACACACAATTCCACTTGGATGTTTTCTTCCTATCTCACATTATTTATTATGCAATTTGTCCTCATTTACACTTTGAGTTTCTCACGCAAAAAGCACAATACAATGTTTGCACAAGTGTGTCCAATATGTTTCACTTAAAAATATGGTCTCTAGATGCAGCCATTTACTTATAAATGTCTCAAATTTATCCTTTTTATGGCTGACTAGTACTCTATTGTATTAAAAATCAAATCTTCTCTACGCATTTACCAGTTGATGGGCATTTGGGCTATTTCAAAGATTTAGCTATTACAAACTGTATGACAAAATGGAAACAAAGCTTTTGTAAATAAGAAGGAAAAAAGGGACTGAAAAGAAGGAGGAAATGGGGAAAATGTAAGAATCAGGGTATATCATGCATGGGTACAAGTTCCATATGGTGCACGTGATCATTCTTTATATATAAATTGTACCAATAAACTTAATAATAAAAAGATGCACAATTATATTTAAACCTAGGACAGTAAGTTCACTAAGAGATGAGTCAAAACAAGTCATCAAAAGTAAAGAATAACTGGTAATTAATATGGAAACTAGATGAAATATTTCATTTTGAAATAACTGAGGTAAATATTATTAAAACTACAAATAAAATAATTGCTTATAAAAGTAAAGATATAATCAATGAGGTCTGTAATCTGGTGATACAATTACTAGACAGTCTTGATCTATGTTGAGTAGCTCATACTTTATATTCCACAAGCATTCCAATTGTTGATGCTTCCTAGTCTTTCGAGAGCTCTGCAGAGATCACCTATAATTATATTCCAAGCCAGACCAGGCTGTTTTGGTTTATACATTTTATGGCTCAGTTCATTAATTAATTTATATTTGCATATAGCTTGATTTTAAATCATTCCTATTTATGGATTTGTGTGCCATTCTTCCTTAGTTTTCAGTATTGTATCTTGAAATATTTATTGTAAGAATTTTTAAATGGAAGAAAATTTAAAATGTATGCCATGGATAAGAATTCAGAGATAGTTACTTTTAAATGAAAGCAAGCACTCAGGAAAGTAAAAGCTAAAGTAAAAATGAAAATCAAAAGCACAATTAGCCCAAAAATAAAGGACAAGGAATAAATAATATTGCAAAATAATTAAAATGTGTTCCACAGATAAAGAAGTGAAGACAGAACTCATTATTTCTGCTTATGTTTTAAGATCTACCTGTCTTCTTGTGGCATTCTAAGCACATTAGTTTATTAATTTAGTTAATCCTCAGAATAACCCTGCGATAGTAGGTTATGATTATCCTCCCCATTTCCAGAAAGAAATACAAACCAACTAATCAGAATAACTGTTTCAGATCAAAGCTGCTTTGTGATAGAGCCACAATTAAATCTGAGGCTGAAAGACTGCAGTTTGTGTACTTAAACAGCTTCCTAAAATAGTATGGTTGGAAGTACTTTTCCCCTCCAAAATTTTCATTGGATTTTATTTCCCATTGTGAGGCATTAAAAAGGGAGAATTTAAACTATGGATGGTATTTAAAAGCGAAGACTTTAGGAGATAATTAAGATTAGATGAAGTTAGTGGAGCCCCCAAGGCTAAATATCAATGACTTTAGAAGAAGAAGAAAAAGAAAATCATAATACATACACACACTCCCCTCCCTGTCTCTTGCAGTGCAGTAGTCTGCATTGCCAAAGAACTCTGCCAGCAGCCACCAGGCCATTACCAGCTGCAGCCCTTGGCCTTGCAGCTCTATAACTGTAGGCCAAACTAAGCTTTTCTTTGTAACTCTCTCAATGTGTAGTATTAGGTTATTAGTAACAGAAAACATAATAAAGTAGTACACTTTCTCAAGAAAGAGAAACATCCATAACTAAGCACATGACCAAATTAATTTACACACAGCTATACTTAATTTTATTTAAGCAGATTATACATAAATATGAGGGTGTTTATATCGTGTATGTACAAAGAAATGTATATATACCTTCAAACATCGCCATGGAAACACTCAAGCCCAAAAAATAATAGATCTTTTCCTATGAAGCTAAGAAAGAAAAGGTATTTTTACTAGTGAACCCTTAACAGAGTCAAAATAATCCTTATATTTACCTTATACCACAGAAATCCTCAGATACATATAAGGCATTAAAAGGTGCACTGTATGTAAACATTCAGAAGGTTACCTTAACACTTAAAACACCAAGAAAGTAAATTAATCAAAATTAGGAATGTTAACAGTGAAAGAAATGTGACAGCATTCATAAGGTTTCTTAATAATATTAAATTCTTGCATCTGTTAGTGATCAGTTTTTGCAGTAGCACCATAAATTAATGTAACAAAAGTAGATATCTTAAATGTCTCACGTTTATTTTTTAATTTTTCTATTTTAAAGAGAATAGTAAACAAAGAACAATAGCAAAATACAAATAAAACAAACAAGGACATTGACAATGATACGAGGTTTCAAACCGAATGATAGGGATTAACAGTGTTATGTTACATATTGTTATCTTCAATGAAGTTGCTCAGATTACCAGATGTAAGAAAAGGAGATTCATCAAACCATTAAAGGGAATCAGAAAATAATATTTTAGAAGAACATTAGAGACAATGCATAGTTTCACTAGACAGGGTGGTAGGAATTCACCAATGGTTGCTATACTGCGTATTGTTGTCTTCACAGATTGATATGAATGTGAAAAGTCACATTTGTATGTAGATATAAGTACACAAACACATATTACACAGATGGCCCCATACTGCTTTGATTTATATTCTTCCAATAGGTGCTTACTAGAAACTACACTTCCAAATATAAACTTTGAACTTTTCCTGGGCCAAAGATATGTTGTAAGATATCCTCTTGAGGTACTGAGCCTTGACAGCAAACCCCGACCGTTAGGATTATTATTATTAAGAGGGTAAAGAATCACACTGTATAGTAGATTATTTATTAAGCTTTGATGTCCAGTAATATGGGTGTTTTAAATGTATTTTAGAATCAAGATTTTTAATTGATGATGGGTTTATCGGGATGTATCCCAATTGTTAAGTCAAGGAATATATATGTATTCATGTATAAAATTCATATCCATACTATGTGTACATGTAGGTAGTATAGGTGCACATCATAGTGTCATATTTAGTAACTAAATTAATATTTCTTTATTTCATAAATGTACTTTTTGGGAAAAGATGTCCCCTCCATTTCATGCTCATGTCCCAGTTGGTCACAGCTGCCAAGCAGTTCTTTGAGAGACCCTTGACATTCTGCACCTGCTGGCTAATTAGTAACTAGCTAGTAGCAATCACAATCACTTTTATTTATTCCCAAAACTTTTTTCCAGCTATACTTGTTCTTGGGGGGGACATAATGTAATAAAGTACTATATAATAGTAACGTGAACATATTCAATTCCTATGAACTCTCAGTTGTATGGCTTGCAAAATCCAAATATGTATAATTCAATATATATTATAAACAATTATACAGGAATCTTCTAAAGATTAAGAAGAAGAATAAAATCTAGAATATAGAATTCTACATTCAAGTTGCTTTGTAAAGTGTCTTTAATTTACCTCTCCATCTTAAAATTTAGTTTGGGATTCTAGAGGATGCATAAGAAGGGTGGGTTGTGAAGAACAGAATGAAATTATACTTGATTCGCTCAAGTCTCATGAATAGAGCTTAACCCTAATCAAAATGCAGCCAAATCAATGAGTATATATGTCTCAATTTGATTTGAATTAAATAACATATTCTTAAAATTTCTTGATAAATCCAACATATTTTGAAACTGCCTGATTTAATTGTCCCCAGACATACAAAAGAGCATCTATGTCTTATTTCCATTATCTCCAAGTACAGGCACATTTCAAAATATATCATATATGCATAAACTGTATATTATCAGTAAGTAGACATTTTTGGTGAATATTTTTTACTATTCCAAATAAACTTGCATTATTTATTTTAACAATGACAGTTTAAAAATATAGCTTTATGTAAGATGTTAAATAAAACTCTCTTCTGTGATTATTCACTAATATATTTGACAAATCTTTTCTGGTTGCTGAAATTTCCTTCAGGTAATAACATAATGAAATGGAAAATAATATTTAGAATATTCAGAAGGAAAATAATTTATGATTTTAACAGTTTGTTATGGAAAATGAAGGAAATAGTTTGTAAATGATGCTAATGGTTTACAATTAACCTTTATTCTAGGTTTAAAAATCTCTGAGTAAGCTTGATTTTTCATGTTTGTGTCAATCTTGTAAAACATATTTAACATACTAAAAGTTGTTTTGTTTACTGTACCTGTCAAAGAGCCAGGTAACATTTTTTACAATATTTACAATGCTTCATAGTCAAAAGATTTCATGAGAATTCACTAATAAAAGGAATGAAAGAAAACATTAAAACTCACTGAAATAAAAGAAAATGAAAACAATTGAATAGCTGTAAGTACAAAGGAATAGGGGAAATAACTTTTTAAAAATTTACCCTTTTTCAAACATTGTGTTAGGTATTTTACATATGTTAATCTACTTTAAATCTCAAAATAGGCCCCTGTCAGACATTATTTTCTCCTTTTTAAAAATGCAAAAAGTGGGGTCCTAATAGATTTTTGTATCAAATAGACCAAGTATTTTGCTGTACTAATAAGGGGTGGAAATAGGTTTTTAACTTCAAGGTTCTCTGGATAAGAAGTATCTGCATCAGCTGAGACATTTTTGAAAAACATATTGTTGGCCCAACCCTAGACCAACTGAAATCAGACACTCCCAGGATGGAGCTCAGCAATCTTCGCTGTATTCAGCTCTGCAGGTGATACTCCTACATGTCCTAGTTAGAGAGCCATTAAGCTGGGTCCTCCCATGAGTACTATGCTGATTAGACAAGAACTAAATGGAAGTTTTCAGAATCATTTAAAATCTGCAAGTCTGTTTTCTTTGTTAGCTCCATCCTTTTGCTTAAAATTCACAGGACTATGCAGGATTCAAAAGATGGTTTGGAACGCAATATGTAAAGCATAATAAAGATAAAATTAGCCGTTGCTAAGGAAATGAATATCTTTCTACTTTGTAAGTTTATGTTCATCTTGTTTTGAGGTAGAGAAAATTCTTTAATTTTTGATTATCTAAAATTACAGCTTTAACTTGTGATTTAAATTTTGAAAAATGAGCACCAGAAAAGTGGGGTGCAAAATGGGAAGAATGGACCTTGGAAATAACAATACTCTGTCTTTTCCTATCTTCCTAAGCCCCACAGAAACTATTCATGAGAAATACTGTGATATTTATCTTAGGACCTTCCTTGTTGCTTCTATTGATTCTGCTACAATGGGATAGGCCCGTTTTGGGTGGTAGGCACTGTTTCTTGATAATCTTCCCAACTGATGAGTTGTTTCTGTGGGGTATTATTTATTTATTTGTAATGTTATTGTTATGGCTTGTGTCTAGATATCACCTAAAAGTCTCCTTCAGTCATAGGTGGGGTTTCTGGTAGGATCTAGTGTATGCTGGGATTAAGAGTGTTTGGTTACTAAATTAGTCCACTGATTGGTTTGGCATAGTTCTGGGTAGGATTAAGGGCACCCTAACCTGGGTGTGAGTGCTGTTTGCCCTAAGTTGGGGAGTCTGGATACAATATAAAGGTACAGAATCTATCACTGGCCACTTGCTACCTGCTGCTGTCTGCCTGCTGCCTTCTGCCTGCCTATTCTGTCATGGCCCTCTGCCTTGGAGCCAGGCAACCATGAACTGAAATCTCTGCAAACTGTGAGCTACAATAAACCTTCCCTCCTTTAACTTGTGGCTGTTGAGTATTTTGTCTCAGCAATTAGAAAAGTGACTCTACGTGCAAATGCAAGTCTATAGCTTGATCCCTGGAAGTGAGTTTCCTCAAAAATCCAAGGGTCCTCAGAAAACAGAAAAAAAGGGAGATTCTTTAGGTTGCTGATGAAATATATTTACAAAGAATGAAAAAAAGAAAGTAAGGATCTGTAAGAATGAGTTCTGTCTTTCAAACATTTGAAGCTTTAGATAGTGGAAATGTTCTACAATTTATGAATATAAAGATATCAACCTTTTTCATAAGTTTCATACATTATTACTGGAATCTCAAATTTGTAATTACTCATATTTTAGAAGAAAGTTTTTGTTTATTTTTAAACATATTAACTAACTTATCTGGAATTATTTATGAGATATTATAAGTAGAATTTTTCCGCAAATATTTCTTAGAGCTTCTAGGGTTGAATCATTCTATTTCTTTCATTTTTATGAAAACTTTCCTTTATCATACCCAAAAATTGTACATAGACTTAGGCCTTGTTTTGAATAGTGAACTCTATTATGAAAATTTAACATAACTTTAATAATTTATGCCTATATATCCCAACACCTGCTGATTTGAAAAATTACTTTGGGATTGGGGTTATTCTCACTTTTTTTTGATGGGATTAAAATCACTGGCATTTGTTTCAGTTTAAATGAAACTATCAGATATGATCAAAAATGATGGATGATGATTTTTTTAATTACAGTAAAAGATACAATGCCATTATTCCTCTGCAAAATACTCCATATCATTTCAAACATATTTATCCCATTGTTCTTGACGCTTTCTGAAACACTTCTGGAAATTTGTTTTCGTGAGTGTTGCATTATTGTGGCCACCTTGATGCCTGAATTGATTCAAAATATCTACCTTTTAGGTCATTTTAACTTTAGAGAAGATCCAAAAGCCACATGGTGCCAGTCACATTCGTAGGTGGATGAGGACACACAGTGATGATTTTACAAGTGTACTTTTCTGCTGGATGGCTGTGGCCAGTAGCCTTTTCTCTATTTTTTATCACACTTTGTAAAGATAAGAAACAGGACTCCAGAACTGCTTTAGACAGCAGCAAGAGCAGTGGGATGAATGTGTTTAAAGCAATGGGAAGCCCTCTGAAGGGGACAGCAATGTGTCCTTCACTGTAATTTTTTTATTTAAACACACACACCATATTTTGATGTCATTGCATATACTAGTGCAGGGAATAAAAATATAGTATATCTGACCTGCACAATGAGGTACAATGTTATAATCATTCAAATTTAATTTTCTTTTCAAAACTTAATAATTATCTTCATTGAGACCCTAAATTTTACTTATTAAATTTACATTTTAGCATTTTGGAATGCATGTGGTTCTTATAAAATTTAAGGTGATTGGTTTTCTGTTATATATCTACCTGATTAATTGTGTATACCAAAGGATATTTACTATACTTTAAGACTATCACTTTACTCAAGTAAATTATTTCTTATCTCATATCCTGGTTATTTTTTGATAATACAATGTCCAATTTAGCAAAATGTATAATTTCATTATGAGATGTATTAAGTAATGAGATCCCAGTGTAAAGAATTCCAACAAGATATTGCTGGTTTTTGACCTCTTATAACATACTTAAAAGTTATTTAGGTTTAGAAATAAGATGTTTTGCACTCTTTGAGGACCAGACATAAATTGGGACTATTGGAGGCAAGGGAATTTCACAGGATGGGTGAAACCATGTCTACAGATTGGGGTTCTAATTGTACAAATTCGCATTTCTACTTAATCCAATGAAAGTATCACAACATTTCTACTGAAAAATTTTCTACAAAAAATTACAGAATATTGCATTTAAGACCAATTTTACATGGGAATATTTCCTTTCCACTTTTTCATGAATTTTATGAATAAACCAAAATTTATTTTAAACTAATGTTTGATTTTCAACTTACAGTTGTAAACAATATAATTAGTTTAGGTGGAAATGGGCAAATTTAATGTCTTAAGCTAAGAGTTATTTTCTTCTTTTCATGAACCTGTACCCTTTATGATGAAAGTATTGTCACTATTTTGCTGCTATGGAAACAATAGAGGCTACCTATAATGAAAATAAAGCTTTCCTATTTATTATAATGTGGACAGAGCACACAGGATCTTAAAATAATAATACCTTGCTGAGCCTGTTTCTTCATCTGTAAAATGGTATAATTATAGTAATAGAAAATGGATTGGAAAATATTAAAGTTTGTAATAAACAGTTGTATAAAAATTTGCAAATGCTATTTTTATTAGTCAATTTATTTTCTATACTAATATTAAAGCCACCAATTACTGACTTATATATTATTAATTTTCTCTTTATTTCCAGCTTGAAATCACCAAGCAATATTTAATAAATGTCTCAATGTGTGTGCAGCTATGGTAACTCTGAGGCAATTTACAGATTTATTTTTTGCCACCTATTTATAAGGCTTAAATTTAATGAAAAAGCATAATCCAGAATTTGGTTGAGATTTTTAAAGATATACTGAAAGTCATCAGAAAACATTTATAAACATTATGAGAATTTGCAGACATGCACTTCAATTTGTTTTTAGGGATTTGAAGCTCTACCTGGATTAAACAACTAATTATAGGGACTTGTCAATAAAAAGAATCCCTTACTACTCACTTATGATGGATTATAAAGTGTTCTGTTCTTTGAAAAACTGATTTGTATGTACTTTAATTATTATATTATTATCATAGAAAGAAATGAGAAAGAATTATTAAATCCTACATGGTAATAACAAAGATTAATCTCTATATTTCAACAATGTTTATACTTGGTAGTGAGATACTAGCCATCAAAGCAATTTAATATAAATAAGAGAAATAATTTTCTTCATTAAACTGCTGCATTGAGCTTTAGTAGCCTCACTGATGGAACACATTTTTTTCTGATTGGTTAATAGAAAATGGTAGTTATTAATAAAAAGGGTACATTTAATAAAAACTATCACAAAGGATCTTTAAATTTCTCTTGATGGTTACAAATTTGAATATTGTCATAAGAGACCAGGAATATAAAATTAAACTTTTAATAATACAGCACAAACAGACACACACATCACATGCACACACACACTTGGTGCTTTTTCTTTACAAAAAAATCAGAAGAAAGTGTTAACAATGCATAGAAACTTTTCATTAAGCAAATATATTTCTCATGGACTATAAGCATGAATTTATTTTACTTGTTTCTGCCCTTGCATTTTATTTTTGAGAGCTGCTAATGCTTAGTTTCTTAATTTGGATGCTAGTTACAAATGTGTATCCAGTTTGTGAACATGGAAGCTATGATACCCTGTGATACGGATGTTTTTCTACATGTGTATTTTACCCTAGTAAAAAGACCTATAAAGATGTCCAGGCTCATGTAGTAATGAAAAGCAATTTAAAATGCATCCATTCATCATTTAGATTCTTTAGTAAAAAGTTGATTTGAAAGTGGCTCTGCTTCCATTTTTAATATTTCAATTCTTTCACCTCACCTCACTCACCAGAGTTTCTAATCTCTCCATTGTCCAATGAAGAAATGATAAATGGTAGGTGTTGTATTAATCAACATTCTCAGAAAAATATGACCAAAATAATACATGAATATATAGAGAAAGAAATGTATTTTCATTTTAAATGATTGGTTCACAAGATTATGAGGCCTGGGAAGTCTGGCAAGCGGGACACCCTGGGACAGTCAATGTCACAGTCGAAGTCTGAAGACAGTTCAGACGCTGAGTTCCCTCATTTTGGGGGAAACCTCAAGTGCTGCTCTCAAGTCTTTCAGCTTACTGGATGGGGTCTACATACATTGAATAAGCTGGTATGCTTCTCTCCAAGTCTACTGATTTGAATATTCATGTCAACTAAAATTTTTGCAATGACATTAAGACTGGTGTTTGACTAAACAGATGATACTATGGCGTAGGCGACGCGTAAAATTAATAGTCAGATGGGGGTTATGAAGTGTTATTTTGTTTTTTCAAATTGGTTGCATACCCTCTATGCAGAGCAGATGTTTAGGTAAGATTCTCTTCTATACTTTTCAGCTGTATTAATCACACTTCCCATGACCTATGTAGTATTCTACCTTTGCTGGTCAACCTCACTTAGACCCTGATTTTATTGGTGCTTTCACTGTGTAACTATTTGTTTTAAATGCATCTGATTTTCTATTTACTCTCTTTACATCTTTCAGAGTTCATTGGAGATAGAACTTTAAATGGTTCTTAACTGCCTCTTCCTCTCATTTACTAACATTTGACCCATAGGGTGCATAGGCAGAGGGGAGTAAAGTGTGGCTGAACACAATTATGTCTGCTTCTGCTCACTGTGCAGCAGAGCTAGTCCATCTCTTATTTTCCCTTTGTGGACAGATATCAAATACAGGTGCTCTAACACCAGACTGAAGAAGACACACATTAACCCCTTTGAAATGTATACATGAAATATCTCTTACAAGGCTTTGTGTTAGAGTGGGAAATAAACTATCCCTCAATCTTCATTTAGAGTGAGTTATATAATGCAATCCTCTACAGTAAATACCTGTGTAAAGTTTTCTACCTGTCCACCACAATCTAAATTGTTATACAAGAGCAAGGTAAAACACTGAAATGACACCCAGGATTTTGAGGCAGATATATTTACATTGATGGGCACTGATTGGGATCATTCCTAGACTATCAGGTCCTGATCTCTGGTGATCCAAGGCTTATATGTGATAACCAAGCAGAAAGTACAAAGGCAGAATGGCTTGTCAGCTTCTAACAGTATGCATCATAGGGGTCAGCTATGCATCACAGTAACCAGCTGTTTCTAGGAGACAGAAGTAACCTGAACTGGAACAGGCACTATTACCTGGGCAACTGAGGGGGGTGAGTGGCATTCTCAGTTACAATTACAAAGTATATTTGGGTGAGATTTAAAAACAATATCTCTTTTTTTTCTTTTCACAACTGTATTTTTAGGATAGCCTGATAGATCAGTAACTATGGGGTCTGTCTTAGTTACTATTCTCATTGCTGAGACAAAATACTCAACACTTAAAGGAGGAAAGATTTATTGTAGTTTACATTTTGTAAAGAGTTCAGTTCATATTTGGTTCCAAGGCAGAGTGGCATGGCAGAGTGGCATCACAGAGGAGAAATAGTTCTTGGCAGGCAGAAGGCAGCAAATCAGAAAATGACAGCAGCATCCCTCCTTATGTTCTTTATATTCCATCCAGGATACCTGTTCTTAGGGTAGGTAACACTCACACCCAGTGTGAGACACCATTAATCCCAGCATCACATTTTTTGTTGTTGTCTTTTTTTTTCTTTTTTCCGGTACCGGGAATCGGACTCACGACCTTGCGCTTGCCAGGCAGGCGCTGTGCAACTGAGCTAAATTCCCAGCCCCTCCAGCATCACATTTTAATCCCAGCATTGCATAACCTAGATCCAAGCACCTCCAAAAATCTATCTATGACTATCTATGACTGCATGAAGCTTTGGGGAGGGCGTCTAGATATAAACCATAACAAGAGCTAGTCATTATTGTCTTTTTGTTCTGGCTAAAACTTCCCTCGACAACTGAGTGAATAAGTTCATAAACTGAATATTTTACTTGATATCACAATCAACTCCACCTGGTATGTTAATGAAAAGCAATGTTTTACCATACACATCTATATAAAGCTTGTATATTAGGCATAAAAATTGTGATGTGTTTCATTAAAATTTGTCTTAAATATCACAAAGTTCCTTTACTAGAGAGAACTAGCTGTAATGTTTGTTTCTTTGCCAGGTGCACTGCTAGAATACCAGAAAAGCATGTATGGAAGAAAAAGAATGCTTTATATGTCATAGTTCAGGGTATAGAAGAGTGAAAGAGTCAATGGCAGGACCAGAGACAAGAGTAAGAGAGGAAAAATCAAAAAACAAATACATGTCTTGGTGATTAAATGGTACAGAAAAGACAGAAAGCCAACTATAGTTAACATCAGTTGCAATGAAAAAGACATACTCAAAACCATAAAGTACCAGAGAGTATTTCAATGCGTTGTGATTGTAAAGAGGAAGACTTCAAGCAGAGAGAAATTCAGGCCATGATACTGAGAGATGCTACAAGTAGAAATCATTTGTCTTTTCTTTTTCCAGTACTAGGGACTGAAACCGGGGTTTTCACATTAAATTACATCTCCAACCACTCCCTAAGCTGTGCCCCCAACACCTTTTTAAATGTTTTATTTTGAGACAGAGTCTCACTAAATTTCTAAGTTGTCCATGCTGGGGTCAACTTCAGATACCAATTTTAAAGCTTGAAATTGGTGAACAAGGCTGGAGGCATAGGCTTGGGAATTTTCATAGAAGTCTATCCTCTGGGAAAATAGGTAAATCTTGTAAAGAATTCTGGTCCTAGGAACACTGGAATGCTATGTGAAATCTCAACAGAGATTTTAAGACATCTTATTCATAAGGTAGGTGTTTGGTTACAATTATCAGGAAAATGTGTTTTCTTTACTCTTTCAAACTAGCAAATGCCTAAGAAATAAAGTCAGTGCACAAGTTCAAAGATACTTTATCAGCAAAATGAAGCCAACTTGATCAGCCCATTATTAGCTAGTGATTCAAATTCCCAAAGTAATGAACATTGCTTTGCAGATCTTCTTTGTGCTAGTCACCATTCCTCTTCTTCCATGTGGTAGAAACACATCATACAAACTAAAGAAAATGAAACAAGCCAAACCCACTGGGTTTTGCATGCACTTTTTCCAAAGTCTAGACATGGGTAAGCTATGCCAGGTTCACCGCCCTCTGTTTTTTCTTGCAGGATTTCTTTTTTTTTCATGAATTGGTCTAAGTTTTTCTGCAGTTGGTCTCATTTCATAAGGGATAAGTGGTTTATGTAGTTGATATAAGCAAAAAAATATAAAAATGTATTCCCATAAAACAGCGATACTGAAAAATTATGCATAATACATAATTATATAGATCAACACTGGGCATTCAGTCAGCAAACGTATTTGGAGTTAAGCATATGGTAGGAAATGGTGAGCACAAAGCTTGAGTCTAGACATGAAGACCTACTGGATCTATAATCTAGATAAGTTACTAAGATTTACTCTGAGTTAATTCTTCCATATATAATGTAAGCATGCAACTACTCTGAGAAATTGGCCTTAATGAAGTATAACAAACGCTGCTCACTCTCTGACACCTAATAGCTGCTTATTAAGCACTTATAATGATCCATATATATAACTGTGTCCTCAGGCAACATTAAGATATATAAATCATAATAGCTTCTGCTCTGATCTTAGTATTACAGATATTAAAAGCACAACTCGCTGAGAATGTTCCCTTCAGAGTGGGTCTTGTGAGCGTATGCTGCTGTTGGGTCCCTGTTGATTGCTTTTTTTGACAAAGGTACCTTCCTGCCACTGCTGTCCTGGTGGTGCCCTTCGCACCCTAACAAATGGAGGGCTCTGAAAATAGGGTTTTTCCTCAAGCTATTGTGATTTTCTTATCCTACAAAAGGAAGTCTGTCACATTTGCTTCGCAACATTTTTCTTATAAGTTGAAAAATGCTTCACATGAATTAGGACAGAGTTAAAAAACACTCATCTTTTCTGCTTTGCCATTAACCAATCAGTGCTGTGAGCTAAAGAGAATAAGTCTTACTGATCACTTATTTCTGAGATATTTGCTACTTCCTTAGGGTATATCACCATTTTTTATAAAATGGCATGGCTCCTTTATTTATAACTTTTTTCAATTACTTTGATTTTTAATATTAATAATTCTATTTCAATATCAAAACAAATAACAATCATAATCAAGTAATTATGTGTCCTAGTCCATCTTTTTAAAAACTCAGTAATTTCTTTATTTTTATTTCACTAGTACATGTTCACAGTTCATGCAGTTTTTCACTGTTGTTTCCAAAAAGACAAAAAGTACATCTATCAACAGGCCTCTGCTGGCCAGTTCTGTACTCTCATGCTTGACTGTAGAGGTGCAGATCACATAATAGCATTACATTTGTAATAGAAAAAAGCAGCTCCATAGAAAGATAATTAGAAGTAGGAGAGACATTTTTCAAGTTCCCTGTCTCATAGCAGTGTAGATCATTAACTGCAAAAAGAAGAAGATCTAATGCTTCCATCTTATAATTAAGGGTTCTGTCTTATAAGTCAGGATCCTTGTAGAAAACAGAACATCAGTGAGTTTAATTAAAAAGGGGTGAGGAATAGGAGACAAGAAGGATCATATAAGTAACACAGGGATTTGTGGTGGAAAGTTGCTACCGGCCATTGGCCCGAAAGTAAAAGGAGATATGTTAGAATTTCTAACAGGAGGTATGACCATGGAAGATGAGCTCAGACAGAGGAATACAACCACTGCTGAAACTAGCAATAGTGAGAGAAGAAGTGAATAAACACTTATCTCTTTTGTTCCCTTCTAAGCTCTTCTTATTGGTCAAGCCAATAATAAGCAGACAGCAAAAACATGTGGTGATATAATCTGTAGAAATCATCTTTCACAACAGAGAAAGGAAAAGTAGGTCAAATAAGATACCCATAGGTAAAAAAGTGAACAGCTAAAACTGCCTACCCTTTTTTGCCATTCTGGTTCCATTCTCAATCTTTTATTTAGATACAAGTATAGGAAAAGCAGCACAAACTCTCAAGGGCCACTTAATCATTATCTTACCAATAGATTTTTGTGCACTGATTCTCTGTTCAGTGCCCACAATGGTGGTTATCTGGGACATCAGTGACAAAGGAGTTATGCATTTACTATTCAGTATATACTGTGAAATCTAAAGTCCCGTTTGGAGGGCTTGGCTTTGTATTCAACCCTACTATCAATTATTTTATTAATCAAAGTGCTGGGCATGGTGTACAGCCACAATCATAACCACTGAGGAGGCTGAGGTAGGGTGATTGTGAGTTCAAAGCCAGTCTGAACTATGTAATAAGATGTTGTTGAGAGACATAAAGGGAGAGAGAGAGAAGGAAGAGGAGAAAGAGGCTAGGGGAGAAGAGGGCAGAGGAGAGGCAAAAACCACAGCAAGACACATATTTCACATTCAAATGTTTAAAGAGAAGAAAAAGAAAGAATAATTTACAGATGTGGTGAGGACTAAGAGGACCAAGAGGAATGACAACACCTTCAGGGAATTGCCACTAAATTGAACTGGTAGTGAAATTATGCCTAATGCGCAAAGGGAAAAACACCCAGTGATTTGGAGTCTGAGGAGAGCAGAAGCTATCAGAAATATTAAGTCTTACACTCAGGAACAGAGATGCTGAAAAAACTGTGTCCTAGAACTAAGAGAATGAGTGAAATAAACAACCAACCTCTCTTTCACTGTCTTTCAAACTTCTGTCATGTGTGTCACTGATTGCTATGGCCTGGATTTGGTCTGTGACCCAGCGCTTGAGTGTTGGAGACTTTGTCCTCAGGGTGACTGTTGAAAGTTGGGGAGGAACCTTTTGGAAGTGGGGCCTAGAAGGAATTCCTTAGGTCAACTTGGAGCTTGTACTCAGAGGGGGATTTAGGTATATTTCATGGGATCTTGCTTAGTTCTTCTAGGAACACTGTTACAAAGCTTGAGTCTAGCCTTGCCTGGCCTCCCTAGCCTGCTATTTTGAGATGTCATCTCTTGCTTTCATCATTTTCCTGTTATGGTGCCACACAACCAGGAGGACCTTCACCAGAGCTGAGCCATGCCCTTCAGCCTTCAAAACTGTGAGATAAATTAACATGTTTTTCTTTATAAAGCTAGCCTACCTCAGGTATTTCATGAGAGTAATGAAAAATGGACAAGTACAGTGACCTTTAGGAAGAACCAAATAGAAGTCAGAAGTCAAGAGAGTCTGAATATTTCTTTTCATAGAATTTGCTCCCACAGGATGGGGCATGGGATTGAAAAGTGAAAATCACATCATAATTTCCTGCAGAGAAAATTAACACTCTCGTTAATTTGGGTCTCTTCTGTGGTAAAAGTTAATCAGTGATGTCTCCAATAAAAGGTGAAAATGACTATGAATAGGTGAGACAGAAAAAGCTTATCATAAAATAGACAACATCCTGGCTCCCGAGGGAAGCTTGATGAATTTTCTTTTCTTTTAAATATCAGATCGATGGACTACCAGTTGTTCTAATTCATTGAGAATCCAGAACCCAAATGAAAATAAATAAAATATGTTTACTTTGTCATTACACATATATTTAACAAGTTCCTCCTATGTAAATGACACCACGAATGGCATTTAAAAGTATATTTTGATATCTTTTGATGGGAGATGTCTGGTATTCCTCTTAGGTAAAAGAGAAAGGAATAAAACATTGAAAGAAAAAAACACAGAAGGAATTGGGAATTGTCAATGCTGTTACCCCAAAATCAAGCAAAACATTCAAAATATGCATAAGGGAAAAGTCCAATTTGTTTTCAGAATGACAAATCTAGACTGCTTCAGTAGTGCCTACACAAGGCAGACGCTTGCTTTGCTCCAGCAGGAAAGCATATCTATCATAAGGTTTAATGTGCGCATGTATACTTTCTCTAAAGCTTTGCTAACGCCTGCTGATTTACCTGTAATACATTTTCCAGAAACTGTCGAGGAAAATGACAACATCTATATTTGGTTTCACACTTCAATCTGTCCAATTAGCAGTGTTTGCGGTACCAGCTGTGAGCCCAGGAGAGGATTTAATCTTAAGTACAGCAGTCTAGTTAATAAAAGAAACAAAGAATAAAGCTGAGCCATTAATTTTCAGGGTTATTTTCCAATTATTTGATTGAGAAATAGCTTATTATTATTATTATTATTATTATTATTGAAAATATCTCAAAAACCTAGCTTTTGGAAATCTATAAAGCAGTGGCATGAGACTGACTGCCACAGTAGACATTATACTTGTAATGTGATTATCATTCCAGTATCTTAGGCAGACCCCCAATTGTACTGGACCTTTGTTCATGTATTGGAACAATAAATACCCTTCTCTGTGCTCAGTTTCAGTGAGTATGATGTGACATTAAAAGACTTTGAAAACAGGAAGCTATATATAATATTAAAACATGAAAAATTAGAAAAAATGGATTCAATTTTACACAAAGAATATTCATTTTGTAGTTTTTTTTTACTTAATATCCAGACAATAAGTAAAAAGTACCTGCTATTTTGAATATGGATCTGAGGGTAAATGGTGAACCAGAGACGGTACTAGTAAGGGTATGTACTAATGTGACGATATTAAAGACATTTGTGAAACTGGGTCTTGTTAAAACAGGTAATTACAAAACCTTCTATTCCAAAGGATAATGGATCAAGGATGAGAATTTTTTCCAATCATTTTTACTGTCCATGACAGAAGTATAAAAATAGGGATCGTATATGTAAAATAGTAAAAATATGATTTCTAGTATTGAAAATTATGAAACAGAATTTAAAGCTTCTGAACAAATAGAGAGACATAACTTTCATAAATTGGAAGATTCAAAATTAAAATGAAATTTATTCTGATGTTTTGATACAAGAATGAATAAATATTAAATATGATAATTATGCCCTTTAAAAATAAACTCAGGTTCAAAGTAAATCTGCGATAAAGAAATGTAAATCTGCAAAAAGAAAAAATCTGGGGGAAAATAAATTTGAAAAATACAAGCCCCAGTTGAAAGAAATAAGTAAATACATGTTTAGACAGTTATGATAGGGAATAATTTCATTATTGGGTAAAAGTTTAAAAATGAAATAACCTGCAAATATGAAAGAAACCAAACAGATGAGCCAAAGGGATGCTGGGTGTGATGGTGCACATCTGTAATTCCAGCACTTGGGGGCTGAGGCAGGAGGATCACTATGAGTTCAAGGCCCGCCTGCACTACATAGCAAGACTCTGTCTCAAAAAAGAAAGAGAGAAAGAAAGAGAAGTGAATAATGATAGACAAGAAAGAGATAAAGAAAGATAAAGATAAGAATGAAAGATTTAAATAGAGGCAATATAAAAAGCAAAAATCAATACAATTTACAGACAGATGCTTGCATGCAAGCCATATAATTTAAAAATCAAATGTTAATCAGGGTATCAATGAAATATAATACATAAAATCAGGAATAAGAACATATGTGTTAAAGTGTCCTATGAAGACCTAAATACAAACAGAACTAAATATGCAAAATTAAAATGGTGAAGTAAAATACAGAATATCAGTTAAATTTAAATACCAGGTAAATAATGTTTTTAGTCTGAGTGTATTACATGGGTATACTTACACTAAAACAAACAAATTTACCTAAAAAGAAGCAAAGGCACACAATTCTCAAAGTTTGAAGCCTTACCTAGGTGTTCTGCCTCCACTAGGGGTAACATAACAATAAGATAAATCGTAACAGATATATCATGGCACGGGGTGGTGGCAGGATAGGATTATGGAGCGTCTATATTACTCTGTATCAAAGAAGGCTTCCTGGCCAGGGAAGTGGCTTCCTCGGTGGATCTTCAGTGTTCAGTGTGCTTTTAAATCTAACCTCACCTCTTAAGCAAAAGTCCTTAAATCAGTTTTGGAACACATACGTGTCCAGTAAGATTCTCTTTCTGTCAACATTATTTTATTAGCATATAGTTATGTAGTTGTCTTAGGATTATTTTAATTTTACCTGTTCTTGTGTGCTCCCTCCCAAACTGACAAATCAAATTAACTCTGGGAATTTATTTGATCCCTAGCAGTTAGTATCTTAAAATGTACCTGGCTTATCCCACGCAGTTCATGCGTGCCTCTGTAATATAGAAAATCAAAAATAACCTATTGCTAAAGTATTACAAACAATACATAAATTTAGAAAGATCACTGAACAGAAGGTCACTGCACATAATTATTTGTTGATCCACATAAAAGTAATAATGCAGTAGAAATAAAATTTTCACCATTTATAACTGCTCAAAAACATAAACTACATAGGAATACTCACAAAAATATGTACAACACCTCAGTTCTAGAAAGTATAAAACATTGAAAGAATTTAGGAGTGTCTAAGTAAATGGGAGGTTATACCACTTTCACAGATTGGAAAACTCAATATAATAAGAATATGGATTATCCCCAAATTGATCTTCAGAATCAATGCTAAACTAAAAAATTCTCCTAAATATTTTGTGGAAGTTGACAAGTTAATTCTAAAATTTATGCAAAAATGCAAAGGTCCACTGATAGCTAAATAAAGACATTCCCTGAAACCTCACAACTGACATCACAAAGGCAGTTATTAAAACAGTGTGATACTGACATGAGCATAAACAGTAGAAACATAGCACATTATAGAGATTCTAGAAATAGACATACACATACAAAACAAAGGAATAATTTAGGATGAGCACATCACTACAGTATCACATAAAAAGTATTTTCTTTTTAGTAAATGACACTGCATAAATTTTATCCATTTGGAAAACAATTGATATTGCTACTACCTGATAAAATATAAAAAATTAAACATCAGAAGGAGTGTATATCTAAATGCAAAAGGTAAACAAAGTTTTCTAAAGGAAACATAGGTGACTAACTTCATTAATTTGGTCAAGGCCAAGATATTCTAAATAGGATCCAAGAAGCTTTAACCATAAGGAAGCAATTCATTTTCCCAGCAGAAGAGAAGACAAGCCACAGAATAGGATAATATATTTTTATTACATACATTTGATAAAGGGTTTATAATCCTGGCTTCCTCGTTGCCTGCCCTACAGATTTCCAACTTACAAGTCCTATAACAGCATAAGTCTTATTTTTACTGATTCCTCTTATCTAACTGAATTCTGACAGGTACAGAATTAGTTGTCTAGTTTTGTGTAACAAACTACCCCAACTTAAATGGTTTTAAGAGGTGCACATATATTATCTCACAGTTTCCATTGGAGGGGTCCAGGCACATATTAATTGGGTTCTCCACTCAGGTATGGCATGGCTACAATCAGATTTTGTCCTGCCTGCATGCCCTAGGAACCTATGGTTCCTCTTTCAAGTTCACAGAGCACACATAGTTGGAGAATTGCCATCCTCCTTTCATTTTATATTCTCTGTCCCTTTTAGACTAATGGTCAGTGTTTCAGCTCAAATAACTTTTGCAAGAATGATGAAGATTTTGCACAGATTTTGCTGGATTTTAGTGCATTAAAAGCCACACCCACAAAACTTTTTGAGATAATCCCTTCTTGTTTTGGGCTTTTGCTGAGATGGCTGGAGGACAATGCTCTCAAATTTCGAACGTTTGTTTGATGTAGAATATCTTGAGGCACACACTTAATCTTAATGAAATAACCTTTGATATGACTGACTACTCTGACCTTTTGATCTTCCAAGAGTTTTAACAAAAGGTTGAGTCACTGCTCAGCCATTTCTTTATGCCTCGTATTCAGCTGCCATATCTGACTGTACCATCTTTTGCCAGCCGGGCAGGCTGAGCATTATTTGAAGGACCCTGTCTTAGCCCTTTTTTTTTAACAGTTCTCTCCTATTTTCGCACATACTTTCAGCAGCAAGAAGAAACCAGGAAATAGCTTCCTACTTCTGAAATCTCCTTAGGTATATAAGCAAATTCTTTGTTTACAAGTTCTGTTTTCTATAAATCTATACCACATTTTTTGCCATTATATATAAGTAACATCTCCTTTCTTCTAATTTTCAGTATCCTTCCCTACCCTTTCTTTCTGTGGTCAACAAATCTACAAAGAACCTGTTTGAACTCATATACACATCCCCCATCAGATGCTTCAAAATTATTGTAGCTTTTACCCATTGAGTAGTACTCAAGCCTCTGCTACATTCTATGTATTTTTTTGCAGCCCCACCAGCAGCATACCACTTTGGTAAACTTAAACCTGCATTTCTTACCTACTTCTACATAACAAATTACAGTATCACAAACTTAATGACTTAAAACAACCTACACTGTTTCACAGTTCCTGTAGGTCAACGGTGTGAGCACGTCGTAGCTGCTTTCATCAATCTAAAGTCAAAGTATCAGCTAGGGTTGTTGTCTCAGCAGAAGGTTTTGGTCTTCTTCTAAGCGCATGTGTTCCTTCACATAATTCATTTCCCTGTATCTATAGAATTCATAGAAGTTTGCCTCTTCAAAGACAGCAAGACAGAAAAGGAAAATCTGTTGCTTCAAGTCTCTACCACTAGACCTTGGTTATGCCAGATCACCCAGGATAATCTCCTTCTTGGTTACTTAAAGTCAATCGATTAGGGATCTTAATCACATCTAGCTAACATAATATCATTTAATCACAGAATTAAGACCAATGATTCAAATTCTTTATGCACATTCAAGGAAAGATTATACAGTGTGTATACTGGGGCAGGGTTGGGTAAGTAGTGTGGAACTTAGCAGTGGGTCATCTTACAAGCGTGGTTACACCAGTTGGAAATGGTAGATGATTCTCTTTTCAAGATAGAAATAAATCATTTCTTTCTAGTTGTGCTTTTTAACTTTCATTATCCCCTTTTATTTTGATTCAAGTTTTATTAAGGTATAATTGACAAAAATTATGCATCTATAAGATATACAGCTTGATGTCTATTTCAAGTACTTTGTGTATATGCAGAATAAAAAATAGGAAGATTTATAAAATCAGAAAGTAGAACGGTAACTGCTAGGTTTTTTGAGAAGAATATATAGAAAAATATTGGTCAAAGAGTACAAAGTTTTAGTTATGCAAAATAAATGAGTTCTGGACATCTAATGTATAGCAATGTGACCATTGGTAATGATATTTTATTACAAATGTGAAGTTTATCAAGAGATTACATCCTGAGGTTTCTTAATAGTTTTATTGGCTATTTGGTAAATATGCTACCTTTTCTACAGGAATAACTTGGCTTAAATTCTTCAGAGGTAGTACAGGTTCTAATGGGATTCAATTTTTCCCTTATTGGTTATATTTGCCCCTGAATTACAGAAACATCACTCCTTGACCCTCATCACAGTAAACATAGAAAGGCAAAATCAGGCATGGAGGAGTATAATCAGAAAGCCTCTTTGCAAATATTTTTAAAGACTGGCTGAAATATTCACCCTTGCATTTTATGACTTAAAGAATCAGGAACTGATCTTCCATTTATGTTAACTAATGGTGTGAAATTTCAGCTGGGACTGTAGGGCATTATTAAAATTAGAATCCTTCAGCAAACCCAAAGAAGCTCTATGATTTAGTTAGAGCTTAAACTCACAGCGAATTATACTGTAACAACTGCTGGTGAGAGTGAAGAGCTCCACATGCATGCAAAGTTCCCATTATGGAACTGACTTCATAAACTATCACATGTTACAAATTCCTGTCCTGCTGTGAGAACAATTGTCCAGCAAGGCCAAATGAGAGCAAGGTTAATGAAACTGACCTTTAGAATGACAAAAGATCCAAAAGCACAGGAGACAGAATTTAATCTTTACAGAGAAACAGTTCATGGTATGATTATTTTCCTTGGCTGAATGATCTTTCCATTTCATAGATATTTTTATCTCCCATGATCAAATTTGCCAATTAAAACTTACATAAAATTTTTTTCAGGACAACTGATAATATTTCTTAAATCCTCATGCTCACTCCTATCTGTGCAGTACGTGTGTGTGTGTGTGTGTGTGTGTGTGTGTGTGTATTGAATCTATTCTTCTGCGACTGCACTATTGAGAACTCTATAGTTATCTACACTTTCAAAAGTCATTATAAGCTCCCCTAAAACACTGGCCAATCATAGAGTGAAAACATGGCAGGGAAAGGCCTTCTCAAACCCCAGAGCACACACACATAAATTAGAAAAGAGTAAGTTCTGACTCAAGTCTGGTACTTTCACAGAATGATTATCACTGGAATTAACTTCACAAACAAGGTGTAGTTCACAGAATATCAGTACAAGGCTGACTCTGGGAGAGCTAATTCAATGACAAAACCATTGAATTAGACAGTAACCAGGATTCAAGCTAAACAGTACTCTATGTCCAAGTAGACAGAATATGCAGTATCAGACACCAGAAATAAGTACACTGACCTTAGTATTTGGTATTCAGGGATTTGTCTGGGATCTCTCTAATCCCCGAGTGAAACTGGCTAGAGCCATATTAGCTTTCAAGTATAAAATAAAACGGATGAAACAGGTAATTTACTAGCCTAGGAATTCAAATTAGAAATTGAAGCAAAAACCGTACCTTGTTGAGTGAGGACCCTAGTAATTAGAAAAAACACTTTCTTTCTTAAGCATTTTCAGTCATTGTTCTACTCAGTTCTCATCGTATACTTTAAGAGTTCACAGTAGGCAGCATTTGAAGTAGTTTTCCATAATCTTTATCATCTTCCCTTTGTACAATTTCCTCCCTTGTATGTCGGCTATACCTGTTGACTTGCTTCCAACAAATAGAAGATGGCCAAAGTATGGTTGTCAATTCCAAAATTAGACTATGGAAGACAGTGATTTTCATCTTTTAGCTCTTCTCATCTCCTTGCGTTAATGAGAACAAATGACACATTTTGAACTACCCTGCAGAGACAGGAAGCTAAGGGTGGACACTAGCCAATGCCCAGTAAGAAGCTGAGGTTCTCAGTCTGAAAATCTTTGAGAAAATTAATCCTGTAAACAACCATGCACATTAGCTTAGAAACATTTGAACATTCATATGAAACATTTGAATTTATACTTTGATCACAGTCTTTTTTTTTTGGTTTTTTTTTGGTTTTTTTTTGTTTTTTTTTCTCCGGTACCTGGAACCGAACTCACAACCTTGCGCTTGCCAGGCAGGCGCTTTGCCACTGAGCTAGATCCCCAGCCCCTTGATCACAGTCTTATTAAAAAAAAAAAAAAAAAAAAAAAAAAAAAAAACCTTGAAGCATAGGACTCAGTTAAACCATAGCCGGATTCCTAATCAACAGAAATTTCAAGATAATAAATGTGAATTATTTTAAAATACACATCAGTGAAATCTGCCACATGTTAGCATTAGAATTAACAACAGATAAAAAATATAGTATGTGAGTTTGAAAGGTCAGGAATACTCTCCCTAACTAGAGATGTTATACTCATGGTTATGGATACAGAATAAAATCAGTTAGAAAAGGTACCCAGGGAGAGACCAAGAGGGACCAGGTGAAGTGTATGTACTTGTTACTTTCTAGAACAGGTTACAGGCAATGCTTATTTCTCCCATAATGTCTGACAATATGCATGGAATACTGTCAACTGCAGAAGTTCACCTTCGCTTTGCTGTCTAGAATTTTTACTGGGGATAGTTAAATAGCTATGACTAACAGGACAAGCTGATATGAACTTACCTAAGGACCCCACCATAAATTACATTGTTTATATGCACTGTCTCGTGTGATCCAAGACCCCAGGTAAGTTAACACTTTTCTCAGGTAGGACACTGAAAGTTTCTAGAGGTTACTCCCCCCAGGAGCAAAAGCCAAATTTTTCTTTGGACAAAGTAAATCCTTCAGTGCATGCACTGTCATTTGTACTCTATATTCTAATTATACCTCTGAGTTGACCGAGCAGTGCTCAGACTTACGTTAATTTGCTTAATTTAATTCAATCAACTTAGATTTCCACAGATGAAAGATACAAAAGGCCATAATGTCAGTTATCAATATATTGTCTCTTAGCGAGGAATCCATTCTTTCCTGCCCTGCTTCGGGACTCTGGAGCCAGACCCTGCAAATATTTTTCTTTGCCTACTTGGCATGCTGTTAAACAGCAATCCTCAGTAGAGGATGCTGGCTGTAGGAATGCTCTGGAGGAAGAAGATTTTCTCTCTGTTTCTCATTTGTTGCTCTTTTCTAATTAGTATGCAAGACACCCAGTAAGTTTCACTGATACCCTGGCGTTCTGTTGGCATCTCAGCTGGTTTTCTAAAGAACTGAGTGCAATTCTATTTGGTGGCCTTCACAAAAAAATTCTCCTACAGGCACAGCCAATTGCAGGAAGTTCAGTATAGACCCAATAGTACAATTCCCAGCAAACCCACCAGCACCATAGCTGGATTCCTGGCTAGCCATGTACTAACTTGCCAGCAGCTTTGAACACCGGAGGAGAGAGCTCCTGGGAATTTGGGTAGCACTTCGATGGGCAGTTTCCGGATGCCAGCCGCAGTCTGTGAGACTGCCACATATCGTTTGTTCAACTCCCAGGCAGTCTACACCTACTCCTCCACTGACCTGTGCATCTCACTCTCAGGGAAGGGTAGGATGTTCCACTTTTCCTTTATTCCTTCTTTGGGTGTGCTGTATCAACCCCAAGAATAATTTTAATATCTTATATCTTCTTTTCCTACTTTTTAAAGAATTACTTTAACAAGAGTTAATATTCTTTATACAAAGCTTTGTGTTCAATTTAATCTGTGATTTCTGTTTCCTGACTTGACTCCAACTGATGCATCCTTCAGTTAAAAAAAAAAAACAACACAAAAGTCACTTTGTCAGCAATGTGCTATGTTTTGCCCATGTTTTAAATAAAACACTAAAAAGATGTTTCTCAGAATCGTTTCTAACAAATGTGCTGAGCAGTAGTGAACTTGTTATGCTAAAATTCTGCCTCAAGCATTTGTGTAAGTTTAAGGAAAAAGCTCTAAAAATTCAGTCTGGTAAAAAGACAAAACAAGGTAAAACTTTTATTTTCACTTTGAGGACAGCAGTGATATAATACATATTAATGTACTTCCTACAAAAAGACAATTTTACAGTAATTAGGCATGATGCTTCTCTTGCTGAAATGATCTTTACCAGAGAGATATTGAAAGCAAGAATAAGATTAATTTCAAATTTTAAAAAGGTGCCTATTTTTGAGACACACTTTAAAATCTCAATTTATTATTCTGGATGCTAGCTCTGAGCCGTAGGTGGCTTTTTTTCCTGAAATTTGTTAGGAGCCACAGTGTCTGGCTCCCTCTAGGCACTCAGCGAATTTATGTGAACTGCATGCGTGATGCATTTCTATTATCTATTGGTTCGTTTAGTACCTGACATCTGAACTACAGGTACAAGTAATCTGCTTGTCATGATTTTGACACTTTTATCCTACTGCAAGTGGGAATAGAAAGAGAAAAGCCACTTGATAGTCTGGGGCAATGCTGGCTGCCAAGTGTGTCCTACAAATCTGTCCTTTCCACGTCGCTCACACTTTGCCTCTTCTCCGTGGTTAGAATGTGGCTTGTGACACAGGTGTGCCGTAATTAACACCTGAGAAATAATGAGAAAGTTGATCCAGTCCGCCCTAGCCCCTAGGTATTGCACATACTCTCTGATTTTACTTTCTCTTCCCACAGGGTACAATCTTACCACCATTGTATAGATGAAAGAAATAAGGCTCAGTGACCTTGTATAACTTACTCAAAGCCGCATTCCAAATTAATAACAGACCCAGCAAGTAACGGTGGCCTTTCTGACTAAAAATCTAATAACCTTTTCCATTATACTATACTGACTCTATTTGAACCATAGACATTGGCATCCAAATTTTTTTTTCTCTACAGTTTCTCCAATTCTATCATGCATCTGACATAAAAACACTGTCTATAATATTCCTGATCAGTAGCTCTGCTTGAACTTTCTAAAGATGAATCAAACCATTGTTTTGTAAGATGTGTTCAACTTTTATTCTTTTGAAATTATGAAGAAATTCTGATGTCTGTCACAATCTTTCTTTTTTACTGACTTCCATGCATGGGTTGTCACTGTTGTCCACAGGCATCCCAAATAATGCGATCCATCTCCCACAAAGGCCTTCCATCAACAGCAAGGATAACATTTTCATGAAGAAATGATTGTTTATGAAAGCGTTAAGATGATAAGGAAGACTTTATTCAAGGGAGCTACTACACACAGATTTTATAGAAGAGGACAAAAAAGACAAAATTCTGACTACAACAAAGAGAGAGTTTATACTCACCAAAGTAGGGGTAGCGTCAGTGAACGGCAAATTATTAAGAGGAAATATGAGAAGTCAGAGAAGAGTCTTACTGAAATGATCTTACTAACAAGATCCTCTCTGAGGGTAGCCCAGTGTGATCCATCATCACCTAGAGGACTGCACCTAGGGGAGAGTGGAGGTCAAAGAAACTGAACAGATATGGAAGGAGATCTTATGTTGGGGGTGTAGGATTATGGTTAAATTGATTTAGCTGGATTCTTGGTAAAACACAACACAGTGATAAACATAAAAGCCCAAAGTTCAAGGTCTCCTTGAGAAAGGAGTTCAGCTAGGTGTTGATCAACAGACAGATCTTGTCAATTACTGTGGCTAGCATGTTCCTTTCCAATTTAATTAGAATAGACTCCTCATGTTCTCGGTATTTAATGTGAGTTATCATTGTTACTAGGATATATGCAAGCCATTTAATCTGCATTGTTTATCTAGAAATTTTGCAGATTTATACATTCCAATATGTTCCAATAGAGAACAGATATAGAGAATAGAGAACAGATATTCATTTAATGGAAAACTTCATCACAATTTTGTTCTTTCATCTGGACTCAGGAAGATCAGCCTGCTTGTCACTGTTATGCTTCTGCAAAGCACTAAATGGGTCTGGGATGACAAAAGTCATAATAGAATTCTTCCAGAAGACCATTTCCCAGAGCTTGGTGGTCCTGACAAGGAAGAATAGGGACAGTCAGGGCAGAGAAAAAGAACTCTTTAAGAGAAGTCCACTCATGGTGTCAGAAATGGATAATACTTGCCATTCTAGAAATAAGAATGCAGGTTGTCCTTGAACTCTCAAGAATCAAGCAAGTGTCAATCTCTAGGAATCAGATTGCCCTCTATAAGTCTAGAGAATAAAGAGATAGTTTAATATGCAAAGGCTGGGTAAGATGGAAAATATCCAACAATGCATCAAAATGCACTAAGCTAAAATGAGAGGCTACTGCTAGGTAAGAGATTTGGAATATTGGAAAGAGTTTGATTTTTCATAGCAATAGATACAGGCTTTATTTATAGCCAGATAGTGGAGGAATAACATTTTTGTTAAGTCTGAATGTCTCATATCCAAACAGAAATAAAATAAAATAGTTTGTTCATCCTAAGAATCTAGATCCTAAGAACTAATTGGTTAAAAGTACCCCCCACCTCCTTAAATCAGCAAACAATTCTAATGAAGCTACATGAGGAGCAGAGGGAACTCTTATGTTGAAATATCAAGGGTTGGGGAGGGTTAACTCAATGGCAGAACACTTGTATAGCACCACCAAGAAAGAAAGAGGAAAAGAAAGAAGGAAGGAACGAAGGAAGGAACGAAGGAATGAAGGAAGGAACGAAGGAAGGAAGGAAGGAAGGAAGAAAGGGAGAGAGAGAAAGAAAAGAAAGAAAGAAAGAAAGAAAGAAAGAAAGAAAGAAAGAAAGAAAGAAAG
>NW_004955419.1:22452724-22628159 GCF_000276665.1 Chinchilla lanigera | reverse complement strand
AAAGAAAGAAAGAAAGAAAGAAAGAAAGAAAGAAAGAAAGAAAGAAAGAAAGAAAGAAAGGGAGAGAGAGAGAGGGACTCTAAAGATGTACAGAGAACTGTGAGCAAAGAGGCCATATTCTGGGCCAACTGCACCCTGTGAAAATGAGCCAGCTTGGTATTAAATTCTGGTCTTGAAGGGGAATCATAGATATTGCCACAGACTCTAATCCTTATATTACAGTTGATATGTTTATTCTGGGTAAAGCTTATCAGATTAAGCTGAAAACTGCTTTCCATAACAAGTAGCAATATGTTTTCCTATCTTATGGGAGATATTTATAGAATAGAAAGGAATAGTATCACTAATAAATGTCAGAAAATGACTGCCAAGTCTTTGCCAACATCTTTGCTTCCTCAACTCCATTCCCAGAAGCCTTGGTTTCCCCCTAGGGATCGGTACATTTGATGGTAGAATATGAGAGGGCTCTTGCCATGCTGTACCTACTTCACTTACCATCAGGCTTCTATACACTGTAACTCCAGGGATATTCCACTTAAGTGCCCCTGCTGGTTTTGTAGTTAAATTGCTCCATTCACTTTTTCTTTTCTTACCATAGTAGCTAGAAGAACTGTATAGTGTTTCTTAGCTGTGCAACCTAGAGAAAATTATTTAACTTCTCTATGTATCCATATTTTGGGGAGGAATCAAACTCAGGACCTCACACTCTCCACACAGGTGCTGTGCCATTTAGCTGTATTCCCTGGATTTATAGTGTTTCTTCAGTCTCATTGTTAGAATTACAACCATACTCTCAGGAAAGTGTTGAGTTCTATGTCAGTGTACTTTTCTCTCACTTGAAATATGAGCTCATCATGTTTGAACCTCTCACATCAATTACTTTTCCTTTATCTTTTTGGACCACTGTCCTAAAGTGAAATAGTACCTCCTCACAGTTTACTTACTTCCCCCAAAATAAGTACAGTGATATGTTCACTTTGGCTTTATTGATATCCACAAAGTTGAAATGGACTAAAAAATAAAGAAACAATAATTGGGAAATAAAGTTTTGAGAATTGTTTAAAATCAATCCTTTAAAATCCCTGAACTAGGATTTCCATCCTTGTCTTAGTTACTTTTCTCACTGCTGAGACACAATACCCAATACCCAAAGTGAAAGGAGGAAAGCTTTATTTAGGTCATAGTTTGTAGAGGTTTCAGTCCATAATTGGCTGGCTCTAAGGCAGGTTGCCAATTGGCAGAGCGGCAACAATTCATGGTGGCAGAAGACAGCAAAAGCAACAAGAGAGCAGACAGACAAGCCTCGTTCTGCCCGTTATATTGTATGCAGGCCACCTACCCTAGGGCAGTGTAGCACTCACACCCTTAATCCTAGCATTGGACCATGAATGGATCACAAAGTCTAGATCCCACGTCCTCCTAAAAGCCCCTCACTCATGTGAGTACATGAAGCTTTGTGGGGACATCCAGACACAAACAACAAAATCCCTTTCTGAGATGGTAACCGGGAGCCCAGAAGTATTACATCCTACGATATTATTCTTCAGACCCTAAAATGTACATATTGCCATTCACCCTCTTCCATTCCTTACTGTCTCCTCTTCCTTAATATCCATCCTTGGCCCATTTTTTTCATTCTACATATGTTCTGTGAAGTGCTTACTTATTCCCATGATGTTTCTGTAACTGGATGACTTCTACTTCCAAATCCCCATTGTCCACATATCTACCAGAGGCCTTCATTCTGATATTCCATGAACATATCAAACTAGGTTTATTCTGATCTGAGTTTTCATCCTTCAATCTGCCTTACCTTCTCACTGAATGTCTGAAGAGTACTATGTACAAGTAACTCAAGAAAAACATGGGAGTCACCCTTCAAGTCTTCCTTTTTCTGTAATTCTGTCCCTGTTCCCATTCCAGTTGCACTAAAGGTCAGCTCATATATCCTCTTCTCTTTAACCCCACCTCCACTGATTAATTCAAGTACTCATCACTCCTTGTCTACATTATCATAGTTGTCCCCATTCTCCTTTCTCTTAATCAAGTCTTTTTTCACTCTAATTCTTTCTCCACATGCTAAGTAGATAGATTTGTCTTCAACTACTACATCTGATATTGTTATTTAATTGCCAAAATTTTTTTCATTGACTTTCATTGACTTCATTGGATTTAAGATAAAGTGTAGAACCTTGAGCCTGATTCACAATGGATAAATCTATGTGTCATTTCTCCTTTCTTTCCTTTTGCCTTGGCTATGATCATTAATTTTACTTGTACATTTGTCTGGGTCATTGAGGGGATCGAGATATTTGGTTAAACATTATTTTAGGTTTGTTATAATATTTTGATTAGTAGATTGAATAATGAGTCCCACTCTCCAATGTGTGGGGTTCATTTAATCCTCTGATTAGAATAAATCCTCTGAGTAGAATAAAATTTGGGGAGACCTATGTGATGTGCAGTGAGAGCTTGTCTGCTTCTGCTTTGGACTTGGCCTGGAAGAATATCACCATCTGTCCTGTGTCTCAGCTTAGAGACACCCAACATCTCAGCCCCCATAACTGAATGATCCCATTCCTTATAACTATCTGTCTGTATCTCCTATTGGTTCTCTTTCTCTGGAAAACTTCAATGAAATACTCTGTACTTTGTCAAAACTTCAGTTAAACTAAACTCTTTCTACTTTCCCCAGAACATGTTATTCTAATACATCTATGAGCTTGAAATGTTTCTTTGTTAAGTAGGAGAGTCTTTCAACTCTATCCTACTAACTCCACAGACCCACTCCTCTGAAAAAATTCGCCTTACCTTTTACTTTAATCCACTTACATGAATTGATATTGTCTTTTGAATTTAGCATATTTTAAAACCAAGGACCAGGTTGAATATCACACAATTTACACTTTACTCAACAGATACAATACTATTTATTGGTGATAATGTGTATGATGGTAATGATAATGAAAATAACTTCTGTGACGTACTGAGTTCTTACTTTCCACTAAGTATTCTTTCCCAAGTAATTAAAAAATTGCCTCAAGAATATTCTCTTCGGATATGAAAAACAGGATTTTAAAGTTTTAATGTCTTGCTCAACTTTTTGCAGCTAACAAATGATGGAGTTAAAACTGAATGCTAGATTTCGGCTTGCATTTGCTTTTCTTGTGAATCATTTTATATACTGTCACTTTCACAAACACTAAGGTGGCTTGTCCTCGGTGGGTTTTCATTTCTATGGTAGCTCTTCCTGTCCTCCCATGTGTGCACTATTTGACAATACAATAAAATATGTAAATTATGATTTACTTTTTCAAGAACAAGTTAGTAATTCAGTGTATAGGTATGCATTGCAGGTAAACCTACACGGTTTGGGGTGATTTATGCAGCTGAATCATAGGGTCTATTTTCAGTGAAAGAGGTCTGAACAAGGGAGAAACCTAGATCTAATTTTCTTGGAACACCATTTCCTGTATAGTTTCCCATAAGGTTCTGTCAATGACAAGCAGTGGAGAAAGACTTGGAAGGATAAACAGAGAGAAACAAATCATTATTCTGGGTGGCACCTACCAGCTGACTGCAGCCTTCCTGAATTTCCAGGGATTTTCCTGAAAATCTTTTACTTTGGTTTCACATGATACCAGTGTTCACAATGGTAACTTTCCTGATTTCTGTATTTGTAACCCTTTCAAATATGGCACATACCTCTTATTTTCTATTTCTCTATTCAAAATATATACCATATCATCTATATTACCCACTAACCCTGATTAATTTATTTTGTATCAATGACCTATATGTTCTTCCTATCTCATTTTATAATACAAAGAAAAATTTTGGTAAAATTATACACAAACAGAACCTAATGATTGAGGTTTAAATGATCTTGTGAAGAAATGGAAACAATATCCATATATTCAATTCTAAAGTCAAGAGTTTGGCAGTATCTCTTTGATTCTGCTCTGATTTATCAGAGAAAAATTAGTTAAGTCCCGAGGAAACTTCACCATATGTGTATTTGATGCTGTGTTAGTCAATAGAACACTTTTAGAATAAATGTGACTCCCTCCCCCAAATTGCCCTGGGTGAAAAAAAAAAAAAAAAAAAAGATAAATGAGTTGTTGTGGAAGTGGTTTCCTGTGTAGTTTCACCACTTTTTTTGTCATCTCTGTCTATAACTTGCATGTATTTCTTTTGTAATTATTAGACTTAGCTTATTTGTCTACCAGCCTATTTCCTCTATCAGCTGACAAGGTACTTAGAGCAGCTTTTCATTATTCACCTTTATGTTGCCAGCCCAAACAAGCATCTGGTAGATGGCTAAGTATGCCTAAGTGTTTGCCAACTTGAACTAAATTAAATTCCTGAAAGTCAAAAGTACAGGCAAAGTGGCAGAAGGGATCCAGATTCTATTTAGACTTCTGATTCACTTTCCAGACTCCTGGGAATCTTACAGTAATCTCAGAATTCAGGAAAACCATCTGGTTTAAAATGCATCCTTAGTGATTTCAGATTTTTTGAGCATCCTAGTTAGGAGGCTCTCTGGAGTAGCTTATTTGAAAATACTCAATATGTTATGTACATAAAATGGCAAAGAACTTAATAAATCAATTGTCCTAATACATTTCATGGACACAATGCATTCTGAGTGGCTTAAATGCCTCAAGAATCATGAAGCAATGAAGGATTCTCTATTTAATCTTTTATGTCTATCCTTAGGTAAAAAAATTATTATAAGACATGGAAAGGTGATGTCTTTGTTGGACTACAAGCAGTTAGCTCAATAATTAATTAGAATTAATTAAAATGCTTAACATCCCTGAGTATAGTAAGCATACTGAGTTGTTGGTACGTGAATATATTATGAGCTTTAATTATCATAGATAACATAAGTCCTAGGGGACAAAATATATAAAAGTGCTAGAAAGTGAAGTGAATTATATTTCTCTTATTGCATGGGAACATTCATTATAAACCACAGAGATTTAAAGGGTCTCTTACTATGTCAATTAATTCATAATTCTGAAGGTATGTTCAGATAACTTTTCCTAAAGTCTTGGAAAAATTATGAAGAGTAGAAATAGACAGAAATCAAGGTCAGAGTTCAGAGTATTACTCTCAGTTTTATCATATACTTTTGATGCTATGCTAGACAGAATAACTTTGAGAGTCATGAAATCATTTGTACACAAATATGTTTAGTAAATGTACCTGCCCATATTACAAGGATGATTTGAAAAAACGTGGATTTGAAAGTTATTTTCTAATTGTGAAATACTATGCAAATACAGAGCACCAAGGCAATAGATCAAAACCTGAGTTCTGTCACTTACTTTTTTTTCACTACTGAAGATTGAACCCAAGGTATTTACACGAAGCTACAACCCCAACCCTTTTCTTCTTATTACATTTTAAAATTTTGAAACAAGTTCCTAAGGTTCCCAGCTGGGGTTCAAACTTGTAATCTTCCTGCCTCAGCTTCACAGAGTGCTGAGATTACAGGGATATACACCATGCCTCACTTCTATCACCTTTTAAATAACCTTTTAAGAAAGTTAGACATATTTCAATGAATATTAAATAATTCACGTTGTTAATATTGAAATTTGAATATATAATAATTAGAAATTACAGAAACATCCTCAAAAATGAAAGCTATCAGGAAAATAATGAATTATTTACTTGGATATCTGTGAAATAATTTTTTGTGTATTAAAAAACCATCCAAATATAAGATCAAAAATGATATGAGTAATAAATGCATTTTGGGTGTCTAACTATTTACTCAAGATGAAAATTTTGACACGTGCAAATTACCTCAAGTTATAAATTCTAAGTATTTGTTTATAGGGGAAGATATATTATTTGTACATCATTAATCACATAAAATCTTTCTGAGTTACAGAAATGAGACTCTGGAAAGGAGCAAAACACATTAGCTACTGGGAAGATGTCATTTAGGTATCTTCTTAACAGACCTTACACGTTAAAGAATATATTATGACTAAGATATAAATGATTATTTCTATTACATGAATAACCTTCAGTTCACAAGTAGCCAGCTTCTTTCAAATTCAAGACACTTGATCTATTTAAATGTCAAATTAATATGATCAGAAATGGATACAAATAATAAGATAGCTTGACCACCTAATTCTATCTCTGTCATTTATATTAAAACTATGTGAACACAGTTATCTTAAAGAAAAATGTTTAAAAAGCAAAATATGATTATATAACAATAGAAAATTACTAAATTAAATTTTCCACATTTCAAGTCTTTTGCCATTAGAAAAGATTGCTATTCGGATTGATAGTTTTCCTAATTATAAGAAGCATATATGAAAAAAATGAAGTCTACATATGTTTTGGGAACCCAGAAGAAAAAAGTAATTGTTCTGCCTGAAGAAATCAGACAAGCTTCATAAAAGTGGGTATGTTTAAACTCAGTTCTGAAATGTGAATTCACTCCACCAGAAAAAAAATTAGAGAATTGCATATGTAGAGAAAAATGTATTTGGGCAAAACTGTGTCAGCAAGGGAAGCATAATATATACACATGGAATGGTGAGCATTTGGCTTCTCTGGAGAAAAGGGCATATGAGAGCTACAGAGGAAAGAATTTAAATGTCTTCAAAGATAACTTCAAATTTGACTATAAATGACCTTGATCTTTATCATATGAAAGGTGAATTCACTTTCAGCAGATGGGACTCAGGACTGTATTTTTTTAAAGCACAAAGTGTTTGCAAACATATCTGTAAACTGCATAGAAACTGTGGATAAAATTGACTAATATGTTTAATGATTCAACTGCTCTAACTTGAATCTTCTTTTTCATTTGTAGCTCATAATTAATTGTGAATACGAAAATACATCTTAAAGTGTACAACATGCTCAGGATTTGGTGCAATTGAAAAAGGAGCTGCTTTCAATAGATATTTGATTACTGGATCAATACTAACTAGAAAGGATGACTCTGGCCATGTGCCATAGTTAGTTTTTAGTTAATGAGTCCCTGTGATATGCCAGGCCTTTTGCATATATGATAATGGAGTATCAATTTAATTGTCATGTAAGCCCTGAGAGATATTTTTGCTACTTTGCCTATGATCAGACTGAAGATATAAGCAATTTGGTACATTTTCTCTATATCTCACTGAATGTAATTTGAGGAAAAGAAATTCTGCTTGATTCCAAAATCACAAAACTAAGCTATTCAACTGCTAATCACTTCCTTCAATGATAATTGTTATGATTTTCTTTGTTATGATTTCTTTCTAATTGGTCTTGTGGTTTCTCTGTTGAGAGTGGCCCTAAGCAAGACAGCAGTCCTCTCAAAGAGGATTGAGAGAGGGGCAAGCTAGTATCATCTTCGGATCAAGTGAGAAACAATGAAAAGATGAAAGCAAAATGTGTGAAACAAAAGAAATTTATCGCAGATCCTAGAGAGAGTAGACATGGTGATGGGAGGATGATTAGAAATCTGGATGGCAAGGAGATCAACCAGTAGGTGGAGAACAAGACAATGCATCCCTCAAGGAGATACCTTTATTAAGGTCCACCGACATTATCTCTTAGGTTCTGCTTGGGGGTATGGGTTGGTTAGTTTAAAGAAAACATGCATAAGCAGAGAGCTTATTTATGTTGTCCTTCGGGTTTTACTATGGCCATCAGCTGTGGGATGTGTCGGATTTTCAGTCAGTAGGAGGAGGAACAAGTGGAGTGTATGTACTTCAAACAACCACAGGAGGCGCTGAAGCTTTCACTGAACCAAAGCTGACAGAGGAGAACTGAATTCCAGACACCTTAGCTCAATCTCAAAAGTGGATGCTAAAGCAGAAACTATACCAAGCAAATTTATCACAATAGTATAAATGCTGGGGCTGGGGATTTAGCTCAGAGGCACAGCGCCTGCCTGGCCTGAGTTCGATTCCCGGTACAGGAAAAAAAAACAAAAAACAAACAAACAAACAAAAATCCCAATAGTATAAATGGGAAACTCACACTTTTGTAGATGAAATAAATTGGTAGATGCAAAGGAAAGAAATGACACCAAAGCTAATACAATCAGTAGCAAAATTAAGATTGGAAATTTTGTTCATAAACCAAGTAATTGGTTTGAGCCAATTTAACAAGAGGTGAATAATTGAGGTATATATTTCCATATTATGGTTGTAGGTTTAGCAAATTATTTACATAAGTTAAATTTTTTAAAAGAAATTTTCCCGTTAGGATGCAAGCACTTTACTCGATGTTAATCAGACTACTCAATACCTGAGATGTTCAGGAACTCTAGTGAATGCAGGTAGAGACGGAACTCATATCCAGGGCTGTGGACCTCATGGAAAAGAGGAACAGCATGGACAGTCTACTAACGCGCTGCAATTTTTGAGGTTATCAGCATTCCACACTCACATGAGCATTTCAAATCAAACTTAGCAAGTATAGTTTCCATGCCTGTTTTGGAAATTCACTCTAAGTATTTAAGAGGTAGGAAATTCAATTAACTACTGAAATTTCATAATTCCTTCTGAATTTATCCTCCTCTAAAAGAAAACATATCAATAGCTACCTAAAGGAAATGACATTTGGGCTTATTAGCATACTTGATATTTTCATTAGACAAATCAATCATTTGTTACTAAAGTCCTGCGATTTAATCTTTTGTACTATCTCATGTCTTTATCAGCTAATGAATACTCATGTATCTGAATGTCTTCCCTGTAAAATATCACTTTCTTAACACAGTGTTTTAGCCCTTATTTTTCTCACTGTGAAAATGAAAGCCTAAAAGTAATTCTTACTATAAAGGAAGGTTAAAAGTATACTGCAAATTGTTAACAAAAGCCAAAATATAGAACCAGGTGAGGTAGCCATCGATAAATGAAAAGACAAATAAAATGTGGTATGTATACAGTGGAGTTTTATTTAGCAATAAAAAAGAATGAATGATGATGGAGAACATATAAAGCACTAAAAAAAAATCATATCTCTGAAATTTAGAGATCCAGTCCAAAAATGGGCATCTGAAATGAATACACACTTAACAGGTGAACAAATTCAAACAGCAAACAAATACATGAGGAATGTTGATTATCATGGGTCATGCAAAAGATGCAAATTAAAACAACACTGACATTCCATTTCACCACAGAAAGAATGGCTGTTATAAAGAAATCAAGCAACAAACAAATGCTGGAGGAGCTGTGGGGAAAAAGGGACCCTTCTCCACTGTTGGTGGGAGTGTAGACGGGTGAAACCACTGTGGAAACCAGCATGGAGATTTCTCAAAAACTAAAATTGGAGGTCCCATTTGACCCAGCTATTCCTGTTCTGGGTATTTTCCCTGAAGAATTAAAAACATCATGCCTCAAGGATATATGTGCACCCAAGTTCATAGTAGCACAATTTCTAATAGCAAACTCTTGAGCAACCCAAATGCCCATCAATCAAAGAATGGATGAAAAAAGGTGTGAGTTTTTTTAATGCAATGTAGTATTATTCAACCTTAAAAAGGATAAACTTTAAATTTTTATAGATAAATAAATGCAACTCGAGTTCACACGTAAGTGAAATAAATCAGACTCATGTGCAAGCGTTGTATTGTCTGTCTAGTGTGAGAAGCTGAAAGAGTAAATAAGACATTGTAAATGTATATTAATTCTGGAAATAAGGCTAGATTAGCATTGCAAAGATTTTTCTTCCTTTTCAAAATTGTTCTTATTATTTCAAGTCTTTCAGATTTTCATAGAAAATTATTTCAAGTGTTTCACTCTAAAATGTTTCTTGAAATTTTAATTTTTTTATTTTAAAGAGAAAAAAAGTAACAAAATAACAACATTGAAGACAAAAACAAAACAATACCAAAACAATAAAAGCAATACAGGATTCCAAAACAAGATGATAGGAATTAACAATGGTTATTATATTACATATTATAATATGTAATATAATTTGAAGTTGCTCGGATTACTAGATGTAAGAATGCAAGATTGTTCAAACCATTAAAGACAATAACAATCAATAAAAACATTAGAAATGATACAGAGTTTCATTAAATAAGGTGGTAGGAATTCAGCAATGGTTCTTATAGTGCATATTGTTGTTTCCAAATTATTTGTTCCAATTACCAGATATAAGCATGCAAAATTGGTCAAGAAAAAAAATTTAAGCTTTAACTGTTCCTTTCAATAAACCAATAATTTCTCTGTAATGTCTTCAAGTTTTCTGTAGATAAGCCTTGTAAATTTTGTGATGAGATTTATCACTATCTTCTATTTTAATGCTCTTGTAACTGATGTGTTTTGTTTTCAGTTGTCAGCATGAAGTGGAGGTAGAGTTGCTTTCCAATAAATATTTAAAAAGAAGAAGGATGAATGTCATTTGCAGGACAATCTATGGAACTGGAGATTATCCTGTCAAGTGGAATTAACCAGACATAGAAAGATAAATATTGAATGTTTTCTCTCATATGGGAAATCTAAGTAAAAGAAAAAATAAAATAATAAAATGACCAGGAAAAAAAGATGCAAAGTTAGGGAAAGGGAAAGATGGAAGAAGAGGGAGAGAAGGAGTGTAAGAAGGAGTAGCAGAGAGATGAAAACAATTGAAGCCTAATATACGCATGTATGGAAGTGTCATGGTGAAGCCCATTGTATTGGGCACCTTCTCTGTTTCCGGTTATGTCATGCACCACTTAAAGGAGAAGGGGTTTGTTTTAGCTCATGGAGTCAGAGGTTTCAATCCATAGTCGGCTGGCTCCATGGCCAAAGCATCATGGCAGAGGAGCTTGGCAGTGGGAGGTGGTTCATCTCAGAGCAGCCAGGAAGTCCAGGGAACAGAGAGATCAGAAGACAGAAAGAGAGAGGGAAGGAGACAGAGAGGCCTTCAAAGGCACATCCCCAGTGGCCTACTTCCTCTAGTCAAGGTCCGCTCCCTAACAGCACATTTAGCTATGAACTCATCAGTATCTAATCCACTGATGGAATTAGCATGCCAGGTCCTAATTGGCTTCCAAGATCTCCACCTGTGAACATAGGACCCTTTGGGGGAGCATTTTTTTATCGAATTCATAACACCTACTAATTTATATAATTAATGTGATGGAATAATTAGCCAAAATAAAAAGTATTTTGTGGTCATTATCCAACTCTGGGTACAATTTAATGCTCTTTCTTTTTCTTTCTTGATGCGCTTCTCCCAGAAGCATATCTAGGAATTCTATGAAAGTTTCTTTTATTATTCTTGTAATCAAAAAGAGACAATATTTGGAGAACTTCAGCATTCAGTATGCATGGAATGCAGGACTTTGGCTGAGCACCTGAAGGCTCCTTGAAGCCTTCATACAACTTGTCTTGGCCCTTGATGGAGTATATAGAAGCAATGTTAAGATGCTGTAAGTTTAAAGCCACCTCCTGGTATGGGACATGCATGATATCTCTACAGAGTAGTCCAGTCCATTGGATGAATGTGACAATTTTCTCTGTTTTAATAGAATTCCTTTTGGATGCTCCCTTCACATGTTTGTAAATTATATTTATTTTATGATAGAATTTTTCTTCTCAACATAATCTTTTGCTATTTATTTGCAATGGTGAAAAATGGAATATATCTTTGTCCTGGTGCAATAGGTAGAATTGCACTTAATGGACATTTAACTCTAGACAAAAATCTTGATGTTTCAGGTAAGGAAATGGGAGATGATTTATACTTCAATGTGCAATAATGATATTGTACAGAACTTGTCTCCCTTCTGTGTTTATTTGCTTTTACTTTATAATTTTCCTATAACTGCATGAAGCTTTACATCCTTCTCTGCCCCTCAAAAACACCTCAAAAGGCTGTGCATGTGAGAACCTAAGACACTATAGCACAACTGACAGTTAAAACTTTAGGATTAATTTCTTGAATAGGTGGTATAGGTGTTTATTGCTCAGGTGTGCAGTTAAGGTATTAAGATCGCACATACATTTTTCTCAATAAAATTTGTAACATATTTAAATTCACTGTTACCTATTGAGCCCCATACTGATCATAATAATATGCATGATCCAATGATTACATAACAAACATTAGTGCATCAACATGTTCATGCGGCAGGTGCTTATGCCAATAGTTGCTTAAATGTTTAAAACTACTCAGGGAAAGTAATTCAATACACGTAAGTTCAACATATTGTTAACTTGAAAAACATTATCTTTTAAATTGTTAATTGTATCTTAAGGGAAAAAAAGCAAATGGGAGGCTTGTGGGAATAAGTAGACATGAGGACAATCAGTATGGATGAAGAAGTACCTTCTCAGGGCACCTCAGATATGATAAGAACCACATATTGTTGGCTTCTGGGTCTAACAATAATTTTTGTCAGGAAGTATGAGCAGTACTCAGCCACTGAGCATCTCTTTCATGCTTCCTCAGCATGATCTGCATACATTAAGAAAACCCACTGATAAGAGAGTATCCCATCAGGTGCATAGCGCCGCTTTCCCTTTGCACAATGTCAGTTAGACCATGACCCTGTTTCAGGTATGGAGCCTGAAGCAAATTAAAGTATGGAAGGAAAACAAGGGCATCTGAATAGAAAACTGAGGCAAAATATCTGTACATTATCTTTGAGAATTGTAAATGCAGCACACCTCTTATTTATACCTTTTCATCTGAACTTCCCTATAGGTAAGCATGCAAAGAGATTAGTATTCGTACATGGATAGTTGGCTCTAATCATGCAGTTCTTTGAACATATTTTCAGTTAAATCTTGCCACTGTCCTCCCATTGTCACACCAACTCATTTTAACTTCTGCAATGACAGAAACTGTTAATCATGTCTGCGTTGGACTCAACTGAACACCAGCAGTGATTACTGTCACCCAGCATCATTACTACAGGCAGTAGGTGTCCCCAAATTCTGTCCTGATTCTCCTCCACATAAAGGGTTGTAACATAATGAGTGAGCTATGGCTTTGTAAAGGTCACATTCTTGAACCTCAGCCCTACTACATTTTGAATTACATGGAATATAAAAAGTGGTTAGAATAACACAGCTTTAACTTAGAAGCAAACATTAATATTTATAGGTAGTGAAGCCTCCAGGGTTTCTTGACTGTGCTCACACATAAACACAAAGAATGAGAACTACAGAGGTTTTGTTTTGCAAGTGTTATCCCTAGAACTTTTGTTCTCTCAGGGCATGTGAATGAAATATCAAAAAATGACAATTCACTGTTCTCATAGTAAGATTAATTTTTACCAGTTGTTCAGAGATTTCTTCTAGTGGAATGAACATGAAAATCACAGTATCTGTCTATCATCTATATATTCATCTATCTTTCTAAAACCCTTCTTTACAAAGATGAAAAGTAAAATAGTGAATCAAAACTCTAAGCACATGCATGCTTTAACAGAATTAAATGACAAACCCAGAATAAAAGTGAACATGATATGTTCCAAGGATCATTAACATTATAGAAGTACTAATTCCAATGAGTTCTATAAGGGGAAAGACATCTGTGAAATTACCAATCCTTGGCATGTGGAAAGCCAGTTTCTCCAGTTATTACAGAGGATGCATTTCTTTCAGGGAATGTGTCTCACTCTTTTGTCAAAGGTAAGGTGGCTGAGCATGTTTGGAGTTGTTTCTGCATCTTCTAATCTGTCCCATTGGTCCTTATGTCTGGGTTTTTTTGGCCAGTACCATGCCATTTTTATCACAGTAGCTCTGTAGTATAATTTCAAGTCAGGGATTATGATGACCCCTGCCTTGTCTGTGCTGCCCAGAATTATTTTTGCTATTCTAGGTCTCTTCTGGTTCCAAGTGGATTTTAGGATGTTTTCTCTAATTTTATGAGGTGTGCTATTGGTATTTTCATTGGTATTGCATTAAGTCCATATAGTAATTTTGGAAGTATGGCCATTTTCATTATGTTAATTCTTCCTACTGAAGAACTTGGGATATCTTTCCATTATCTAACATCCTCTTCAACCTCTTTTTTCAGAGTACTGCAGTTTACTCCCTTCATTAGATTGATTCTGAAATACTTCATTTTTTCCAATGCTATTGTGAAGGCTGTGGTCTCCTTAATATCTCTTTCAGTGAGTTTCTTATTTATGTACCAGAATACTATTAATCTTTTAATGTTGACTTTGTACCTACCTATGCTATTGAATTTATTTATTAAATTTAGAAATCTTTTGATGGAGTTTTTGAGATTTCCTATGTAGAGTATCATGTTATCCACAAGTAAAGATAATTGAACTTCTTCCTTTCCTATCCTTACTTATTTTTATTTCTTTCTCTTATCTTACTGTTCTGGCTAATGTTTCCAGAAGTATATTGAAAGGAGAGGTAATAATGGACATCTTTGTCTTACTCTTGATTTTAGAGGGCAAGTTTTCAGTGATTGACTGTTTAGTATGAAGTTGGACAGAAATCCTACATCTATTGGAAGACAGAGTAGGTAGAACTCTTGAAGATATAGGTCTAAGGAAAGACTCTATAAAAATAAAATCACATCTCACAGGAAATAACACAAAGAGGCTTGTTTGTATTTGTTTGTTTTGTGTTTGCACAGCAAAAGAAAATGCCAGCAGAGTGAACAGACAACCCACAGAGAGGGCAAAGCATTTGCCAGCTGTTTCTCAGACAAAAGGCTGACATCTAGAATATATAAAACCTCAAAACAATCAGACCTCCCAAATTTAAAGACCCAATCCAAAAAATGGGCATCTGAATGAAGAGGTAAGAATGTCAAATAAATGTCTGAAAAAATATTCAGCATCACTGGTCATTCAAGAGATGCAAATTAAAACAATGCTGAGATTCCATTTCACCCCACAAAGAATAGCCATCATCAAGAAATCAACCAATAATAAATGCTGTCTGGGGAAGAGGAAAAAGGAACACCTCTCCACTGTTGGTGTGAGTGTAGACTGGTGCAACCACTGTGTAAATGCATGTGAGATTCCCCAAAACACTAAAACTAGAGGTTTAATTTGACCTATCTATTCCCCTTCTTGGTATCTTCCAAAAGAATTAAAAGTGTCATTCCAACCAGGGTGACAGGTCCCGAGAATGAGGTGCCCATGGGTGAAAAGAAAAGTAAGAGAGACAAGAAGAACAAGAGAGGCAAAAGTCTGGGATAGGGTGTTTACAGTCTCTCGGACTCCAGCATGGATCACCAATCTCAGTCACCATTTACTGAGTGAGAACCAATGATGTAGCTAGTACAAATGAGTGGATAACAAACATTTTAGTTACTAAAGCATTATCCTTTAATTCTGCCTCTTATGCTGCCTGCAACAATCCTCTGGTGGGCCTCCTATACGCAGCGCCACACTTATTCAGTTCAGCTGGGAGATATAAGTTGACCACCAGTTATCAATCCACTACAGTCACAGTCTTTACTTCCCATTACATTTTACAGTGCATTGCAAGACTGAAAAATAGGGGTCTCCTGCAATTCAAATACACTTTTATCTTCAGGTGAAAGGTTTCAGTTCATTTTGCAACAAATCATTGTATATCCATCCTCAGTGCTTTCTAATCAAAGAATGTCCTTCTCCACATAAAAGCATCATAGCACAGTGATACATACACACTCATGTTTATAGCAGGATAATTTGTAAAGCCTAAATCTTGGAAAATCCCAAATGCCCATTAACAGAGGGAATGAATAAGGAAGATTTGATTTTATTTACACAATGGAGTACTGTTCTACAATAAAAAAGGCTAAACTTGAGACATTTCTAAGTAAATGGATGGACCTTAACACCACACTCTTAAGTGAAATAAATTGGACACATGTTTAAATATCACATTCCTTCTCTGTTATGAGAAACAGAATGTATAAATAAGGACCAAAATAGATACTGAGAAATGAGAAGGAAATGTCCAAATGGGAAGGGGAACAAGGGAGGAGGGAAGGGAGATAAGAAGGAAGAGAAAAGAAGCAAAAATGGAAACAAAGCCTTTGTAAATAAGAAGAGGAGAAAGGATTGAAGGGAGAGGAGAGGAAAGGGAAAAAAATCAAGATTTATCATGTATGGGTACAAATTTCCTATGATGATTGTCATCACTATGTATATGTAAAATTTACCAAGAAAATGAATTTTTAAAAAGAAAATAACTCACAAGTTAAAATGAACAGAAAGAATTTAAGAATATAATCTATGTTTGAAAAACAGTCTGTGATGTGATTTACTCCAGTTCTAAAGCAGTGCTTTTTCAAACATATTTCACGTTACTTTACCTTCTGAATTGTACCTCCTCTTTTCAGGCCACTCCTTCTTTAAAATGGCTCACTCTTTGGCATTCTAATGCTGTATTTGAATTTTGCTTTCATAGATTTTCTTCAAGCATACAAAACTAGAGTAAAACTATTAAAAGTTTCATGTATAAAAAACATATTAGAAAATCTAATACATGTTGAGTTGATGCTGGTTTTTTTAAAAAAATACATAATCAGAAAACTTGAAATATTATTTGGTATTAAAGTTTGAGTCAATCAATTTTGTTAATGTTATAGGTAACAATGAACTTGTAAACTGTCCTTTTTGAGCTGCTGATCAAAAGAAGTTAATATAAGGTACTTTGAAAGACCTCATCAAAAGTAAAAGAGCAAAAGGAAAAGATAAATTGTGCACAGATAGCTTTTAAAATTGGGTGATGTTCACTGGCCATTGTTCTGTTCACTTTAGCATGAAGGTGTTCTCAACTGAAAGTGCAAGTGCATAAAAGAAATTGGACAGGATGATGTAGCAACACAGCCTATTCAACTACTTATAAGTGAAATGATTATTTTTATGAAATATTTTGCATGGCTGTTTCCCCATTTCCAGTACTTCTGAGAACCTCCCTGTAGTCAAGTGCTTTATCCTGTGTTAGATTTTCTTTTCTTTTAAAATAAATATACCATTGTATCATTGTCTAGTCACAGATAATGATGGGTAATATAACAATTTATTTTGTGGGAAAACATTTGGAAAATCATCCTTAGGTAGATGCAATAGCCAGAACCAAATTGCAAAGGAGAGAATTCCTTTCCATTAGAAAATAGGAAAATTAAGAGCTTTCAGGAGGGTACTTGGAAAGAGAGGCTGAGAGGACACAACAGTGGAGAACTGTGTTAGAAATGTGATGAAACCACTGGAAATAGTCCTTCCCATATCTGATTGAACCTCTTGTAAATTTAAAGATTCGCTCAAGTCTAGGTGAAGTAATGCATCTTGGAAAACTGAAGAGACTGAATTCTGGGTCACAGTTTTTGCAGGAAAATGAGACAGTAAGAAAACAGGGAGTTATCTACACTTCCAGTTACAGAAAAACATTTTGGGTGACCATGAAAAGATAAAAGAAAACCCATTCTTTACCTTTTATCCTTGAAAACTGAATATCTTTCCTGGTCAGGCATGAAAAAAACACAGTGCACCATTCTCATTTGTGTCCATTTCTTCTTGTTTCCTAAGCCTAATTAGAGTGTCACATGTGATAAGGAGATAAAAACTCTGACTTTTTTCCTCATGATAAGCACATCAAGGAAGACCTTGATCACAGACCCCGAGGTCTTGCTGTGGTGCTGACTGATCTTCCCTGGTGTCTGTTTACATCAAAAGCAGAGAATGTGAAGGAAAGAGTCTCAGGAACCCTTTTCTCTTTTGCCTTAGGAAAGAATAATTAGCCTCTGTGCAGGTGGCTCTCTGTCCAGTACAGATAGTGTCTCTCCTCTGCTCTTTGTCACTTTTATTTTTACAGAAATATGTTTGAGCCCGTTTTCCCATATGGCTAGTTAGTGCATCTTTGTATTGAAATATTCTATTTAGTAAAAAGTAATGAAAAGAGGTTTGTCAAAAGGAAAAACCAAGTAAATATAGAGGTCCAGTAAAAAATGATTCATAACACTAATATGATGAAGTAAATTATCAATTGAGGACAAAGAAATTTTAATAAATCTGCATATATTGTAATTACCCAGAAAGCATGAAATTTAAACACAATGTATTACACAATTTAACATGCTTCAACATTAAATCTTATGCAATCTTATTCAGGAAAATCCTTAAGCCCTTGACTCAAACAATGCAGTATGATGCTTGTTTTGGAAATAGATTAATATTAAGTAGAAATTCAGAATTTGGTGATGAAAAGAGCTGTAGAATGTTATTTCTTAAGTAGGCATACAGGAATGTGGACAATGATGACCAACATAAGAAAAACAGATGAAATTGAAGTGAAACATTTGGTGGAGGTGTCAAATGGCTTTCTCCTCCCCAGGTAGTTCTAAAGGCATTGCTGAACTGCAGTTCATTTACACTCATGAAAATGACACTGAGCTGTCAAAGAATAGATGAAGTAAACATTAACCTCATCTTTAGTACATTTTCTCCCAAGTGCTAAAGTTAGACGTTTGGGTTATGAGTAAATAAAGGAATAAAACTACATTATGTGGAAATTCAGACTTATGAAAAACATAGTTATCCAATAAACTAATTTAAATGAAGATTCTTTGATGATCTGAAGAAGTGCAAATACAAAATCTTTCCCTCTCTTTTCTACACATATGCTCTGTGTTATGACTTTAATAAATTATAGCAGAGGGACACTAAGTAAATGCATAATATCTGAACCTCAGTTGTCAAATCTGTGCATAAGGAGGTTGACATAGCCTTCTCATTATGTGGGGTTTTCACTAAGCAGCAAGTTACGTTTCTCCTATTATTTTATAAATGTTTATCACTCTTCCTCTTATTTACTATTTTAGATCTATTTATCCTTAGAGATAAATCCCTTTATCCTTAGAGAATCTCCTAACTTGACAGAATTTTCCTCAATGATATATTTTTTAAATCTGTCAGAAATATATAAAAATAATACCTATTCTCTCAAAATAACAGTCCTAATTTATCACACATATAAGTATAAGGAAACAAAGATGGCAAACTATAATGAAGTCAACAAAACTGTCAAAACAGCATCCTTACTTTCAAAACATTTCCCCCTTGTATAAAGGGAAGCTGCTTTAAACTCTCACCCTAGAGCTGGCAAAAATCTCCACTTTTACACTTAGCAGCAACTACCAAGTGTTTTATCAGTGAGAATGGACAAATCAGTACTACTGCAGGTAGGATAACCTGCTATAAATAAATGTAAGGCAATATTTTATGTCTTTCATCTTGGCAGGTTGTTTTTACAACTTTGTAAGCTAAAAGATACAGACCTCTGCAGATAAATGCTGCTCGGGGCTGAATAGCTTTACTCGCTCGTCAGACTTTTGATGCTAGCAAAGTACAGTGGAGAATTCGGAGGAGTATTATCAATTCACGGCAACCGTGGATGAGTGGATGGGGATTAGGGAGCATTCATTTTAGCCTGCTGTTATCTTTCCCTTGTCAGAACAGAACTCCGTAATGCTTGACTGCCTTTCAGTGTTAAATGTGATGGTAAAACCAGGGATGATGACTACTTTAAGAGGATATAAATAACATCTAGCATTCATGTAGCCCAGTATGATTTTAAAAGCACTTTCACATTCATTCTCCAATTTCACCCTCACAATTTTACGAGACAGTAATAATCTTCTCTTTCTTTTAAACAAATGTGGAAACAAAATAAAGCTCAAGAGTTGCAATTTACTTCACAAAGTAAGTAATATCTAAAATTGAGAAGTGATGTTAATAACACCTTCTAAGTTTCCCTTAAGATCAAGTCCCTGAACTTACTGGCTGTATGACCTTGAAGGAGGGACAACAGGTCACATTGAAACATTTCTCTTGTGTTACAATTAGGAAAGTATCATACTCCACATGACAGTTGTCAACATTGAATGAACTATGACTTCACTCTCCCATAATGCATAGCATGGAGTGTATGCACATCACCTGAATTTCCTTTCTGTATTTTCACACTTTTCATTCTTCAAAATTTACCTCACAACCTCCAAGTAAAACCTGCATGAACAATGAAAAAATATGTGATTTCATTAAAAACGAATTTGACAAGATAAATAGATGCCTACATTTTAACACTTATTTTAACAGTAGCTTGTTGCTTGTCCAAAAGCAAATTATTAACTCATAAGCTCTCATCGATGAGATGAGGAAAATACCCTACTCATCCACACATTTTTTTTCAAATAGACCTTTTGTGAGGGCTGGGGATTTAGCTCAGTGGCAAAGCGCCTGCCTGGCAAGCGCAAGGTCATGAGTTCGGTTCCCGGTACTGGAGAAAAAAAAAAAAAAAATGAACTAGACCTTTTGTGAAATAGGACACCAAGAGACAGAAGGAGGGAAGGGAGGAGAGGGAAAGGAAATATAAAAGAATTAAGGTGTGTTACGTATCTGTAATAACTCCTCACAAGGAATGTAATTACTGCATACTGCAGCATGTACTAATCAAACATTAATAAATAAAAGATGCTTAACAACATAGTCATTAGGGATGTATTAATCAAAACCATAATTCAGTCATTTTACATGTTGTTAGAATGTTTAATGTTGAAAACCAAAATCAAACAAACAAACTAACAGAACAACAAACTTCCAAGGTAAATAGTAAAGGGACGTGAGTGTACAATGGTGTTTTTGATCCCTAGACACTATCATGAAATTTCTGAATTAAGATTTAAAATAGTGTCCTATTAAGGATATCAAAGAGAAGAGGTCACAGTGAAAACAAAATTAGAAAGCTAGATATGGTGATGCATGCCTGTAACCCCAGGACTCAGAAGGCTAAGGCAGGAAAATCACTGCAAGTTCAAGGTCACGCTGGGCTGTGTAGTGAGGACGGGGCAGCCTCAATTGCATAGAGAGACCCTGTCTCAAAAAAAAGAAGAAAAAAGGAAAACAAAATTAATAGAATTCTAAAATATTAGAACACCTCAAAGAGCACTTTAGACCTCTAGTTTAAAAGGGTATCTGTCTATTACCTATCCCTAAAGGAGCTTCTGGTGCCTCTTAAGTAATATGCCTTTTGCTATCTAGAAAATAAAAGTTAAACTTGGGAAAATAAAATATAAAAATATTCTACTGCCAAATCTGGAGAGAAATAATATTGCTCCTGAGGTAGGTGGAACTGCACAGTGAAAACCACTTCTGCTTTTACCTCATGGCAACATAAAATTTATTTCTTCAAAACCATCATTGCCAGGAAAAAGACTGGAAGTCAACGTGGTTCACACATATTTTCTGTCATCTGATTCAGCCATGATTGCTCTTCTCTAGTCAGAGATACAAAAGGACATAGCTGTGCTCCAGAAGTAATGATTTGGGGGCGCTGACCAGTTTTTCCCTGGCCAAATTTCTACAGAGAATTATATCTATATCTGTATCATATTATATCTATATTATATATTATATTATATATATCTATATTATATCTATATCTGTATAGATATATTGCATTATAGATGTAGATTATATTATAGATAGATATATATCTATATTATATCTATATCTGTATAGATATATTGCATTATAGATGTAGATTATATTATAGATAGATATATATCTATATTATATCTATATCTACATCTGTATCTATATCTGTATCTGTATCTGTATCTATATCATCTACATCTCTGTATTGCTTACTGCTCCAGAACAGAACCATAAATACTATGGATCTAAATAGAGTTTAGACTCTCTTTTGGGGTAGAAGTCCAGCAAATTTTGACAGTAACAGTAGCAGGAAAAAATAACATATGTGAGTTATTTGAGAAGGCAGCAGAAGTAAATTGAAAGATATGTAAAACTAGGAAATGTTGAACAATTCCTGAGTACTTCTCATTTTCTTTAAAATTATAGGTTATAATGATACTTTTATATGTATTGACAAATTTTGTTACATTTGTAAATGATAATTAGCCCATCCTGAACCATTTCCATTTGCTGCATATTTTCCAATCTGATAGTTAAGTTACCTGTTTTATTTTTTATTTTCTTTTTTTTTTGGTTTTTCTCCGGTACCGGGAACCGAACTCATGACCTTGTGCTTGCCAAGCGGGCGCTTTTGCCACTGAGCTAAATCCCCAACCCAAAGTTACCTGTTTTAATTTTCTTTTTTAGTTGTAGTAAGATTACATAATTTTTAAGATAATTTTTTTTATTTTAAAGATGAACAAAAACATTAACAAACATATATACGTTTATAAAATAATAAAAAACAATAAAGGCAATACAGAATCTCAGACAAGGTGATAGGAAATTAACAATAGTTGCAGAATTACATATTGATATGTTTAAATTGGTTACTCAGATAAGCAAATATACACATGTAAGACTGATCTAACGAACATTAACTTCCTTTCAATAAAGCAATAGTCAGTAGTACAACTATGTTAGCTACCCTGTGTATATATATATACATTATAGAATTTTTAAAACATGTGAGATGCAGTCCAGGCCAACATCAAAGAAAAAGGCAGAAAATTAAATATTTTCATCATCAACCACAAGAAATGCAAAACCAGAATAAAAAACATTAAATTTGATAAATTTTAAAAGCTAAATAAGTCTGTAACATACAAAAGATATATACAAAAATATAAAATAAAACTAATGCAATCCAGTAAAAAATAGAAAAGAAAGACAAGGGCTGGGGATTTAGCTCAGCGGCAAAGCACCTGCCTGGCAAGCACAAGGTTGTGAGTTTGATTCTTGGTAACAGAAGAAAAGACAAAAAAAAAAAAAAAAAAAAAAAAAAAAAAAAAGACCAAATAGGATAAGAGTAATTATGTAATAAAGATATGATACTGAAGGTGAAAATCAAGCAACAAATATAAATAATATGCTGATTATAAGAAGAGTGACTAATTTATTGTACAAACTGATTATTTTGAGATGAAAAGAGCTGTTATAATAATTATACATTAGGAAAAGCAATGTAAACTAGCAGTATGCCTGGCAAATTTCGAGAGAAATATTGTCCTGCCAATTACAAGTCTAACAGAGAGACATCCACTGTTTTTCTATGTATCAGGAGCGAAGACAGACATAAGACAAAAAAGGAAAGAATAAGAGACCCTCAAATAAAAACGTAACATATGTGAAAGACCTAACAAATTTTGAAAACATACACCTAAATTTTATTGGTGAAAATTAGGGCATAGAACATGTTAAAGGAAGAAAATTATTTCCTGGATAAGAAAGTTCAATTTCATTAAGAGTTCCTCCCAAACACCTAAAACTATAGTGAGATTTGAATTCAAATTATGCCTTTTTTTTTTTTGCTAAATTACAAGTGAAGGATGTATTGGCTAATTTGAAGGGTTTTACAAATGATTAATGCTTTAAGGTACTGTTGGTAAATTAGAAAAAAATAGTGAGACTGAACTTATAATAATAGTATAAAGTTATAGTAAGTGAAAGAACGTGCCACTGTTATAAGAACATTAGTATTAAACTATTAGCAACATGAGTACTGATAATACACTATTTAGTAATTATATATTAAAACACAACCATTCTTTCACCTTTCTGCATGCCAAGTCTTTTTTATCAACATCCTTTTGAAAATGTTTTCAGTAGTAAAAATGATTGAAAAGCTAGAAAAATTAATTCAAGTAATAAGTATATCTGTTGTAGGTTTTGACTCTGTATACATAGAATGAGAAGAACAGTATGCAAATATTATGCACTAATTTCCTGGTCTTGATGGACACTGTGATGGATTACTTAGCTTCAAATTTATTTTTTTATCAATGTGATTCTCTGCAAATTACTTAATCTTTCCATGTTCCAATTTTCTCAACTGTTAAAGGAAAGTATAATACCTTGTTGAAGCAGTCAACATTACTAAAGTAATGATGTGTAACAATCACAAAATTTCAGTAGCATATACTATGAGAAGCACTTGTATAGTTCACATTTCTGAGTCAGAAAATATGGGATTGGATGGTGACATGAGACTCAACTGATGGCAGCTTATTTAGGGTGTTTTGTTCCGTGTATCTATTATCTTCCTCCTGGAACTATCAGTCTAGCATAGACTAGGTATTTCAGCTGTTAGAGGCAATCCCAGTCATACCAGGACTTCTCTCACATTTTCTTGGTTACAGCCAGTCACAGGACCAAATCTCAAATAAAGAGACAAGGGAGATGCACTCCACATGCTGAAGCTGAATGTGGAAATTAATACTTTCAATAATAGCTGGGGTTTTAGAAAAAAAAAACTTCTGTAGAAAATTAAAATATTTAATACTTGGCATAAAACTCTCAATAGTTTACTAGCATCGTCACTTCAGTTATTTTGCTTATTCCCTTTTATTCTATACTTAGTGGCCGTATACCAATCAATATACTGTGCTAAATTTGTTACTGCACAACTTAAGCAAATTAATCCCAACAGTTATTTTTCCACTCAAAGTACAAGGTATCTAAAGAATCAAATATTTGGTCTTAAAGAATCAGAAGAAAATAGACACGGTCTATGTTTTTCTCACCTGAATTAAATTTAAAATTATATACACCAAAAGGCAGAAAATAAACTAGAAAAAGTGGGCACAAAAATGAAATCACAGTTGCAATTACTCTTCTCAACAGTTGGAGTATACTAAGCTAATAGCATACTGTTCTGATTGGAACAGCTTCGTGTGTGTATTGTTCTAGAATTCTGCCTGTTTTACCATATGATGATTTCAGCATGTGAAATTTCTATATACTTGGTAAAGTAATATTCATAATTTATACATGAGGTAATTAAGATTTACATAGCTTTTACTTTGATGAAGTTCTTAGACTAATTAGCAATTGAGCTGTTATTATAACCTGAATGTTCTTCTTAAACCAGTGTTCTCTCCATTAAATGAAGAACATCCTGGATCTGGCTTAATTGTGGAATAAAACGCATCCACAGGCTTTGCTGATTAACAAAGGTACCACACAATTTTCATCAGTCCTCCTCACCAATCTGTTCAAGATATAAAACTGCAAGGGTTTACAAGTGTTGACTTTGGAGAGACAGTGTGAGCCCCAGAGGAAGGTGTTTCATTTTCTGGGCAGTCTAGACTAAAAGACGCAGTTTAAAAGGATTCGCTTCTCCTGAATTGTTTCCATAGGTAATAAATACATAAGTTCAGTGCTTTTCCATTTTGCATTCATTTACAGGAAACATAGCTTAAAATTTCAGTTGGTCTTACATAATTAGAATAAAAGTCCTTACTGTACTAGGTAATTGATCTTTCCTTTCTTCATTAACTTATGGTGGGCTCATTTAATAGCTAAATCCATTAAGTTAATTACATATTGAATCTGCTTGCTGCCTAATTAGGGTACACATAAACATGCAATTTGGTAATTTAACTTCAAATTATAAATGTTAATAAAGTGAAATATTTAACTTAATTTTTAAATAGGAGAATTAATTTGAAGTACCTTATGAAGGGAGATGTGCACATACCAAAACATGGCATTTCTAAGACATTACACAATAATAAAAATAATATTTTTTTACATCATAACTTCATCTCAAATCTTAAGATCAAAGTATACATCTTAGTTAGTACAATCATTTGATTAGTTGCACTTGTGATTTTCCAAATTAAGAAGTTTAAAACATTTTGTTTCTATTCCTCCTTAATCTTTCACATTCTTATAGGCCACATCCATTTAGTCGACATATCCTGCTAGTCTGAAAGAATCACTCTAACACTTGCATCATCTCTTTTCCACTACTGTGCTATATTTGAACTAACACCATTAAACGCAGAAGAATGTAATACATTAGATTAAGTCAAATAGTTCTTCATTCTAATCCACCTTTGGTGTTCTCCATGATTTCATTCATATCAACATGAAATGAGAGGGAAAAAAGTGGATGAAGGGCCTTGCAAAACAGTGACATCCTAACTCTACACTTCACTTTTGAGAAAATGCACATAAAGTCCTATGTGTTTAGAGGTAAAGCATAAACAACATTACTATATAATATTCAGTAAAGGAAATCTTTCTTGCCTTTGGGAAAATGTAATGGTTTCCCTCTCTAATCTCTCTTCATTGCTTGTAAATTAAAGGTAAACCCTTTGATATTTCATGAAAGCTTTGAAAACCACACCAACTCTCTAACCCAGAGGAATTCTTTCCTCCAGTTGTGTACCTATTTGCACCTTACTTAAATTATTCTTGGAATTCTCTCTCTTGCTAAGTATACCACCTTGTCTTCTCAGTTGTATTGCCAATGCAATCACATCTGGAACTCTTTCAAGTCTTTAAAGCAGAGGTAGCTTACTTCCTTTATGCATTTGGTAAATATGTCTATTTTACAATCTATGTTATATTATGATTGCTGAAAGTATCTCTCTCTAAAATCATGAGTTCTTGTCCTTAATTTTTAAGCTCCTAACACAGAATCTCACACATAGTAAAGTTTGGTGAATTAATAAATATATGAAGCAGTTAAGAAGAGCACATCAACTACTAAAAATGCCTTCAACTCACATCTAAACTGAAAGTTGAGCTGCTCTCTGTCTTGCTTTTCATGGAATAAAATGTGTACCAAAATTCACTTATGTAACAGTTTGCATACAGTGTCCTGTGATAAATTTCCTGTGGCTTTCTATGAACCAGAATAGTACTCTGCATGAAGAATGTGATTTAAAGTTAAAGACCATAGACTTCTGGCTCACTTTGACATTTTCTTACGATATGACCTTGTAAAAGTTATTTAACTTCTCTGAGTCTCAGTCGCCTCCTTAGAGAAGATGATAAAGTCGACCTTAACTTATAGACTTTTATAACAGATTGTTGTAACCCCAGGGTAGGTCTGAGTCACTAATGAAGACTTATAGCTCTCAGCCCCTTGCTGAGATCTCTAATTTCCTTCTTAACCTGCATGAGCTGTTCACATTAAACACACTTGACATCCAAGTTCTTAAAGAACAAGTTGTATAGTGAGATTTGGGACTCAGGTTTCAAAACAAGAATTATGGTTTATGTTATTGCTAACATCCTCCCCTACCAGAGATCTGAGGATTCTCACCAGCAAGTTCCCACTGGTCTGAGAGTCTCTTTAATGCAGAAAGGGAGTGAAATAAATAACTTGGGAAAGGTTTATTTTATCCTACATGGAGGTCATAATTCTTCATCTAGAGAAAGAAATAAAAAACAAGGTCAAAGCTTATTTGCTTAATGAGTACCCCTAGGATAACCAGAAACCTAGACAGACAACCCCCACATGCATACACTTTCACTATCCAGACCCTCCAGTTTGACACAGGAATTTTGGTGCCATGAAAGTTTACTCCCTTTATTGTTTCACTTTTTCATGTCAGGGATGAATAGGCATTATTGAAAAATTCCCAAAACCCTGAGAATAGAACTCATGGTATTTTGTATGCATCTGTTAGGCTATCAAAGCCTGTTCCTTCTTTTGTTTCTCTTTCTTCCTTCCCCTCACGTTCTTTTCCTTCCATACTCATCCCTTTCCCACCTCCTTATCCTTTTTTTCCTCCTTTTTCCCAGTCTTATCAATCTATAAACAAACTTCTCCTACTCAAGTCGATTAGCTCTTAGCGTTTCTGCTCAGTGTATAATCTTTAACACAGAAATTTTCTGAAGCTTGATCAATATTTTCTTAACAGTAAATTCAAATTCTGACTGTTATTTTATATATAACTTCTGTTCAGTTACTTCATGACTTTCAAATCACAGGTCATCAATTGGAGGAAAAAGTTAGCTTCTTTATGGAATAACTCTGTTGTGTCTATAAGGAAATAAACAGTAAACACGCAATGATATTTGTTATGAATTACAAAGGCCCCAATGTGTACTGACATAATATAATGTGCTAGAATCAGCTCAGCACCTGCTTCAGAGACCCATTTGCTAAATATTTAGAAATTCTCCTAGCCAGATAGTAAAACCCTTTTTACCTGACCATAATGTAAGTACACAGAGACCAGGAAAATTTGCAAATGCTACAAATCAAGGCTTTGTTTTTTCAATAACTATTATCAACCAAAATGATTATTTATAATACTTATTATAAATAAGTATTTATTTATATTTTGTGACAAAAGTGACATTTACTATTACCAATACAGACTAGTATGTATTGAGCTAAACACTTGAGTACTGTATTAAGTAGTTCTCCATATAGATCTGTTCCCTTATAGTGGTAGTGATAATGAAGAAAGCTAAATTATACAGCACATTGTAAACTCTAAGGAAAGTTGTAAGACTGTTTCCTATTTTGATATTTGTAAAAGTTCAAATGCACATGATCACATAATATAAAAGCAACAGCTGGTTAGATTTTCTTCTTAAAGTTCCAAATATTGTTTATATTCACTAATGTACTCATCTCTTTTTGGCCAGATGAGTAAATTTTGTTCATGTTTTCTGTTTAGTGTTTAGAATAAAGACTTGTAACATAGTAAGTACTCAACAATAACTTCTAAGCAGATGAATGAAAGAATCTCTTAAAGCATATGCAGAAATAATAACCAGCATCTACTAAAACCATGTGTAAAACCCATGCTCCACAGTTTCACACGCATAAGCTATGAATAACTAATAGGGTGAGCGTTTACATTTTAAAATCATATTAGGGAATCAAACCAAGATGGCAGAGTGGTAAGCAGCAGAGAAAGAGTCTGAGAGTCACTGTCCAGACACTAGACTGTAGCACTGTGGGGAAGACAAGAAGAAGGAAAAGAGGTCCCCTGAACCCAGGAAGGATCGGAAGTATGAATTGAAGCCAAGGAAAGAGTGAAGGGAAAAGCTTCAAAGAGATGGAGCCAACTGTGCCTTCTTCCTGAGATGGGGCTCACTATGGGAGAGAAGTTGTTCAAACCTATGGATGAATGGTGACTGCTGGCAGCCTCAGAGGCCTTCACAAAGAGATGCAGCAGTAGAGGGGAGCAGTAGATGTGGAGGACTGCACTAGCTGGTGGTGAGTGCTGAGGGTTCAGTTGACCTACATGAGAAAATGACTGGCTGGGACTCATCATGGAGAGGGGGCCCATTGAGCTCAGAACTCAGAGTGGCTGATGGCTCCATCTAGGCTCCCAGATGGACTCAGGCCCATAGAAGGTACTCTCATGGCTGCAGGCCAAATGAGTCTGGTCTCAGCCAGAAAGTGTAGGATCACTTAGATTATCCACTACTCTGCCAAAAAGCTACTCTGGCTTGCTAGAATCAACATGGATTGGGACTCTCTCTCTCCACATGTTGTCTACGAGTAACAGCAGAGACATATCTGGAAATGGACTTTTTCTTTTCTCTCTCTCTCATTTATTTTTCATTGTGGTGGTGGTTGTGGTTTTGTTTTTGTTTTTCATTTTTTTCTCTTTCTTTGCTTAATCTTATTTTTATATGAGTATGAATATGCTCTCTAGCCTCTTTGAGTTTGTGGTTCTGTTTTGTTATTTTTATCTCTTCCTTCTCCCTTTCCCGCCAGTCTTTTGCACCATTTTCCCAAAGTTAGAGATCCCTCTTTGCCCTTCAGCCTTACTTTTTATTGCTTCCTCTTTTTCACTTCTCCATTTTCTCCCTAACCCATGTTAAAATTTAACCCCAAGGGAAAGATTGACATATTAAGGACTTCTATTCAGTATATAATTTTCTGGTTTATTTTAGATTTTGTTATATAATTAGAAGTATAGTTCACACAGTTGAAGGTGGCAAATTAATGGTTAGCTATGTTTGTCATTTCCTAGGGGTGTTTGATGTCATTGTCATTGCTGATGGGACCACTTTAGCCAAAAGTGACATAATTGTTTCAAATAGCTATTTTTCCTGGTAGTCCAAGACTGAGATTGACTAAAAGTTGCAGAAAATATGGTGTCACAGTGCCAAAATAACAGAGGCTGTGCCAAGCAAGTAGCAAATTCTCATCCCCAATGAACTGAGTGAGTAGGATCTTGCCACAGACTCAAAACTCAAAACCCAGTTACAACTGAATGATGTCATGGAGAAGTAGTTATTTCCCAAGGATTCAAAGTACTAGCAATAAAACAATCCACTATAGGCTGTTTCACCCCAGAAATTAAACTTACAAAAGATAAAAATGAGAAGATACTTAAACAAGATTAAATCCCAGACATCCAGTTCACCAAAGGGAAATCCAGAGTACAATGGGGTTGAATAGTCCAAAAGCCACCCACCTGGCCTCTCTGAAGTGGTAACAACAAAGGAATTGAATAAAGTGCTAGAAAAAAATTCAAATCAGAAATAATTTCTCAGTTAACTACAGAGATTGTGTCCATAATGAAAACCATGCTTAGTGACTCTAAAGCAAAGACAAAAACAGAGGACCTTAAGAAAATTATGGAAGTCATGAATCCTCAGCATAGGAAAGAAATGGAATCCATAAGTCAGATTCAAGCAGATATCCAAAAGAATAAAAATAACAATGAAAGTATGTGCAGCACATTAAGCCAATGTGAGGACAGGATCTCAGATATAGAAGACAGGCTTGTGGTTAGAAGTCATGAAAAGAAAGATTTCTCAAAAATAGCAAAAGACTATGAGAAATCAATACAACTTCTAGATGAGGCAAAGAAGAATAACTTAAGGATGACTGGGGTCAATGAAAACCAAGACACAGAACAAATATAAAAATAACTGTTCACAGACATCATGGCAGAAAACTTCCCTGGTAGAGAAATAGAATTTGATGCACAGGTAATTGAGGCATATAGAACTCGAATTACCCATGATCAAAAACATACAACCATACATATCATAGTCAAGATTCCAGAAATTCAACACAAGAATAGAATCATAAAACCTAGTAGAAACAAGACACAAATCACCTATAAAGGAAAGCCTATCAGAATCACACCTGACTTCTCAGCACAAGCTCTCAATTCAAGGAGAGCTGGAAGTATTTCAAGTTTTAAAGGAAAAGAACCTTCAATCCAGATTGATGCACCCCACAAAACCATCTTTCAAAACAAATGCAGAAATAAGATACTTCCATGACAAACAACATCTGAGGATATTTATGCCCACCAAAAGAGCACTCCAAAATATTTTCAAGGAATTCTAGAAAGAGATAACAAGGACTGCAACACCATGAAACCAAACAGAAGGAATCCACCAGACAAGACAAACAAATGAACAGAAGGAGAGGAAAAAAGAGGGGGAGCTAACAACAGGAAAATAACATGACAAAGATAAGTCAATACATATCAGTTATAACCATTAGCGTTAGTGGTCTCAATTCACCAATCAAAAGGCACAGTCTTGTAGAATGGATTAAGAAGCAAGATCCAACAATATGATGCATACAAGAAACACATTCAGTTCAAAAAGAAATTCATATACTGAAAGCCAAAGGTTAGAAAACAATACTCCATGCACCAGGAACTAAGAAAAAAATCAGGGGTAGCTACTATTTGGGAAGAAGTGAATTTCAAGCCAAGACTGATTAAGAGAGATAAAGAAGGTCACTACATCCTTGTAAAGGGAACAATCCAAGAGGATGAGATAATAATCATAAATATATATACAACAAATACCTGTGCACCCAACTATATAAAACAAATATTAACAGACAAAAAATAAAATAAGCACTAATACAATTGTATTGGGGATCTGAATACCACAATACTACAGTGTCACAAAAAGTCAGATCAACTAGACCAAAAATCAAAAATAAAATATTATAATTGAACCAAACTTTTGAACAAATGGACTTAGTAGATGTCTACAGAGTGTTTCAACCCACAACATCAAAATACACATTCTTCTCAGGTGAACATGGGATGCATTCCAAAATAGACCACATTCTAGCTCACAGAACATACTTAAGTAAATGCAAAAGAATTTAAATTATTTCATGCATATTATCAGATCATAGTGCAATGAAATTTGAAAACAATGGCAAAAGAGACCATAAGAACTTCATAAACATATGGAAATTAAATAGCACTCTCCTGAAAAACCAATGGGTCACAAATGAAATTAAAGAAGAAATTAGACTTTCTACAATTAAATGATAAGGACAATACAATACAATGGAACTTATGGGCCACAAGGAAAGCAGTCCTGAGAGGGAAATTTATAGCAGTGAATACCCATATCACAAAAGTAGAGCAAGCGCAAATAAACAACTCAGTGGTAAACCTCAAGTTTCTAGAAAAACAAGAGCAGGCTAAGACAAAACCTCCTATGAGGGAGGAAATTATAAAGATCAGAGCAGAAATTAATGCATTGGAGAGTAAACCAAATAAAGAATCTATGAATCAAAGAGTTGATTCATTGAAATGTTAAATAAAATCAACAAGCCCTTACCCCAACTTATCAAAATAAAAGGATAGGAAATACTCAGATCCATGCAATTAAGAATAAAAAGGATGAAATCACAATAGACTTTGCAGAAATCCAGAAGATAATCTACACCTACTTTGAAAATTTGTATTCTAATACTATGGAAAATGCAGAAGAAATGGACAGATACCTAGATACACATAAATTACTGAAGTTGAATCAAGAAGATAAAAATCCATAAACCCATATCAATCAATGAAATAAAAAATGCAGTTAAAAACCTACTAACAAAGAAAAGACCATGCCTTAATGGATCCACGGCTGAATTCTACAAGAAATTTAGAGAAGACCTAACACCAGTACTTCTTAAACTCTTTAATGAAATTGAAAGGGAAAGAATACTCTGAAATTCATTCCTGGAAGCAAATATTACCCTGACACCAAAACAAGATAAGGACCAACTGAGAAAGAGAATTACAAGTTAATCCCCCTAAGGAACATAGATGCAAAAATCTTCAATAAGATACTGTCAAACAAAATGCAGCCAATTCTCAAGATTACACACCATGACCAAGTGGGATTCATCCCAGGGATTAAAGAACAGTCCAACATATGTAAATCAATAAATGTAATACAATATGTTAACAAAGATAGGAACAAATACTATATGATCATTTTAAGAGCTGCAAGATGCAAAAATACTGTCAAACAAAATGCAGCCAATTCTCACAATTACACACCATGACCAAGTGGGATTCATCCCAGGAATTAAAGAATAGTCCAACATATGTAAATCAATAAATGTAATATAACATGTTAACAAAGATAGGAACAAATACTATATGATCATTTTAAGAGTTACAGAAAGAGCTTTGACAAAGTCCAGCACCCATTCATGACAAAAAACCTGCAGAATGTTTAAATAAATGGTCTTTATTTCAAGCTGATAAAAACTATCTATGACAGACCAACAGCCACCATCATACTAAATGGACAAAAGCTAAAAGCTTTCTCTCTAAAATCAGGAACAAGACAAAGATGTCCATTGTCTCCATTCTTATTCAACATAGTCTTGAAAACTTTAGCCAGAGCAATTATATGAGAAAGAAATAAAAGGAATAATGATAGCAAAGAAAAAAGTTAAATTATTATTTGCAGATGGCCTGATACCCTACATAGAAGACCCCAAAACCTCCACTTAACCTGCTAGATTTAATATGAAAATTTAGTAGCATAGCTGGATACAAAATCAACACTCAAAAATCAATAGCCTCCATGTACACAAATAATAAATTCAAGGAGAAAAATGAAATACCTTGGAATCAATCCAATGAAAGAGGAAAAAGCTCTACTCTGAAAACTCCAGTACTCTGAAAAAGGAGGTTGAAGAGGATATCAGGAAATGGAAATATATCTCTTACTTTTGGGTAGGAAGAACCAATATAGTGGAAATTGTCATACTTTCAAAACTGTCATACAGATTTAATGCAAATATAATCAAAATTCCACTAGCATATCTCACAGAATTAGAGAAAATAATCCTAAAATTCATTTGAAACAAGAAGAGACCTAGAATAACAAAGACAATTCTGGGAAACAAATGCAAGGCAAGGGGTATCACAACCCTTGAATTGAAGTTATAGTGAAAACTACCATTGTAAAATCATTGTAATACTGGTTAAAAAAAAAAAAAAAAAAACAGACTTGAAGATCATTGGAACAAATTAGAAAGATACAGAGCCAACTCTAGACATACTAAGGCATCTTATCTTTGACAAACTTTTCAGACATATTTACTAAAGGAAAGATAGTCTCTTTAATAAATAGTGCTGGAAACTAAATTTGAAATGCATCAAATATCTAAATATTAAAATAGAAACATTAAATCTGCTGGAAGATACTTCCATAAAGTAAAACTCTTGAATAGATTGGGGTAGGGAAAGACTTTATGAATAGAACCCAAATTGCATAGGAACTATCACAAGGAATCAGCAACTTGGATCTCATCTTCTTAAAAATTTTTTTCACAGCAAGGCAATCCACCAACAGAATGAAGAGAAAGCCCACAATGTGGGAGAAAATGTTTGCCAGCTGTTCCTTGGACAAAGGATTACTATCAAGAACCTATAAAGCAATAAAAAAAAAAAAAACAGAACTCTCAGATTTAAAGACCCAATCCAAAAATGGGCGTCTGAGATAAATACATACTTATCAGATGAAGAAATGCAAACAGTAAATAAATATGTGAAAAATGTTCAACATCATTGGTCATTCAAGAGATGCAAGTTAAAACAAGGCTGAGATTTCATCTCACCCCAGAAAGAATGGCTATTATCAAGAAATCAACCAATAACAAATTCTGGAGGGGCTGTGGTGTAATAAGAGCCCTCCTCCACTGTTGGAGGGAATGCAAACTGGTGTACCCACTGTGGAAATCACTGTGGAGATTCCTCACAAAACTAGCATCGGCGGTCCCTTTTGACCCAACTATTGTCCTTTTGCATATCTTCCCAGAAGAATGAAAAACATCGTACCACAGAAATATATGTGCACCCATGTTTATAGCAGCACAACTTGTAATACCTAGATGCTGGAAGCAACCCAAATGCCCATCAACTGAGGAACGGATAAAAAAAAGATGTGATCTTTCTATACAATGAAGCACTACTCAGCCATAAAAAAAGATAAAGTAGAGAGTTTTATAGGTAAATGGATGCAACTCAAGACCATGTAAATAAGTGAAACATACACATGTGTAAACATCATATTATCTCAGTAGTGTGAGAAGCTGAAAGAGTAAATAAAATCCGAAATGTGCAATAGGCATTGTAAAATGGGATGAAACTTCAAAAGGGAAGAGAAACTGGGATGAAGGGATGGAGAAAAGAAGGAATGAAAAAGTAAAATAAAAGACAAAAGATATATAGATAGTTATGTAAATAATTTCTCTTAGTACATTGAAAAGAAAAGTTTGTGTTAATATTGTTTAGACAATTAAATGCCAATATCTTATACTCTGAATAACTAATGTGAGGATAACAATACACAATATATTAACCATTGTTACCCTTCTATTATTTTGTTTTGAAATTTTATTTCATATAATTCTTGGCACTGTCTGAGGTAATACTAGAAGTCTTTTGTGTTGTTAGTTTCATTTTTTGCTGCTTTGATGTCCTAATACTATAGATTCAAAACATTTACCTTTCATGGTCGTTTTGTTTGTAAAAAGTCCAGAATTGTCATGGCATATAAGGTGGGTGAAGAAACACTATAATTATTTTCTTTGACATAAAATGCCTTAAATATTTTGAATCAGTTTAAAACAATAATGCAGACACAAAGACACTCACAGCACACAAGTTCTATAACTGATCCCCAAAGTGGCAAGAACAGTGAGACAAGTGTATTCAAAGTGAGCGGGGATGTTTTGAAGGGAATTAATTACAATACTTTTATTGTAATAATTTTTAATTTAAATATTCACTATTTTATTTTTTTAGTTTTATAAATAATAAAATTCAGTGTAAGAAAATAAGACACTGATAGGCAACAGCCTCATTTACACCTTTCCATAGTTTTTTCCTTTACATGTACATATATTTTGTTACAATAATTTGTGGCCCTCAAGGGAGAAAAAGCACAAAAATTCAATCATAAAAATAAAGTTAGACTGGTCTTCTACACACAAGTCAAACATTGTACAACCGAGCTACGTTTTGCCCTCATTTGAATTTTGAATTTTGGAATAGGCATTGACAAATCATGTGTGGTAACACACATCTGAAATCCCAGCACTCAGGAAGCTGAAGCAGAAGGATTGCCGTGAGTTCCAGCCTGATGGGTTACATTGTGAATTCAGTGTCAGACTGGACTATATAGTGAGACCCTGCCTCAAAAACCAAAAAAGAGGAAAAAAAATACATAATTTAATTAATGTGCTATTGGAATCCTACTAAAAATTCCATCTTGTCTTTTTTTCCCTTTTTTTGGTACTGGGAATCAAATTCAGAACTTTGCATATACTTCATGGTGTTCTACCACTGGCCTCCTCTCTCAGGGCCTAAAAGTTTCTCTTTAAACAGCAGAAGTCTCAGAATAACTTACAACCTGATCCGGGCATGCTCCTGGAAAACAGCCAAGTACTCCTTTTTCTTTAAAATAAGTTTCTATTTGTTTTACTCCTTACTCTAATTATTCTTATTTCCTTGAAAAGAAGAATATTCTGCCATTTTAACCACAAGATTTATATATATATATATATATATATATATATATGTGTGTGTGTGTGTGTATGTATGTGCATATACATATATGTGTGTACACGTGTGTACATGTGTATACATATGTATGTGTATATGTGCATATGTACATATACATATACACATATAGATATATAAATCTCTGCATATATATCTTTGTGTATATATGTAATATATATAGGTACTCAGTGAACACATCATTTATTCTGGTATTCTTCATTGTGTGTTTATAATACCTTGTATGATATTTAATTCCCAAAATGCAAAGAAGTAAGTACAACTATTACCAACTATTATCTTTTTGTTTAAGGTTAAAGACTTCTCTAAATTAATTGGTCTTTTATATTTTTTTGATGTGTGTATATTAAAATTTTTTCAAGTTTTTATTCAATGAAATTTATACATGCTTACTAAATTATATGGACTTCTAGAATTTTAAACTTTAATCTTTGTCATATATGTTACAATGTTTTCTTTCATGTATATTTACATTTTGTTAGCATTGCGTCTTGGGGAAGAATCAAACATTTTTAAATTTACCTGGTGTTAGCTTTGCGCAGTGGCAGTATCGTAGCCAATGAGGTTTATCCAAGGCGCGATTATTGCTAATTGAAAATTTACCTGGTGTTGTTCTTTTATCCTGTTGTTTTGCTGTCTGTGGTGTCATGTTTCAACACTGTTGTACTACACCATGGTTATACTCTGGTTCAATAACAGTTTTTTCCAGAAATGGTTTCAGTTTTTACACTTAATGCTTTAATTTTTCTATTATTTACTATTATGTATGATAGGTAGTGTGAATCTAATGTTACTTGTCTTTCCAAATGGAAATCCATTTGCCTCTCCAGAATTCATTAAAACATCCATCATCTTCTCCCATTCAATACAAAATGTCACATTTATCATACACTAAGTGCATTATATTCTTGGGTAGTATTGTATCTTTCGTCATTTCATCAATCTGTCTTTTTATTCCTGCACCAGAAAGCCACATATATGCTTTATTTTACGTTTCTGTAAATGTCAGTTTCAACAGCTAGATGATACAGTTTCTATCATATATCTTCTATCCAAGTAGTTCCTATTGGCTTTAGGTACAGGATAAAAATTTAAAAACTGGATACAAGATAAAAAGTAAAATAGAGAAAACAAGAGCTCAATTCTCATACAACTTTCTATCACTGTATTGTCTATTATTGTACTCACTAGTTTTCTACAGCTGTTTAATTCAAATTCATATTAATTAATATGAGCTAAAATGAAAAATTCAGATTCTAGACCAGAGTAGCATATTTTAAATGATTGGTGAAGTTCAGGACACAGTAAGCCAAAATTTGACACTGATTTTTCAGAAAACAGTAGAAGTAGGAAGGTTACTTTCTCCTTGCTCTAGATCTTCTACCAAGAAACAGGTCATAAAACCACTCAGCAAGTGTTCTCTCCATAGTCAGAGAAGGGGAACATTTTAGCCCTAAAAACACAGACGCAGAGAAAAATCTAAACAAACCTTGCTAAATTTCCCCCACCCCAACTTCATTTCAAACCTTTTGTACAATCTTACTTCATGACTATGTACTGCTTCATTAAACTTAAACTTAGCTAAATCCTGGAAACAATGCAAATGGCCATCAACTGAGGAATGGATAAAAAAGATGTAGTACTTTTATACAATGGAGTATTACTCAGCTATAAAAAAACATAAACTCGAGGCTTTTATAGATAAATGGATGCAACTAGAGACCATACTCATAAGTGAAATAAATTGAACCCACATGTGTAGACATCGTGTTTCCTCCCTAGTGTAAGAACATGAAAGAGTAAGTGGAATCCAAAACAGACAATAGAAATTGGAAAAGGGAAAAAAAATTGCTCAAAAGAGGAAACAACTGGGATTAGTGAAACAAAAAAAGGAAAGAAAGTAGGAAGGGAAAAAAATATATATATATATATACAGAAGGATGGCTGGGATAACTGTACTGCTGATGTCTAATGGTTTTTTGAAAGTAATGGTTAATACTTTATCTATTTATTTTGAAACCAATTTTGCATGCTTATATCTGGTAATCTGAACAACTAATTTGAAGACAACAATATGCAACATAACAACCATTGTTGAATTCCTATCATCTTATTTGGTGAAACTCTGTATCATTTATAATTCTTTTGTTTTTATTTTTATTCTCTTTATGGTTTGATTAATCTTGCATTCTTACATCTGGTAATCTGACCAACTTTGATGAAGATAAAAATATGTAATATAACAACCACTGTTTATACTTATCATCTTGTTCTGAAACCCTATATCATTCTTACCATTTTTGCTTTGTTTTTGTTTTTATTTTTTTTTTTTTTGTCTATGCTGTTGGCATTTTGCTATTGCTCTTTTTTTTCAATTCTCTCTAAAATAAAAATCTTAAACATAAAAAACATAAGAATATCTATTTCTTCATTTTATTTTCTTATTAACACTTCCACATCATATAAAACCTAAATAAGTACATATTGTTTTTCTTATTAATCTGTCTTTTGCTGTAGGGGCTTCAGTCCTCAACCCAGGATGGGGGAGGAAAAGAAATAGTTCCTCCCCTGTCTTCTCAATCATCACATGCATCTACCATCTTAGGAAGATGAATATATAATTTCCTATGTCAGCAGAAGGTCCTATCAGCCAGTCTTGCTCCCTATAAGGCTTTCCTGCTCTCAGGGTGAGCTAGAATGAACCATCCTAACATAAGGCTCCAGTGGATCTAGAAGAAAGCTTTGCCATCTGCTGACCCTGTTCATTCACCTGTCTACCTCCTCACTCTATTCTAACCTCCTTGAAGTTAAGGGACATGTCTAATTCATTGTTATAAATCCATCACAGGAACTACTTCTTGAAGATGTTTAATAAAGACTGATTTAGAGAAATGTCTGGAGGAAGATTATAGCATAAAATATGTTTAAGAAATAATAAATAAGGAGCAAAGTAATGAGTCCCTTGCTGTCTCATCATCTTAATTTCCTATTTCTACCAGTCCGAAGATTGTCAATTGACATTGAAATGCCTCTAACTTGGGAAAATAATCAGTCTCTAGAATATGCGAAGAGACGCTGAGAAATTCCTGCACTTTACTTCTGTCCTTCATTCTAATTCAAAGCAGGGAAAGAATATATCCTCAGCCTTAATACTTCTAATTTTTACATTAAGATGAAAGCCACCAATCTTGTGCCTCATACAAAATAAGGGCAAAAAAAGCATTAGGCGCATGATTACATATCAATTATTCTTTATGATCTATATAATCTGATACCATCTGGCAATTTGGAAAAAACTCAACCATAGTAGCAAAAATCAACAATGCAGTAGTCAAATACACTCTTACCTTGTATTAGTGCAGCTAGGCCCAGTGGGATGCTCCACTTAACTTGTGAAATATCAGATGATTTTTAAAAGGAAATAATAATGACCTTGGTTCACTGACCCACTAGAAAATCATTTCACTGGTGAGTTAAATTCTGTCTTTGTGAGGATCAGAAACACTTAAAATCAAGGGAGTCCATTTTACTTCAAGTAAAGGAAAGGAACAGATAAGGTAAGTTAAATAAAAAGAACAGCTGAATTTACTGTAAAATTGTCTGGTGTTCTTAATCAAGGTAATTCTGAAAACTTTTCAAAGAAATACCCTAATGGCAAAAGGGAATCAAAACATGGTCCCAGGAAATCTAAGAACATATCCCAAACCAGCTGGCTATATTTAATACTTTCTTCTTTAAAACCATATAAACTTCCCCTCAACTTTATGTATGTGTTATTTTATTATCAAGGCAATGTTTTAAATTATTTATTAATAGACCAAAGTGAATAACTGGTCTTTGTTAATGTAATAAGAACATTCCATACAGTCTACAATTTTAAGGAATTGTGCTGAATTGGAGGAAGTTGATACCCTAAATCAGATTTAACATGCAATGAATTTATCTGTTCTGTGCTGACAACATGACATATTTTGAGAGCTGAGACATATACAAATATGTAGATTTATACAGCAGTATTTTAAACACTGCTTTACAAGGCATATCAAAATTATCACTAAAGAAAATGATTATCACTAAAAGTGCATCAATAGAAATACAATAAATTAAAGCCTTTTAAGTTACTGTTAGTACAAATCCTGGTATTTCCCTTAAGATCTTCAGACCTCAAATTACTTGTGCCATATGATGATATCTCTGACCTGCTCCTGTCTTTTGTTGTGGTTTAGTAAAAGTGAGCCACAGAGGGGGAAAATTAGATAGATAGATGATAGATAGATAGATAGATAGATAGATAGATAGATAGATAGAGATAGATATGTATGGAGAAAAACATTAGTTATCTCTTTTAAAAAGTCAGTTCTACATGTGTTTACTATAATAAAACAAGTAAATGGAACAACATTCATTCTTGAAGAGAAAAAGCTCTAAGCCAAGGATAAAAATAACGCATCATGGTGTCCTTTCTATATGTCCATTTCTATAATTTTAATCTCATTAGTAGGTTGAAATCCAAAAGATTAATAGTCACTAAGGATGAATCTTTCTTTCCAATTCTCAAAGTTCATTTTGGATGGGGAGAGAGAGAGGAGGAAAGAGGATAAAAATGGACTAAGCTGTGTTACGTACATGTACCAAGTCCCTATGTTTAATGTTGCATGGAAACATGTGCTATACTAATAAAAATAAACTAAAATTTCGGTTTCAGAGTCTATAACACTGTCTGGCACATAATAGCTCCCAATAAATGCTATAAATATATCAATAATAAAATTGTTTATATGAACAATAAAACACATAAGTTCATCCTTCAAAACACATATTGTTTTGTTACAAAACATACTTACTAATATTATAACAGTGATCCAGACAGTGGTGAAGACAGCAATAACAGATTTTCATCAGTAATTATTGCAATCGGAAAAGAGTCCTGAATATAAAGTGGACTGAATTTCACATGAACCAGGGGGATTTATAGTCAAGGACTGCAAAGAGGAAGTAGGTAGAAAATTAAGAAACAAACTTCAGCATCAGAGCAGATTCTAGCTAAAGCTTCTTGACTGGATTCTTGTGAATTAAGTTGATGCACAAGTAAACATGGGAGTCTGAAGTCAAGCCTGGACATGAAGAAGGTTGGTAGGAGTCTGGCTGGAGTAGGATCAAGGTGAGTCCTTCTCACTAAGCCACTACTGTTAGGAACAAGAATGTGTTAACTTCGCCTCAGTTTTTACCTTCATCTGCAATATATTTTGTTTGTCCTGGACAGACAAATAACTTATTCTTGTGTTCAAGGCTCTGATTTGTATCTTTCTCTAGTCATGAAATTTACACGTATATAGCACAAGTTTTCATGTATATAGCACAAGTTGTTCCCAGTCACATTACCATGTGGCCTAAGCAGATGTCTGTTCAAAATTTAACCATCTAATTAAACACAGCTGAAATGCAAGAGCAAATTCATTCAAATATGTAAGAGATCTGATTTGAGCTGCCATTCCACAGGTGCTTTTGCTGAGAGTAGGAACCACGTATGCATATATTTCATGTTTTTCTACTGTGAGATCATGCATGTATACTATTTAATAACAAACACTTAGGATATTATTACTATAAATATAGAGATCAGTACAAATAAATGTCAGAATATTAAGTGCATGCTTTTCTCCAATGTCTGAAATGAATAATCTTAACATAAATCTTATGGACTGCACATTTGTATCTCCACAAATTCATTCCTCCCTCACTTCCTAAGGTGATAGTATTTAAGGATAGAGCCTATGGGAGGTAATTAGGTCAGGATGGTGGAGCCCTCAGGATGATATTCACAAAATAGGAGACATTGCTCTTGCCATGTGTGGACACAAGAAAGCAACTGTCTGCAAACTAGGAAGAAGGCCCTCAACAAGTGCTGAATCTGCCTGCATCTTTAGTCTGGACTCCTAGCCTCCAAAACTGTAAGCAATAAATTCTACCCAAGCCACGCAGTAGTTTGGTAGTTTGTTGCAGCATCTGGTCCAGACTAAGGAAGTGGGGAACTGAGCAAGTTTTTAGGGTTTTGTTTGTTTGAAGATTAATTTTAAAAATAGTGACATTTTATTTGTTTTGAATCAAGATGTAATTTACATTCCAGGTATTTAGCAAATATTAGTCTAATGTACACATTTTGTTCCATAAAAAAAATCTGAAAATGACCCCAATGAAAACCTTTTAAAAATATCATCTATTTATTTTCCCATATGCTGCTCATCATCCAAACTTCTCTTTTTGAAGTTACAAAACTTTCACTAATTTTATTGAATTTTCTATGATCTTTATATATTACTGTAAAAATCATCTTTCGTTCATTACTGTTCAGAAATTTCTGAGGAAAAGAAACACATTCAAAGGAACTTTCACTTTGTCTCCTCTAAACACACACACACACACACACACACATACTTTAAGTAAACATCTATTTATTCCTTATGGCATATATACTGGTTACATCCATGGCTGACAATTCACTATTATTGTTGGGGGACTCCTTTCATTGTTATCACTACCTAGGTGATTGTAAAATGCAACAACCTGTTTACTACAAATTTAGATGATTTCAGGCTGTGCTGTTTGTCTTCACTATATTGTATGTTTTCAATAGAGAGAAAATCTACATTTCAAAATTTCTTATGTAAGCCTCATTGTGGTTTCATTAAACATAGTTATTTCTAAAGTGCACAAATTAGATTTTATTTAATATCATCCATCTAGGTAAGTCACCATAAAAAGTAACATGCATATACAATATAAATTTAATTTTAAATTTTAACAACACTTTTGTTGACCAAAGGCTATAGTTAGTGTAAAATACTGGTCCTTAAGTTAGAGACAGTTGTTCTCATCACTCCACGAATATGTAGAGTGATATATGGAAAATTTAAGTGTCCCTAAGAAATACTGCATCTGCCATAACTACTCAAGCTAATAACAATTCTTTCAATAGGTTCTAATAGCTCAAGCAGTAGCGATGATGAAGAGGAAGATGTCTTATTCCATTAAGTTCTGTGGGAAATAATGGCAGATTCCTTTCTTTGATGACAGTTCACTTACACCTTAATATAATGTTTGTGCTAAATCTAAGTATCACACTAACTTGGTTGTCCATTGCTGCTTTAAAAGTAACCCATGCTTTAGTCCTTTTGAATGAGTATTTTTTCTCATGACTGGACAATCAGGACTCAGCTGGGCAGTTCTGTTGTTCTAACTGGTCACTTATATGGGCACTTTGAAGTAGTGAGTTCACCAAGAACTGGATAAAGTTAAGATGCAGGGATATTTGGGCTTTCCATTTTCCTGCATCTCTAGCTTTTCTCCAATCAGTTAGTTACTTTAGCAAGGAAGAGCATCTTTCCATACCAAAAGCTGAGAATCCCAAGTGTGTAAAAAGCTGTCACTCACATGTCAGAGTAATACAGAATTGGTAAAATATCTTGTCAATGATATTTTTGTGGTTAAATATCATAAGTTCAGCTCAAGTTCAAGGGGAATTGAGGACTCATGGAGATGAATATCTGGAACTGCAAGTCTGGAGATAATTAATAGGTTACCATACAAACAAACTCCCATCAGGAATGACTCAAAGGTAAACTTCATTTCAATATAGAAAGTTATTAAATAACTAGATCATTCCTCCCAAATCATCTATTTTTCTAGGAAATTCCTACAAATAAAAACACTGCAATTTCATGTAGAAACTATAAAAGTATTAAACTTTAAAAATAAGATTTGATGCTAAAATCACATAAACTCATCAAAATAGGTTGTTTTTATTACGGAAAACACTTTGCATATGTAATGGGTTTTTTTTCTTTAATTTTAAGCAGTTGTGACAGGTTGTTGAACTAACTTCAGCAAATTAATTTTATTTATATAAATATTGTTTTTCAAAAGCTAGCTCATTTTCCTAAAATCCAACTGTGCTGGGCTGGGGATATAGTTCATCAGCAGAAGAGCCTTCCTGGCAAGTGTAAGGTCCTGAGTTTGATTCCTGGCACCAAAAAAATAAAATAAAATAAAACCAACTGTGCTGGCTATTACCAGCCACTTCTGCCTTAGTTAACAGAGTTATCTAGTGACATTAACATGTTCTAACTAACGCACCACCTTAAATTTACATCAACATAAATGTACCAATATTATGAGCTATCTGATAATAAAAATGAATTTTAAAATTATTTTTCCAATTACTATGCCTGAATTATTTTGTTCTAATTTTAAGAAATCCATTCTGCTTTTTGAGATTCTCCAACATCATTACAGTTTTGTTTATTTTTTTAAGTTTATACTTCCCCAACAGTGTTTGAAGGTGAAGACAACATGGAAATTATACCAGTCCTAAACTGGTAGTTTCGTGCACCCAATAGTTTATCAATAAGTAGGACAATTAACCTCTGCTTGAAACTTAATTTAGGTCAGCATATTTTCCCTCATATCTTGAATAAAATACAGAAAATATATTTCTTATTAATAAATGATGTAATTTCTGCCTTAATCTTTCCCAATACCTGATCTTCTGACATCCAGTGGCTGCATACTTAGATGGTTTACACAGATACTTGTTGGCATGATATGAATTAAAGCTACAGTTAAACCATTTAATCCTTTAATTCAAAGAGAATTATAAGATAGAAATATATCTAAAAATCTAATTCATCCTGTTAAAAAGTAGATGAGACATATTGCTCTTGTTACAAGAACTGCAGTTTTAAAACTTGTTACTTTCTTCTTACTTAACTTTGACAGTCCTTTGATTTAAGCATAGAACAATTAATTTCTAATGCAGCACAACAATTCAGTGGTCCATACAAGAGAAAAATAAACCAAATGCAATTTTTCTTCTAAAATTTATGCTTTGAAAATCCTAGAAAAATCTTTTTCCCATATTTAACTTTTACATTTGAGTTTTTTTTTAATATTGAACCTTATGAAACAAGAACATAAAAGAAATTGACTGCATATATTCTCAGATAATAACAGAATATATAAGAATATATTCTCATTTTTTAATAAGACTTACATCATTTTTTGTTTGTTTTATGCTTAAAAAGCATTTTCTTAAAAGAGCACTCTGGTTACCCTTTACCTGCTCTTCTACACTATAGTTTTGTTCACAATTTTACCCTTGTTTATAATCATAATTTTGTAGGGCTGCCATGCCCAAATATCCCAAAAAGTTTGGCTTAAAAACTAAAAATTTATTTCTTTACACTTTTGCAGCCCACAAATATGTAACCAAAGTGTCTTTAGCATTGGGCTTCTGAGGATTTTGAGGGAGAATCTGATGCTTTTCTTAACTTCTTGTGACAGCTGGCATTCTTTGGCATTTCTCAGCTTATAGATGCATCATTCCAGTTTCTACTTCTATTTTACAGGGCATTCCCTCTTCTGTCTGTCTATCAAAATGTGTCTCTTCTTAGAAAAACATCAGGTACATTATAGTCAGGGCCTTTTGGTGATTTCATATTAACTTCACATATCTGCAAAGACCTTATTTCTAAAAAATGTCACATTCACCAATACCTGGGAGTAAGAATTTCAACATAACTTTCTGGTGTACACAATTCAACTCATTTCCGTACTCTCCTCAAAAGACTACAAATCTCCCTATTTCTTCCAAGTCCTTTGTTCTATGGATATAGAGGATAAGATGTAGCTACTTCAGGTCAGTGTGTTATGAACATGATATAATTACAAGCAGAGCTGTTGATTTATCTTTTGAGACTCTAAACTCTCCTTTGGACATTGTACATACCAAATTTTCAGGTAGTGGTTGTTTATTCACTCTGACGTTTTGACTTACCATAGAGAGACTAGGCCTGATCACCCACGAGGAACTTGAACCATGATGAAGAAATAATTCTTTGGATTTTGAATCACTATTATTTTATGAAAATCTTGTTACTATTATTATTCTGAATGATACATCAATTTGATTTAAATCTTATGTGCAAATTTATAAAATAAACTTCCTTTTTTATTTTTGTTTGATTCCCTCAGCAGAATCTACTCTTAATATGATAAAGAATTTGTACTATTTTCAGGCTTATTAATGGTCACAATAATAGAAAATCAATTTGAATTTTGTGTATATATTAATAGGTAAAAATGAATAGATATATAACATGGAATCATACCTTTCCTTTTATCATATTTGGTATTGCAATATTGGGATTTATTAAAGCTTTTATTTATGATTCTTTTCTATTTTGAAATGAAAAACATTTTTAAAAACATTAAAAATTATAGACAATTTCAAAACAAGGTGATGGGACATTAAAAATGGTTATTATGCTGTGCATTGCTATCTTCAAAGTAGTTGCTCAGACTACCAAGACATAAGCATGCAAAACTGACCAAAAAAATCAAACATTAACTGTTCACCTCAAAAAACCAATAAAAATTAGTAGTACAATTATCTTAGCTACTTTGTGTATATGTTTTTGCTCCTTCCTTCTTTCTTTCTTTTCTCTTTTCCCTCATCCCAGTTGTTCTTTCCTTTTAAGCATTTTCTTACCCTTTCACAATATCTACTGTACCTTTTGGATTGTTTTTTCTCTTTCAGTTTCTTAGCCTATGGAGTTGATATGATGTTTAAACATGCACGTTGATTTATTTCACTTATAAATATGGTCTCTAGTTGCATCCACTTACCTATAAAAGCCTCAAGTGTATCTTTCTTTATAGCTGAGTAATACTACATTGTAGTATTTTATTCATTCCTCAGTGATGGATATTTGGGTTGTTTCCAAGAATTAGCTATGACAAATTGTGCTACTATAAACATGGGTGCACATATATCTCTGTGGCATGATGTTTTCAGTTCTTCTGTAAAATTACCCAGAAGGGTAATAGCTAGGTTGAATGGAACCTCTAATCCTAGATTTTGAAGAATATCCACACTGATTACTAGAGTGGTTGTACCAGTCTACATTCCAACCAACAGTAAAGAAGAGTTCCTTTTTCTCCACAGGATTGCCAGCATTTGTTATTGGTTGATATGTTGATGATAGGCATTCTTTCTGAGGTGAAATGAAATCTCAATATTGTTTTAATTTGCATTTCTCGAATCACCAATGCTATTGAATATTTTTTCATATATTTATTTATCATTTGTATTTCTTCATCTGAGAAGTGTATATTCATCTTAGATGCCTATATTTGGATTGGGTCTTTGAATTTTGGGGGTTTGATTTTTTTTTTTAATTCTTTATATGTTCTAGATAGAAGTCCTTTGTCGGAGGGACTGTTTGCTGAAAGTTTTCCCAATTCATGGATTTTCTTTTTGCTCTGTTAATGATTTCTTTTGATGTGTAAAAACTTTTCAATCAAATGAGATCCTAGTTGTTGATAAAGTATTTTCCATGCAGTTTGGTTTTTGTTCATGAACTCTCTGCCTATCCCTATGTATTTAAGATATTTACACATTTTCTCTGTCAGTAGGTTTAGTGTGTCTGTTTTAATATTTAGATCTTTGATCCATTTTAACTTTAGTTTAGTAAATAGGGATAGACATGGGTCTCTGTTTGTCCTCAGGATATGGAGAGCCATTTTTCAAGCACCATTTATTAAAGAAGCTATCTTTCTTCCAGGGAACATATGTAGTCCCTTTGACAAAGACAAGGTGGCTGAGTATGTTTGTAGTTATGTCTACATCTTTTAATGTGCTCCATTGTTCTCCAGGTCTGTTTTATGCCAGTACCATGGAGGTTTTATCACAGTAGGTTTGTAGTATAATTTCAAGTCAGTGATTATGATGCCTCATGCTTTATCTTTGTTGCCCAGGATTGCTTTTGCTAGTCTAGTCTCTTCTGGTTACAGATGAATTTTTAGAATTTTTTTTCTAGATCTGAGTGGTATGCTAAAGGTATTTTGATTGGGATTATATTGAATCTGTATAACAGTTTTGAATATGGCCATTTTAACAGTGTTTGTTCATCCTATCAACGAGCAAGGAATATCTTTCCAGTTTCTGAAACCCTCTTCAATCTGTTTTATCAGTGCTATACTTTTCACTGTGTATCTTTTCCTTCCTTTGTTAGACTCATTCCTAAGTATTTCATTTTTTGGATGCTATTGTGAAAGGTGTGATTTCCCAATTTCTGTCTCAATAATTTTGTTATTTGTGTATAGGAAAGCTATTGATTTGAGAGTGTTGACTTTGTATACAGCTATGCTACTGAATTTGGTTATTAAATCTGCAAGTCTTTTGGTGGAGTTTTCGGGGTCTTCTATGAAGAGAATCTGGTCATTGGCAAGTAATGCTCATTTCAAGTCTTCCTTTCTATCCTTGTTCCATTTATTTCTCTCTCTTGTCAAATTGTTCTGTCTGTTTTGAGAAGTATATTTAACAGGTGGCAATGGACATCCTTGTCTTGTTCCTCACTTCAAAGTGAAATCTTTCTGTTTTGGTCATTTAGTGTGATGTTGGCTTTTGGTTTGTCATAGATGGCTTCTATCAGATTGAGGTAAAGACTATTTATTCCAATTTTCTGTAAGGCTTTCTTCATGAATGAGATTTGGACTTTCTCAAAGCTTTTTCTGCATCTGTTGAGATGATCATGTGTTTTTCGTCTTTTCCTCTACTGATGTAGTGTATTACATTTATCGATTTGCCTATTTTGAACCATCCTTGTACTCCTGGGATGAATCCCATTTCATCATGATGTATAATCTTTTTGATGTTTTACTGCATTCTATTTGCAAGAATTTTATTGAGGACTTTGGCATTTATGCTCATTAAGGAGATTGTCCCAGGGGCTGGGGATTTAGCTCAGCGGCAAAAGCGCCTGCCTGGCAAGCGCAAGGTCGTGAGTTCGGTTCCCGGTACCGGAGAAAAACCAAAAATAAAAAAATAAAATAAAAAAATAAGGAGATTGTCCTATAGCTTTCTTTGGTTGGGTCTTTCTCTGGTTTTGGTATTGGGTAACACTTGCCCCTAGGAATAAATTAGGAAATATTGCTTTCCTTTCAATTTTATTAAAAAGTCTGAGATTATTAGCATTAAATCTTCTCTAAATTTCTTGTAGAATTCAGTCTGAATCCATCAGGACATGGACTGTTCTTTGTTGGTAAGTTTTTATTTATGTTTTCAATTTAATTGACTGATATTAGGTTATTCAAGATTTTTATATCTTCTTGATTCAGCTTTGGTAAATCATAAGCATCTAATAATCTGTCCATTTCTTCTGTGTTTTCCATCCTATGAGAGTAAAGATTTTTAAAATAAATATTAATGATCTTCTGAGTTTCTACAAGATCTGTAGTGATTTCACCCTTTTTTTTTTTTTCTTATTGCCTGAGTTTGAGTTTTTCTTCCCTTTTTTGATAAGGTTGGCTAGGGGTTTATTAATTTTATTTATTCTTTCAATGAATCAATTCTTCAATTCATTAATTCTTTATATTGTTTACTTAGTCTCCCTTGCATTAATTTCTGCTCTGAATTTTATTATTTCCTCCCTTCTTGGGCTTTGGGTTTGACTTGCTCTTCTTTTTCTAGAAGCTTGAGGTGCAGGATAAGTTTATTTGTGTTCATTTTGCTTTCCTGATGTGAGAATTCAGTGTTATGTATTTCCCTCTGAAGACTGATTTCATTGTATCCCACAGGTTCTAGGAAGTTGTATCTGCATTTTTGTTTGATTGTAAATATTATTTAATTTCTGCTTTAATTTCATCAATGATCCTTTCATTGTTCATGAGGGTGTTATTTAATTTCCATGTTTTTATGGAGTTTTAGTGATTTTTCAATAATTTCCAATTTCATTGCACTATGGTCAGATAATATACATGGGATAATTTCAATTCCTTTGCATTTACTTATGCATGTTCTATGTGCTAGTATATTGTCTATTTTAGACAACATCCTATGTTTCACTGAGAAGAATGTGTATTCTGATATTGTTGAGTGAAACTATCTATAAAGGTCTACTAAATCTATTTGTTCAGAGGTTTGGTTTGGTTCTGTTATGTCTTTGCTGTTTTTTTTTTTGTGTGTGTGTGTAGTTGATTTATCTCTTTGTGACAATGGAGTGTCACAGTCCCCCATTACAATTGTGTTACTACTGTTGACTTTTCATGTCTATTAAAATTTGTCTTATATAGTTGTGTACTCCCATACTTGGTGTATGTATATTTATGACCGTTATATCTTCCTCTTTCAGTTTTCCCCTAACTAGTATGTGGTGACCTTCTTTATCTCTTTTGATCATTCTTAGTTTGAAGTTCACATTTTCTGCAAATAGAATAGCTACCCTTGTTTTTCTCTCAGTGCCTGTCACATGGAGTATTGTAATCCATCCTTTGATTTTCAGTCTATGAATTTCCTTTTGAGTTAAATTTGTTTCTTGTCTGAGTATATTGTTGAATTTTTTCTTGATCCACTCTCCTAGCCTGTTTCTTTTGATTGGTCAAGTGAGGCAATTTACATTAATGGTTATAACTGATATATATTGGCTTCTCTTTGTCATGTTATTTTCTTGCTATTGGTTCCTTAATAATATTCCCCCTCTTTTTAACTGCTTGCCTTACTTGGTGGTTCCTTTTATTATTATTTTGTAATTTTGGTCATTTTTATCTTTCTACTATATCTTTCAGTACTCTTTGTAGGGTAGGATTGGTGGCCATGAATTTCTTCAGTAGTTCTCTGCCATGGAAGCATCTTATTTCTCCATTAATTTTGAAAGATACTTTTGTGAAATACATCAGTCTGGGTTGGAGTTGTTTTCTGTCAGAACCTGAAATACTTCACTCCAAGCTCTTCTTGACTTGATGGTTTGTGTTGAGAAATCTGCCATGATTCTGAGAGGCTTTCCTTTATAGGTAATCTTTTTCTTTTCTTTAACAGCTTTTAATATTCTGTTCTTGTGCTGAATTTCTGGAATCTTGATTTTTATATGTCTGGGTGCAGATTTATTTTACTTGTGGCTAATTGGAGTTCTATGTGCCTCATCCATCTTGGGAAATTTTTTGCTATTACTTCTGCAAATAGTCTTTTTATGTCATTCTTATTGACTTACTTTTTGTCAACACCTGTCAGTCTTATATTGTTTTTCATTGTGTCATCTTCAGAAGTTGAATTGTTATTTCCTGGTTCCTTGCTATTTTTAACAGACCTTTCCCTTCATGATCACTAGTTGCAATGCTGTCTTCAAGGTCTCAAAGTCTATCTTCAGTTTCTTTCAAGCTTTTTTGCCAGCTTTCAATGGCATTTTTAATTTCCTGGATATGTCTTTGAATCTGTTTAATGCACTTGAATTCTTTCCTATATTGTTCATTCAAGGTTTCCTTCATTTTTCTATGCTCCTCTTTTATCTATGTCTTCTTTAGATATGCTTAACAATTCTTTCAATATGGCTGCCATTTTTTTTTTACCTGAGAGGTTATTTTTGATCTGATTTCTTCTAAAACCTGGTGGTTTTGTTTCTTTACTCCTGTTGCTATCATTTCAGAAATTTCAAGTGTATTACTTCCTGTTTCTTCTATGTTAATGTCTGCTGGACTTGTTTGGGTGGGGTATAGGTTTAACATTGTATTTTGCTCCTCTGTTTTGACATGCTCTACTTCAAAATTTTTTTATTTTCTTTTCTGTGGTCATCCTTGTGAGTTTTGGTAGTAGGTGGCTAAATCGCTAATATCCAGGCCTCTCCAGGACATCTTCTGTGTCTAAGAGATTCTTGGTTTGTGCCTGTCCCAAGGTCCTACCTTCTTAATTAATTGAAAATAAGGTGTTGGTTTCTGTTTGGCTCAGTCCCATCTTTTTGTGTAGGGCTATGGTGAGGTTATTACCCCAGGGCTTCACAATGCTGTTACAGAAGGGAGAACTACTGATTATAACAGATATGATATCGTAGCTACAGTAATACAATTAGCTATAAGCACAATTTAGAAACTAACTGTAATAACTACTGATTTTGTATTTTAAACCATACAAGTCAAGTCTGCAGTTATATAGCTGAACTGATCATAAATTCAGAGTGTGAATGCAAAATGTTTCCCCTTGTTTGAGTGGAATTACCCAGGGTTCCTCTGGACAAGACGGTTGTCATGTCCTGGGCACTTCCTGCACTGACTCCCTCACCCTCAGTGTACGAATATGGGCCAAGTATCATGGTTCCTCCACACCAAGGCTCCCTGGATGGCAGAGGGGCACTGAGTGGTGTTTGTCTCCTCCCAAGCAGCTCACTGAAGCTCCTGAGGCTCACCCTTATTTCTGGTTCTTAACAAACGAACTTTAATTTTCTAAAACTCAAGCCTGGGTATAGGTACAGTAAACCATTATTTAACCATAAGGAAGAATGAAATTCTGTTGTTTGGAGGAAAATGGGTGGAGCTGGAGACCATTGTGGTGAACAAAGTAATCCAGACTGAGAAAGATAATTACAGCAAATACTCCCTGACGTATTATTACTCTAGAGGAAGGACAGAAGGAAAAGGTAGAGGGATGCAATTTTGGGCAATGAGTGGGAGGACAGACATGAGCAAATCATATTATGTGTGCTCAAACCCCACAAAAATGTGAAACTTGGAGAAAGGATGAGGCAAGTGGATAAAAAAGGGGTGAAATGATCTAAATATGTTATATTGTATAAATCTGTATAAAATAAAACTGATTATTCTGTACAACTAATTTTAAATATTGCTTTAAGCTAGACATGGTGGCATATGCCTATGATCCCATCACTAGGGAAGTTGAGGCAGGGGAATTGCTGTGAATTTGAGGCTAGCCTCGGCTACATAAGTGAGTTCAAGGCCACCTTGCACTACATGCTGAGACTTTGCCTCAAAAACACACAAAAATGTTGCTTTATAAAATAAGTAATCAAATGTTCTAATAAATAAAAAAATTTGACTTTCATTCCAGATAAAGCATACAATTAGGAGAAAGTTATTTTTAGAATTAAATACCTGTTCAACTAGTTACAAGCAGTATGATTTTAGTTAAGGTATTGATTCCCTCTAAGCCATGTTTTTCATCAATAAGATGTGACAGATGGTTGATTATTTAAGAATTTAATAAAAACTAAATTAAATATTTCTTGAATAGCAGTTCCTTTTTTCTTTATGTTGAATCATAGTGCTTCCCTTTCAAAATGCTTGGAAAAATGAATCCATATAAAAATAATTAAAATGTATTTCTTGGTTACATTTATCAGTCATAAAAGATAACATTTTTGGAAGGGTTCAACTGGAGTTAAGTGAATTATTATATCTTCACCAATTGTTATACCCTATTGTACAACCTCTTTGTTAGAAATTATAAGTAAAAATAAGTTATTTTGTAAATAACATTCTAATTAAAAAGTCTCTTTTACAAAGACACAACTTGGACACTCATTTTATCCTTTTTTTATTCAGGATTCTAGAAATGGATTTCTAAGTAATTTATGGCATGTCAGTTTCATCAGAAAGATGGGAGACCTAGGGTGAATGGACAAGTTCTTGTCATAAATATTTTATTTTTTCTCATGTTAATAAATCTTTTAGTCATAAAAGTTTGCATGATGTGAGGGAGCAGAAACAGTACACCTTAAAAATGATAATTGTGTATCTTTGAATGAGATTTTTATCTTTATATGTTTAATCTATACAGAGGGAGTTGGCTATTTATTCAAATCATGAACTTTTATCTAGCCATCTACTACCATTTCAGATTCCAAAAGGAAATATACAGAAACAAGATTCTAAGACAAATGTAAAAATGTATCATTAAAAAATAATAAAGCTTAGCTGGGTATGGTGGTGCAGACCTGTAATCCCAGCACTTGGGAGGCTGAGGCAGGAGGATTGTTTCAAGTTCAAGACCAACCTGGGCTACAAAGTGAGCTCAAGGCCAGCCTGAACTGCATAGTGAGACCCTGTCTCAAAAAGACAAAAAATAAAAATAAAAAATAAATAAATAAATAAATAATAATAAAGTAAATCAGTATTTCATGTGCTGCTATAAATTCAAAACCAATATGTGATTCTACCATATTATGTTAGATTAGACAACGATGAACTGGCAAGATTTACTTGGAATTACTAGTGTTGTCTAGAAACATAGTAAACAGATTTCTTAAAACCTTATCCTAGACTTTTATTTTTATCCTTAGAGTTCTACCAGATGAGGAGAAATACTACAAAAAAAAATTCTCAAGGGAAGTGCTGCTGAGAGGGACTCCATACCTCCAAACTCTAGAGTAGACCTGCCTAAAACATACATCTTAACACACACTCAGTGTATTAGTTTTCCATTGCTGCTATAGCAAATTATTGCAACCTCACTGGCTTAAAATGACACAGATTTTTTATGGCACAGTTCTCTAGCCGAGACTCCTAGGTGGAATCTGACAATCCTTATTTGGGTCTCCCAAGGCTGAAATCAATATGCTAGCCTGCCTGGACTGCAGTGCTCTGCAGAGAATCTGCTCTCAAGCACATTCAGATTATTGGCAGAGTGCAGTTCTTTGTGTTTGTAGGACTAAGGTTCCTGTCTTCTTGCTGGCTTTCATTCAGGAAGTTCTCTTGACTCTTTAACGTCATCTGCGTTGCTTACCAGGTTCTTCCCTCCGGTTTCACACTACTCACTACATGCCAAGTCCTTCTCATGGTTTGAATCTTCTGACTTTTCCTTATACTTAATCTTCTCTGAATCCAGCAAGAAAAAATTTTTTTTCTTTTAAAAGCTTATGTGATTACACTGGTTCATGCTAGAATAATTCAGGATAATTTCCTCGTTTTAAGGTATAGTTTTAATTATAGCTATGACTAACTTTTGCCAAATAATGTACCATACTCACAGGTTCAGAAATAATGGTATGGCCACCTTTGTGGAGGCCATTATTCTGCCTATCACAGACACTTTAAAAATAATCCAAAGCAAACTTGATTTACTTTGTTATACTATTGCTACCTTCCGGAATCCTAGCTTAAACATGACTTTGACCTCAATCAATACCAGTCTTCCTTATCTTTAGAAAAGGAGCTGAGTGTTGCTTTACATTTACATGACTTTTAAGTTTGTTAAAAAAGTCATCATCCTCTGAACTTTGGCAAACATAACACTTACAAGTATAATAATAGAATATATAAATTAAAAATGATGACATTGATACAGGCTGATGAGTTCAAGATGAATTAATGGATTTCCTTGAGCTTGTACACACATATGCTAGTAGTAGTCAAATAAATTTGCATTTTTTCATTTTGTCATTATGGATCGAAGAAAGCTGGGGATGTAGCTCAATAACATAAGCACCTGGCTGGCAAGGGCAAGGTCCTGAGTTCAATTCCCAGTACCAAATAAACAACAACAAGTAAAACAAAACATTATGGATTGAAGAAGTAAGAGCTTCTATATAAATCCATTTTCAAATAATCTCAACAGTTGATAATATATTTAAATATTTCAACACTTGATAATATATTTAAACTTTTAAAATTTTAAAAGTCACATATCTATTGTTATAATCTCATTTGTTCAACATTTTTAAAAATTATTCTGTGCTATCCTCTATATAAGACAGATATGTACTTTAGCGTCAATGAATATACAATCTAGCAGGACATGTGCACATTTAACAAATCCTTTTATGTGCCATGAATATTTTATTTAAAACTGTAGACTAGGGCTGGGGATTTAGCTCAGCGGCAAAAGCGCCTGCCTGGCAAGCGCAAGGTCGTGAGTTCGGTTCCCGGTACCAGAGAAAAACCAAAAAAATAAAAAATAAATAAAACTGTAGACTATTATGGCAGTAAATAATAGCTCCTAATCTAACCTTAGAGTTCAGCAAAGGTTTCCCAGGATTTGGATCACTAAACTTCAGGAAAACATTGAATGATAAGAAAGTTATTGTTTATACTTTGCACATTAAAAATCTAATGCAAAAGATTTCCATCTACTTAGCTGCAATTTGAATTATGTCATGTCCACAGTGGAACTTAATTCAACTCAAAGTTCCTAATTCTATGTAATGTTGTGAATGAACTGTGGAAACATTCTTAATTATCAATATAAATAAAATTGAAAAACTAATTTAAAAGTGATATATATATACATATATTCATAAAATATTTAAGTCATGTGTTACGGCGCAGAGAGCAGAGAAACTATCCCGATTTCCCAATTACATTTTATTCCTTATTACACACAGTAAATCCAGAGTTTAATTTCTCTGATTATAGCTTTGGTCCTCTTGTTTAGCATCTAACTAGTGAACCATTCTTGTTTATAATTTCCTTTCAATCTTAACAGATTTATATACAATTAACCACTATTTCAGGCTAGTCCATTTTTTTTCTGAGAAAATACATGTAAAATGCTTAGCACAGCTCTTGATCAACAATATACTAATTACCAGCATTATTTTACTTATTTTTAGTGTTGTTTCAAAGAAATCTGGTCTTCTTGCCTTTCTTAGGAGGCACTGAATAACTTATTGAGTTTTTGTTCTGGTTTCCATATTAAGTAGTATCACTCTCTCTAAAGATAGGATTGTGTCATCATTTAGAAAACAGAATTATTCATGTAATCTTAATTTTGGTTTTAAAATTCTAATAAGCATTAATATTATTCTGCTCTTCCATAATAAAGTAATACATAAGTGAGGTGGCACTTTCTGACTTTCCCTATGCTTAATCTTTTCTGAATCCAGCAAGAAAAAGTTTTCTGCTTTTAAAAGCTTATGTGATTATACTGGCTCATGCTAGAATAATTCAGGATAATTTCCTCATTTTAAGGTATAGTTTTAATTATAGCTATGACTAACTTTTGCCAAATAATGTACCATACTCACAGGTTCAGGAATAATGATATGGCCACCTTTGGGGAGACCATTACCTCCCTGTATGTAATAAGTCACATCACACCCACACCCTGCCTGTATGTAATAAATGACACATTGCATGACTTAATTTTCAAATGGTAAACCAACATTTCCTCCCAGGGATGAATCTCACTTGGTTATGGTGGAATGGTTATAATTCTGTATCTGTTGATGGATTTGTTTTGCTAGCATTTTAAGGATTTCTGATTTTATGTGCATAATAGATGTTAGTCTCCAGTTTGTTGGGTGTGGTGGCATATGTCCATAAACTCAGCATAGGGAGAGATTGGGGCAGAAGGACTGAAAGTCAAGCCCAAACTGAGTGACATAGTGACTTAGAAAAACCTTATCTCAAAATAAAACATAATTTTTGTTTAAAAAGAAGGGGGGGCTTGGGATATAGCTCAATATGAAAATCATTGCTTCAATCCACAGTTCTTGAAAATATTAAATAATAAAAATTAAAAATAGCATTTTTCTGTTCCATTTACTATTGTTTTATGCTGTTTTGTTTTGTGCTATAATTGACCTGACATGAAATTGAAAAACTATATCCCCATCTGTTATCCACAATTTAGGAATATATTTTGGAGAGTTCATTTTCTAGGTGATGTTGACGTTTCCCATTCCCCATTATATATCTTTATTTCCTTTTACTTTCTTGGAGTTGCTATTTCCCAAGAGACAGAAAGCAATGAAAATAAAAGAAACAGGACTGTCTTCCTTCCAAAAAAACTGCTCAGGAGGTCAAAAATATTTCTAGGTGCCTGATGAATCCATATCTGAAATCTCTGACATACGATAGTACCATCCAAAGGTTTTAAACTATCCTTTAACTTGTCTTCCCTCTGTGGAAACTGTTTAATTTTATGAGCTCAAGTAACACAGTAAACACTGAATCATGTATCTAAACCTTACTCTTTTGATTTGAAATATCCTCGAAATTCTATGTGGACTCTGGCAAGCTACTTACTTATCTTAAATTTCTAAATTACTCTTTGAATTATTCAGGTGTTTCTTATTTTTCAAGTACTGTTATGAGTTGTTTTCTATGTGAAATTGATCAAGGAAACACACATATACACACGTGCATGCACACACACACACATACACACTTACATACACATACACACATATCAGGGACCACCAATTTAATGTTAGTAATTTGGATGTGATTAATATACTCAAATTGTTGTTGATTGTACTCTTAAGTCACTAAATTATTACTTATAAAATATCTTCCAGAACCCTGAATAGGGCTACTTGCAGGAAATCACTGAGACATAAGGTAGCTCAAGATATATTGTCCAATGCTCGGACAAAATAGGAAGGGCTCACATTGTAATACAGAAATCTAAAGCCTGGACTCTTCTACAAGATAACCTTCAGAGCCAAAGCCAAATCAAATAAATCAGACAGCCCATTCTGCTAATGCTTGAATCTAGAGGGAGTAGTCTCTAGAAAGGCTAACTGCAGGTATTCAGCACAAAGTGAAAAAAACCTGAAAACTCTTAAGTTTTCATTAGGAAGGCAAGTGGGGAGGTGCATAGAGCCCTACCTTAGGACATTCCAAACTGAAGATGCAGCTGCTGAGGGCCTCCAACCAGCTTACAGAGGATAAAAACTTTGAATTCATCTTTTAGTTAAATATTATCAGTCTGTCTAATCTGCATACTGTTAGATGTCTTTCCAGTGATCATTTCATAGCTAAGACAATATCATAATAGAACAAAGGAGGTATAGCAGATTTTAAAACATTATGTTTTTATTCCCTTCTCTGTTGCCAGTCTTCACCCAATCCAACATGTCGCATATAACTCAGTGATTTTTTCATAGTTGTGGTTTAAATTATTTCTATATTGAATGGCAAACAAAATGTATGTCACTACTTATCTAAGACACTAAATATTGTTCTATTTATGAACTGTCAACTTAGGAAAGAGTCAGCTGTGATTGCCTCAAAGTGAGGACTCTGTCATCCATACTTTTGTATCCTTTAAACAGACCACCATTTCTATAACTATTTTTCAGTATTTGTCAAACAATTGAACTAAATTAAGCAATTTCTATGAAGTATATATAACATCAAATGTATTAAGATTAATAAAATTTTTTAATGCTCATCATGACAATTGCTACTATCTCAACTCTGTGTAAGAATACAGTTGTAATATCAAATTTTTGTTGCCATTATGAATATCTATAAATACATGCAAAAGTAGAGAACATGGATCTCCACTTAACCTTCAGAATCCACATTTGTAAATGTATTGTTCAGTTGACTTTAGTATTCCCTTGCTTCTTAAGTTATTATTAAAATATGTTATTTTATAATCCTTACATAATTTAGTGTGACTTATTAGAAAATAGTTATATTTTGACAGAACCTATGCATTTTCTTCACAACTAGCAAATTAAAAAATAATTTTCTGATACCATTATATATTTACTCCTCACTAAAATCTCCATGATTATCTTTTCCTAGTTGCTTTGTTTCAATCAGTATAAAAAATGTATTTTAAATAACAGAGGAAGGATTGGAAACCAAGTCTATCTGGATTTCAATAACTGAACAAATGAAACAATGTTCTATTTGAACACATTCAAACAAATCAATCAATGCACCAGAAAAAAAATTAATGATGTGCTTATTCTGAGAAAATTCTAGATGATTTCACATTGCACCCCTATGTGTAACACTTTCCTAGAGAAGAAGCAACCTAGCTCTACCCTGTCAACGTCCTGATAGTCCTAATTTTGCATTTATGTAATTGCTTTGTCACCAGTACCGGAACAATAGCTCAGAGCATGGACTGCTTCCAAAAATATCACTGTAGGTAATAACAGGACGGAAGATATTCCTATATCATCAAAATCTAACTCAAAGTAAGGATGAATCTTAGAAAAACCAAAAAGTAGAAAAGAAAAAATAGAGGAAAGAAAAATCATATTAGATGCAAAATTGGAAATTTCTGAAGCAAAATATTACAAGGATTGATTTATAGTAGCATATATATTTTTTCTAATTAAATAAATTTCAAATAGTTACATGTCTTAACTTGCTCACAAAGATATTAAGAGTGTAGGCATTAAAGAAAAACAAACTGAGTTCATGTCTGTATTTAGTCCACCACTGGACTAGTGACTTTAGGAAAGTTTATTAACTTTTCAAGTTAATTTACAAGTTATTATTTTGCAAGTTTTGTTTACTTTCAGATTTTTAGTTATAATAATGGAAAAACCAATGGTACCTAACTCACAGAGTTTTATGAGAGTGGTATGGTAGAACGTCTGTAAAAATGATGAATAGCGCCCCTGGTACAAATTCTATGCTCCATAAATTCCAGCTATTGTTATTAGGGTATTAGTACTTTATGCTTCAAGTCATAACTTGATATATAAAATAAAATAAATAGCTACGTCAAACCAGACAAAAACTCACAAGAAAACTGGAGACCAACATCTATTATGAATATAAAATCAGAAATCCTTAAAATGCTAACAAAACAAATCCATCAGCAGACCGAGAATTATAACCATTCCACCATAACCGAATGAGGTTCATCCCAGGGAAGAAATATTGATTTAGCATTTGAAAATTAAGTCATGCAATATTTCATATTGATAAAATCAAAAACAAGCATCAATGACCATCTCAACTGACAAAGAAAAAAGCATTTAACAAAATCAAGCACCTTTTTATGCTGAAAACACCCATGGAAGCAGGAATAAGGAATAGAGGTCACTTTCCTCAATTTGCTAAGGGGCATCAATGAAAAATGCATATCTGACATCATACTTAGGGTGAAATATAAGAAATTCTCTCCCTAAGATCAAGAACAAGTCAAGGTCATAACTCTTACCATTTCTATTTATTTTAAAACTAGGAAGATGTTAGGAATTACACAGAATGCATATAAATATTTGGTAAGCACATGAAAATATTGTCAGCATCATTAATCATCAGATAAACTCAAATCAAAACCACAATGAGGTCCTACACAACTGCTACTGTGGCTAGAATGAAATTTCAGATGGCAAATGTTGGGTAGGATGTGAAGAAGTCTGATCCCTTGTCCACTGCTATTATGGATATAAAATAGTATAGCTACTTCAGAAAACAATGAGACACTTCCTCAAATGACCAAATACATGGTAACATATGGCCACTGCCTAGTTATTTCACTCCCTAGACAAAAAACCTAATGAAAATGAAAACATCACTCACACAGAAACTTACACAAAAATGTTTAAATCAACTTTCTTTTTTTATTTTAAAGAAAAAAATAACAATAATTTAATTTTTCATAGTTAAAAGATGGAACCCCTTCAGTGTTCATCAGTGGACTAGTATAGGCCAAATAATGGTTACAAAAAGAAGAAAGCAAGCACAATGGATTTCATTCTTGAGACTGAGGGGTTTCTTTATGACAGGATGGGCATCTGACCACGTCACAGACTAAGCCCAGCTCCGACTCGTATCTGATCAACAGGCCAGAACAAATAGACTGTGAAACATGAAATTGGTCACTGAGAACAGAGATGTCTTGGATAGAGAAATAATGGTATAGAAATTCAGTTCCCAGGCTCACATTGCCACAGTCTCCTCGGGTCTTTTTTGGAGCTGACTGTAAATTTTCATTAGTTAAGCTAATTGCCCTCTACTAGGTGGAGAGCGAGAATATCTACAAACACTTTCATAGTGTTACAGGGGTTAACTTTCAAAAAGATGATGAGCGCATTCTTAAACCAGTAAACAAAAAAGAAAATTCCTTGAAAAGATGAAACATAAATCCTAAACCCATATTTCTCAAGACTATTATGAGAATTAGAAGGGATGATCCATTAGAAGAATGTAACAGAGGGAATGGAGCACAACACATGCTCAGTGGATTTTAACAATTTCATGAAGGTTGAAATTGATGAGCGCCTAAATAGCTTATAAATACACAAGGACAGCAATGAGGGGAACAATTTTGAGTATTACTGAAGTGGGTAAGAAAGACCTTAAGGTCAGCAATACTTGCACTTATCTTTGAAGAGAGACAAAGGTTTCAATGGGCTAACATAAAAGAACTTCACATATAAAGAATGTGAGGGAAGATATATAGTTGTAAAATTAAGGAATATATTTAAGGGGAAATGATGCTTGTTTGGTAAGACATTCTCACACTAATTTATTTTCTATTCTTGAGCATTAAAATCAATGTAATTATTCTCTCAGAAATCTTATGGAAAGTTTACTTTGTACTGCTGTTTCAGTAAATTAAGCAACCTAATTTTTTTTTGTTTTTTGTAGGTTTTTGGGGTACTGGGAATCAAACTAAAGACCTTGCACTTGTCAGGCAGGCCTTGAGCCACTGAGCTATATTCTCAGCCCTAAGTAAACTAAATTTTATAAAAAAAGAATTTAGAACGGTACAGAAGCAGAATGAGACAGAGGAAAGAGAGATGAAAGACTGAAGAAGAAAAGACAGAGAGGCAGAAAAGAAGAAGAAAATGGATTGGTTCATTAGGTAAAGAAATGTATATAACTGGCTTATTGGATTTTCAGTTAAGAGGACAATTACTTCTCTTCTTACTCCTTTGGCATTAGCTTATCTCTGGTAAGAGATTCTTTACCCAATAAAAGAACATAGTTGAAATTTATTTTGTGACTCTCCAGATCTTTATTAATAAATTCTTTCAGACTTTAACTTCCTTCTTTAACTCCCTGCTTCATTTACTGTAAGTGAGCCCTACTACCTAATAGGTGCACATTCTTTTTTACTTTATCTATGCACTTACATACATTTGGGCATTCCTATTACTCAGCAATTTACTTTTACTACATAATAATGCATCTTTAAGTCACTTAAGGTCATATCTGTGTTATTGATTTTAACTGGTACATATGCATGCATGACTATTTTATCTAAATACTCTTTTTTTTTTCTTTTTTTTTTTTTTTTTTTTTTTTTTTGGTTTTTCTCCGGTACCAGGAACCGAACTCACGACTTTGCGCTTGCCAGGCAAGCGCTTTTGCCGCTGAGCTAAATCCCCAGCCCCCTTATCTAAATATTCTTTTGTTGTAGAATATGAATGTTGTTCCAAACTCACTATTTGGCTTTTCAAGGGTACTAACATACTAAGATTGTGAACACACACACATTTTCATAGGCATATATGCATACCTAATACTTGAAAGTACTCCTACTGGGATATATAGATTCCATCTACAGGTAAATTTAGAGAAATTGTACTTCTAAGCATAGTATATGAATCTTGTTGATCTATACTGGTGAATTTCTCTCTAATTCACCATACCTGTTTCCTTTTCAAATAGCTGCTTTCAAATATGCCCAAGCATCTCCTATTGGCCAGCATAGATATCACAACTTTGTATCAAATTCTGATCTTAATTTGCCCTTCTCTGATCATAGTGAAACTAAACAATTTATATTGTATCATTCATTTGAATTTATTTCCACAAATTTCATAACTTCTTAACATTTTAAATTCAAGTTTATACATACAGTATATGTAAATGCACACATATGTGCATCTTTTATGAAAAGAAAAAGTTTGGTAAAGAAACATAATAAAATATTATACATAACTACTTCTGAAAACAATAGAAGGATTTGGCAGAATAAAATACAAGAGGAAATGTGTGTATTGTTTTATTTTAAAGTCATATTATTTTATCAACATTGAGTTTAAAATTTGAATAAGATGTCTTTGAATCATATTTTTAAATTATCCATATGACTTCATTTTGCATTCAAAATGCTTTCATATAAACAGACATCTTCAGTTCTGTGAAATTTTATTATCTGGCTTGTTTTACTATCTACTTCTCCTATCTTCTTTAATCTTTTCTTCTCTTTCTAGCTCTCCTACTCAGGCTATCAGAACTCTTGGAGTTAATTTCGCGTCTCTGCCTTTTTTCTTCCTGTCTTCATAACTGTGTTCAAAATACAATACTTTTGGCACATGTTCCAAGTGACTAATTTTCATTCATTAGTTGCTCCATTTATTTAGGTGAGATTTCTCCCTGTACATACGAATTTAATGTTAAGAAGGGAGCTAATTGCTTATTTTTTCCTCAGCAATCTGTTCCTTTCTTATCCATCAATTTTATTAATTATACTTATTTCAAACATTCCTTCTGTTTGCCTTTGGGGTTAGTTTTGTTTATTACTTTTGTTTTCCTCTAATATTTGGTGATTCTTGATCATCTGTTCATGTTTATAGATGAGAATAAAGGTTCATCAGTCTAAATGGGCAGAACGTATCTTCTCAACTTGAATAGTAACTGCTATTCACACATTCAGTGAAAGTTTTATCACTTTGGGTTGGTGTTTTTAAGAAGATGAGAAAGTTCATTATTGTAGGCTTTCCTTAGGTTATACAAATGACTTATTTTCTGGATACATGATTTCCTAATCCCGGTAGTGTCGTGCATAATTCCCTCAAGGGCTTTTTTTTTTTTTTTTTTTAACTGTGGTGGCTTCTGACAAACGGCTTCATCAGCTATTTGATTTCAAGGATGGATGGCTCGAAATTGCTCTCTATTGATTGAAAAAAGTACTTTTTCCAGGCTCAGAGTGAATGTACACATCACAAAACACACTCAGACATACATCTTAGAAATAACAAATAAATATGACAGAGTATTTGGCTAGTCTTTAGGGATAACCATGTGAGTGTGCGTGCATGTGGTGTAAAGAGGGAAAAACTTATTCACAAGTTTTTGGTTTATCTCAACCCAATTCCTTGGCATTTTTCCATCTTTAAAAACATTTATGATAATGTAATAAATATGCTGAAGTCCAAAATTCTATGAACGAAATATGTTCAAATAATCACAGTCTCTTTGTTAAAGGTACTTTTTTTCTCTTTTTTTGGTACCTGGGATCGAACTCATGACCTTGCGCTTGCCAGGCAGGTGCTGTGCCGCTGAGCTAAATCCCCAGCACATCTCTTTGTTAAAGGTAAAATCAGCTGTTCTTTTCCTCCATTGTTTTTCCCTTTCTTTGTTTTCTTTCACTTAGTTGTGTTTTTCTATCTTTTCTTTTTTCTTCTGCTTTTCTTGTGTGTTCACCTCCCACCAAAACAAGGGAAGGAGGAATTGTTTTACATTTTAAATTTAAATAACAAGAATAAAATAAAATGGATGTATTCTTTGTATCAAATTCAGTGTTTTGATTATAAAAAGAACTTTAAGGGAATGGTCTTGTCTCCTTGGGCATTATTACCTTAAAAGAAAAGTTATAGTAGAAGAATCTTTTAGCCATAAGTTTTAGAATTGATAGAATTGTGCCATCTACTTTGAACACAGTGTCAAAGTGAAGCTTTAGATATTACATTGCTACTTTTATTTTTAACACTATTTGAATACTTTAGGTGAAATGTCATTTCCTTTTAAACTTTGCAGTACTGTGTCTTTATTTAAACTGTTTGTCCTAAAGTGTCATTACAGTGACTTTCCATCATGTCTCCCTCCTCGTCTCTTTTCTTCCAGCTAGATTTAGCAGTATAGGATGGGCGTGTCTCAGCTCCATAACCAGCAGCCAATGAACTTCGTCTAATTTTTCCACCAGAAAACTTTGAGAAACAAGTACTCAAAACCTTCTGAATCCCCAGGAGTTCCTAATTCTTAAAATTAATATTTCCCTAGTGCTCTGAAACATGTACATCTGCTAGCCTGAATATTCTGATGAGTTAATGTCTGCCATATGCCAGCTGCAATCTGCACTCACCCTGCTCTAGTGTCTGTAATACGAACTGCTTAGCAGGCAATGCTTTCAGTAGTCACAGTCATAAGAGTCCAATTTTCTGTTCAGGTTTCATTTGTCAAGATTGTCACTTATAATGGAAAGGAACTGCCCCTTCCCTTCGTCTCTTGCAACTAGTAAAGCTTAAAAAATTGGCTTGAATATTTTTTACTCTTCTTCATTCCCTGGCTTTCTTTGGCAATATAATTTATATGGATATCAGTTACGAACACTCAACATTGATTACTGATATTTCTTAAATCTTTTCTTCTATCTCTACCTCCAGTACTGCACCTTATTTCAGGCAACTCTCAGCTGGCTTTTCTATCAATTCAAGAACCTTCTCAGTCCTCTCCTTCCAATTCTCCCTTCAGTCTACTTCACACACTGATATCAGCACGTCCTTTATAACACAACAGCCTGAATGTTATTCTTTGATTCAACTTTTCAGTGTCTTCTGCTTGCTTTGTCTTCATGCCAAGTTCTGAATTTTTTAGCATGGCTTATTATGGCCCTTACGTTTGGGGCATTTTATTTTCCATCAGTCTCCACTTACTCTCTTCAGACTCTAAGTATTCAAAACTATGGCTTGTCTCTCGTTCAAAGCATTCTTCTCTGTAAACTCTAAATCATTTTAAATGTTGTTATTATATTTGTCTCAACTTCTTACTTACACCAAGAAATTCCATAATCATCAATTCATGTTTTCCTCTACGAATCAAAAGATCCCTGCATTTATTGAACTTTGTTGTAATTTACTATTGTATTATTTTCTTCTAACATTTAACGTAAAATGCCTATGGGTTAGTATCTCAGTATGAAGTAAAGTTTTGGCTTGCAGAGGGTGCTCGATAGGTGTGTCTGTGAGTAGCAGTGTAGAGTCATGCACATTGCTGGAGCTGTGCCATTCTTCAGTATTATTTAAATAACTGCTAAAGATTTCCCACCTAAATGATTTCATTATATTTATATTTTGTAGACTCACCTGCAAAAGTATTCTTCATATTCTTATAAAACTCTACATTTTGGTCATTTTTAATAACCACATTTATGTGAATAATGCAATGTTTAATGAACCAATAAATAACATATGCTAACATAAAAATTAGCATTTAGGGAACTAGTGAAATGATAGTACTGAGTTTTTACTGTCTGCCTGGGAATGCCCTCAGTATGGAGTGACAAACACAAATGAAATGTGACAGTCATTTGTAAACAAGTGCCGACAATGTCCAGGCCATATTTTAGATGCTGGAGTCATGCTTTGGATTTTAAAAAGTCTACAGTTGTTTAAATGAACTGCAAGGAAATTAAATTAATGAGGTTAAATATCCAGACTTTGGTCTTTACCAAAATGATACCTGATGATATCATCACTTAATGACAGAGATTAGGGGAGAAAAAGGTTTGGTGAAATGCCACTATTTCCATTCCCTACAAGTGAATTTGAGAACTTTATTAGGCATTCTTTCATGTCTATTTATAAATTGAGCCACTGAATATGCCATTCTGGACTATCAGAAAAACCCATGGATATAATTACAAATATAGACTTTATATAATAAGCAATTTAGCTGGCTTTCTCCCTGGCTCCTGAGAGGAAAAACCTAAGCCACTGTAATTTTTAAGCAGTTTTAGCATTTATGTTATCCATAAACCCATTCATTGGACTACATCTGAGTTTATGCTAAGAGATGGGATGACTCAGATTGGACTTTAGTCATTAGAAAGATCCACGATGTGATTATAAATTTGGGATACTGAGATAGATTCACCTCTGGAGAGAAGGGGGACTGGATACTGAGTTGAATCATATGGGTGGTGAGACCATCAATGATAACCACGTAAAGCAGCCAAATAAAATCTTGGAACATGAAAGTTTGATGGAGCTTCTGAATATTGAGCTTCCTGCTGAGAGAACATATCAACATTCCAAAGGTTTGTGCACCCTGACCTCTCTGAAGAGGGTATGAGAGTGCTGCATTCAGAACACTCCCTCAGCTCTCAATATGTAGCTCTTCATTTAAGGGTCCTAATTTATAAACTGTGTAAGAAAACTACAATAATAAGTGTGATGTTTCACTGAGTTATTTTAGTGGATTTTCAAATGTAACATCGAAAAATTTCCTCCAGATTTGTAGCCAGTGGCAAGTGCAGGTGGTATGGAAAACCTTAAACTTATGGTTGAAGTGAAAGCAATCTTAATGGACATCATGCCATTTCATGCACATGTAACTGTATGTCATACTGGGACTTTAACCCGGGGCATTTGTGCTGAGTTACATTCCCAGCTCCTGTTCTGTTTTGTTCTGTTCTGTTCTGTTGTTTTGTTTTCCTTTGTTGTTTTGTTTTGTTTTGTGACAGGGTCTTGTCTAGTTGCTGAGTGGCCCTGGCTGAGCTCAAACTTGTGATCTCCCTGCCTCAGTTTATTAGAGTATTGGGATTACATGAATGTGCCACAGTGTCTGTCTGACATCCTGGCCTTTAACTTGTGGAGTCTACACTAAACCCACTGATGTCTGAATTAAATAATAATTTTGGAAAATACAATAAAAAGACCAAAAATCATGGAACACGAGTACACTTCTAGGAGTAAAATACAGTTGAATGAGTCAAAATATTCATAAACACAGCTGTACAAATGTGTGTATTTAAAGGACAGATAGAGATGGAAAAGCTAGCCAAGGAGACTAAAACGTCACTTTTGCTGAGTATAAGGATCAATTGGGTTCTTGCTGTACCCCGGGAAGGAACTGCAGTGAGAATAAGGAAAAAATAAACAAGAGATAAAAAGCTGGGGTCAAGTGGAGGTCCTCTCTCTCCTAAGCAGATTTTATACCCTTGAGAAGCTGATTAACTTCCACCTTGCTGCCCAGCAACCAGGTAACAAGCTACCAGGGCTTATTTACATGCTTGGGGGAGCTCCAGTGTTCTCAAGCTGGCTTAGTCCTGCAAGTATAACTGCTTTCCAACTTCAGCAGCTCCCAACAGCTGAGGATGCAATAAAGGAACATTATCAAAGGAGGGGAAAAGTGAGGAGAGTCTGATGTTATCTAAAAGTAAGAAACTAAAGTAAATCAAGAAGAACAGAAAGTTAGTATCTACGATTCTACTCAGAGACTAAATAATGTGGTGGATGAGTAAGGATCCCAGCATGGAAACCTTTGCTTACAGTCCTTGATAGATATAATAGTGATACTGATTACAAATATTGGTTTAGCTGCCAGTTAGTACGTCCTCACTATGTACTAAGCTCTTCTTTAAGTATTTAGTTAAGCTATCCAAACATTCAACACTGGCCACAGCCTGTAAACTAGCTTCTCACACTTTTCTCATTTTAATGGTTTGTTAAACTGAAGAGGGTGGAATAAAGGCTGAAATTAGAAAAGTGGATGCATGCAACACTTTGGAAAAGGTTTTCTATAAAGGAGAGCAGAAAATAGCAGGAGGGGATGCGGGAATAGGTAATAGGTATGACAGTGCTGTGAGCCAGTGGAATGTTAGTAAGGAAGTGTAATGAAAAACATTGAAAGTTTGGAGAAAATAATAGTTTTCCTGTACTAGACATTGGAATCAGGGCCTTCATATTGAGCTGCGCTCCCAGCCTTCTTTTAATATTTTCTTTTTATTTGAGTTAGGTCTTTGCTGAATTGCACTGGAAGTGACAGTTTGTCTGCTGGATATTCTCAAAGTTCTGGAATTACAAGTATGTGCCACCAAGCCCATAAGAGTATTATGTTTGATGAGCAAGAATAGACAAGGAATCAAGCAGTGATTGTGTACACAAAAAGATACAATTATTTGCCTAAGACCAGTCAACACTCTTGTATAGGTGTGTTTGTTTTATACTGAGAGTAAAGATGTACCACATTCAAAGTTTTTCACGTCACTTGTCATGAGACCTTACTGACCTATAAACAAAGAACTATTAAGTTCAAGTACATTTCTCACTAAAATTTTATGCAAATGTTTTGGTATATATAGTATAAAATTTTGACATTTGTCTTTGAAAATGAAATATTGGTATAGGCTTATTAATTCACAGTACACATACACACACACATTCCTTATTTGTTTTAGGCATGCATTATTACTTTCTCTAAACAATATCTCCATTATAGATTGAAATTTTTCTTTATATTTTATTGGACTCTGTTGACTAATTTCCCAAGTGTGTGCACACACATACACAGACCACACTCACAACCACATAGGGAAGACTGATGGGTTTCAGATATAAAAATTCATTAAAATTTCCAGCACATTTGAGAAATGAGAAAGACCTGGGGAGTTTATGTGACTTGCATAAATGTCGCTTAGTTAACCACTTACTAGTCCAAGTGTTTAAATATAGGATGACTAAAACTGCATATTTTTTCATTAATTTTTGTAAAATAATATAACAGGAAATATAAAAATGGCAATTTTATCAAATTTATTCAATACAGGAATTGACTAGCTGACATGATGTCTGCCATAGCATCACTCATGACAGTCAGTATATAAACAAATGCCCTGCTCCAGTGATGCTTGGGGTAAACTGGTGAGTGATTAATTTGTGCTACAATTGAACTCCTCTACTCACACAATAGTGTGTATGTTAAACTTGTCTAAATATGAGCTGTTACTGTTGGTTAAAAATGCATGTGCGTTCCTTTAGGTACACATTTTCCTCAGCAAGAAGACCTCTCAATAGGTCGATGTGAGAAGACCGAGGTCCTGACTAAATGAGTCACCGTGGTTAGGCAGGCACACACAAAAGATGGGATGCGCCTCTGTGTCACTTTCATTCTCACCTTTGATCCTCTGCTGGTGCATGCCAGTGATCAGTCACACTTCCTTTCTCCCATGAAAATATATTGTTGTTGCCCTTCAGATCTTTCCTTACAGCTTGAAAGCCCCAGGACGCATTTAAAAGATAAAGATCAATCTAGCTTTTAGAATGTTACAAGACTGCGTTATTTCCTGAAAAGCTTTGGTATCACAGCAGGTGGCAGTGAATTTTGAAATCCGAAAGCTTAAAAGCTGACTTTTCTCAAGTACTTATGACCCAGTTCCTCCTCTGACCCTATAACAGTCTTTCTCACATAATGACCAGTTTCAGCACCCTAGGTGACCAAGTGAATCCACTTATGTACAATCCATGGGAACATCATAGCAACGTAGCACCTATCTTGGGGTGCTATAGCCACAGGACTGTGTATCTTCCCACAAGGATAATCTGAACATCTCCAACTGGTCGCAAACCGTGCCTCTTTCCTGCCATGTTGCTCTTACAGCACTACACTCTTTCATTTCAGTGAGACAAAAAAACTGAAACTTTAAAAAATGAAAGTGTCTGCCAAAAATAGCCAGATACACTAGGCACAAATGTATATCACTTAAATGTAGGTCCACGTAACTCCCTAGAAAAATAATATCAATATTACGCAAAATTTATACAATTTAAACACACTGTTTCCTGAGGGAAGATCTAAATGATAGCCCAACAGGCAAAAAATAAACCACACAGAAAAGAAATTTCAATCGCTTCTCGGCCTTTTGGCTAAGATCAAGTGAAAAGAAATTTCAGAGACTTAGGTGTGTTGTTTTTTCCTTAGAATACATTTTAGAGAAATAATATTTGCCAAAAGTTCAATTCGAAGGTTTCACTAAATGCTTTAAATTCCCATCCATATAATCACCAAAAAATTAATAAATAATTAAGTAAATTAAAATCTGTTAGTCTGAAAATGGTCCATAAAAGAGAAAACAAAAGACCAATGAGCTCTCTACTGCACAGAAATATTGTTTCTTTACTTTTATGCATGGTGAAGTTATATTTAGGTATACTACAAAATACTGAACATGATATACATAAACAACTGCTGCTGTCAAAAATAGAAAATATCATAATGTAACATTTAATGTTGCTACCATAAGAAATAATTTTAAATAACATCCGCATACTGGAAAACAGAGCTGCCATGTCCCTCAGCCATTTCTTTTAACTTTAAATTCAAAAAGACTGAGTGTAGGGGCTGGGGATTTAGCTCAGCGGCAAAGCGTCTGCCTGGCAAGCGCAAGGTCGTGAGTTCGGTTCCTGGTACCGGAGAAAAAACAAAAACAAAAAAAAAAAAAAAAAAAAAAGACTGAGTGTAACAAGGAATTTACAAGAAGGTGAATGTTTCACGCAAACTAACTTACTTATATGAGACTTGAATCTTAGTTTTGATAAATCCAAGAATTGTTTGGCTAGTTGTATATACTAAAGACAGTTTCTAGAATGAACAAAAAAATACTTCATTTGCAGTACACGTAGGATGAAGCCACACTGTTTTGGTTACTTTTTTCTCGCTGCTGGGACAAAATACCTGATGCCCAAAATTAAGGAGGGAAAGGTTTATTTCGCTTACAGTTCGTGGAAGTCTCAGCCCGTACCTGGCAGATTATCAGGCAGAGTGGCATGTGGCAGAGGGCTGCATCTCAGGACGGCTTAGCCACAGCTAAGCTGCAAGCACACACACCAGGGCGGAATGGAGGAGGAATCTCTCCAAGCGGCTTCCTCCTCTCCCTTACATATGCAAACTATCCACCCCAGGGCGGGTGTAGCTCTCATACCCATAATAATCAAACTCTAAAAGCCTGCCCCGTGGTCGCATGAGGCTTTGGAGGGGACACACAGACATAAACCATAACATACACTAAATCATCAGTAAGGAGGATCTGGAGGTACATACTAAAATCTCACACAAGTTTACATGGTCCATGTAGTTCATCGTTCTAATATGTGAATTGTATGCAGTGTTTTAAAGTATGGCCAACTCATCCCCTACAGAGCCTTGAGGTCTTTTCTATAGTGAGTCCTTTGAAATATTGGATTTCTGCATTCCTTACACCATTCTTAATTTCAGGGCACAGAATAAACATAACAACAAGTAAGCAGCAGCATCTTTAAAACTCTGCCTTATTATAAAACCATATATGCCCATGGTAGAAGTTTAGAATATGTGTAGAGATGAAATTAAGAAGGTAAAATCATCCACCTTCCCTCCATCTGTGTGTGTTGGCATACATCCTCCCCACCTTTCTCACTGTGAATATATACATGTCTATTAATACACAGTTTAACAAATTATATTCATGCCTGGATATATTAGTCATTAAATGAAGATGTCACAATTTATGGTATTCATTTCTTAAAAATATGCAATATTATTTAAATTTTAATAAAATACATAAAAAACTTTAACTCTCGGACATGTGAACAAATAAAGTGGTGATAAAAGTGCAGAAACTGCAGAAAGCACTGAAAGGATATGGTATTTTTAGATAGATAGATGATTACATATAATTATACATGTGATTTCATATATATGATTATATGGGAGTCTGACTAGATTGTTCACAATGAAGATGAAACGGCTTTAGAAAGTTTTGGAGATCAATAGACTTGTTACATACATCATTAAGTTTTTAGATCTAATATAAAGGACACAACAAAGTTACATGCAATGCATATTTAATAACAATAAGAAATTATAAAAGACATCAAACATCTGGATAAAGTCAGCCTGAAAAATACAATTTAGTGTACATATTTTCTGCAACTGGAAAAGTAGGCATAGAGCTCTCCTTAAAACTTCAGGAGGCGTTAATTAGTGATTCAAAACTCCTAAAGGAAAGTACTTACTTGAAATTGTTAGTGTTGCCTGTGGTCTTCATAGAGGGAAGAGTAGAGGAAGTAACTTTAAAATATCTTGTCTCTCCATGAAAGAATGCTAAATATTTGTGAAAAAATAATTAAGAAATTGTGTAATTTTCCTGAACAGATTTGTAGCACTGACGAGAGTAATCTATTCTAAAACTTCTTGATTGCATTTTCATTGAAAAGGGAGGGAGGGGATTGGCTTTTTTTGCTGTTGTCTTTTTTTGGGAGGGTCTCTCTATGTAGTTCATAGAGACTACATAGAGGGTTTCTCTATGTACTTCAGACTGGCCTTGAGCTCACTTTGTAACTCAGGCTGGTCTCGAACTTGCAAGGATCCTCCTACCTCAGCCTCCTGAGCGCTGGGATTACAGGCGTGCGCCACCACACACCCGGATGGGGTTGGCTTTATGCAGCAAAACTACCTCATTATTTTGGGGCCATTCCCTCAGGGATTTCAAGAAAAATCTCATAATTCTTTAGAATATTAAATATTATTTTGGGAGGAGGAGAAATTAACCTTTTTTATTTAAAATTTCAAACAGTAATTGTGGTTTTCTAGTTGGGCCAATAACTAAAATACATTCAAATGATTAGATAAAATTATTTAAAAGTTTAATCAAAAGTTTTGCTGTAGGGGCTGGGGATTTAGCTCAGTGGCAAAAGCGCCTGCCTGGCAAGCGCAAGGTCGTGAGTTCGGTTCCCGGTACCGGAGAAAAACCAAAAAAAAAAAAAAAAAAAAAAGTTTTGCTGTAACTGAAGACTATTCTTATTCACTTTTGTGATACACTCATCTTATATTCTCTTCAAATAAGATTTCATTTCTTCATATAATAAATTAACACATGTTCAATGCATTCAAGAGCTACCAAAAGTGGTATCTTCTTAATCATATACATATTTAATTAGAAAATAATCCTCGCTTTCACATTGGAAGAATTTTTCTTTAAAAAATATCATGCTTTATGAATAATTTGATCAATATATTCTTGATTAAACGTGCAGAATTTATAAAATGAAGATACAATTAGATTTAATTTTCCTCTGCAATGGAAATAGATTAAAATATTGAAATTCTCACATAACTTTGGGGTTGCACTTTTAGTCCATTCAAATTCCTTAACGGCTAGACACTTGCTCTTAGGAATTGTCAGAGAAATACTTCAAAGTATGCCTGGCACCGCTGAGTGATGAGGTGGCATAAAAGAAAGTTATGGGAATAAATATGAAGCTGACTCCAAAACACTTGAGCAATTCCTTATTCCAGGCTTCAAACATCCCTGATGAAGCAATGGAAATCAATCATTTCCTCAGCGTGACGCTTGACCTTCAGAAAAAGGGTTGAAATGATTTGCTGCAACTTTCTACAGAGGTGCAAAGAGACCTTCATTAATAGTCTATTCAGCATATGTCATGTTTTTACCAAAATGATCTTGAAAGAACCTTCAAAGGAACAGAGATCGAAATATGATTAAAACGGCATCTGATTAGCTCTCCTTGACTCAGCTTTTCCAAATTTCAACAAAAATATACAAATGAAGACACAAACAGAGATGAAATTTTATCAAGATTCTAAGAAATAATACTGCCAACTCTTTCTATAGGTACTTAACGGAAGTTCTACTAAACACACTACCTATACAGATGAATAAAGAATCACAACTCTTAAAAAATTTCTGATTAATGGTTCCCAGAAAGAAGGCCGGACAGGCAGGCTTCACTGACTGCATCAGTCTTGATTCAAATGCTCAGATTCCACAATTTTCTACTGAAGAATATACTATAATATACATTTCAGTTCCCAGTCCAAATAGTTTTAAAACTATCTCAGCATTGGTATATTAAAATTTGAAGACCACTACTTATTCCTGAAAAGTCTCTTTTAAAGAAAAGTAAAAATAAAAACATAAACATAAAGATGTACAGAGATTGCAAACTCCAAACACAGGACTATGACAAGAGTAATATTTCTGCATCTAGATCTCAGATCCCATGTGCAGATTTCTGAAGATTTTCTCTATTAATGTTGTCAAGCACATTCCAATAAGACAATAAGAACTGTCTTATTGGTCCATACTTCTATGTAAACCCTGGCATTCAATTCCCCAGAAAAAGTCAACTTCTTAGTACTTTACAGAGAACAAGTAAAGGTTAAAAGATTATCAGAAACTATGTGAGTCCACAGAAGACATACATTTTCACAGAACAGTTTACAGCCAGGAGTGGTAATTTTTTATTTTTCAAGCTAGGAAGTAAAGTTGATATTAGTCCTACTCAAATTAACAAAATAAGAAGAAAAAGTCTACCTTTAACTTCTTAAACTTATTTTAGTCATGGAAAAGGTATATATTACCTTCCATGTGATCAAATAGGTTTTTCAAACTAAAATATATAATTATGTAATATAAAGTAGTGATTTTGGGGGGCATTAAAGCATACCTTTTCATTGATAGAACTACAACATTGGGGAGCTCCATCTTTAGCCACAATGTACACTTTCCATTCTAGGTTTTTTGTTCACTGGAAACATATCAGAAAACTCAATTATTTTTTTTAAATCTTGGTATGGCTAAGTATTTAGCTAAAGAGAAAGATCCTGTGTGCAAAGCTCACTCACAAGTTACCTACATACTCCTAATTTACATATGTCAAATCAGCTCACAGACATAAGGGCATCAATAGGCATTTTGAATAAAAATGTTTATTGAGACAATCCTTCCAGATAAGTCACTCTCCTAACAATCATGATGAACTCTTTCTGAAAAGGAGCCATCAGAATTCTGCTGTTCAGTTAGTCAGAGGTAACATTAGCTTGTACTCAAGAAATAGAGTCAACATTGTTCAAGGACAAGCTGAGCTGTCTGAGCTGAGAAAAACATCTCCCTCCAGTTGCTGATCCCATCCATAGAACCAGAATGAGATCTAGAAGGAATGGGTAGAAAATTAAATGCAATGTTTTGAAAACATGTACAGTAAAAAAAGCTCTATATTTGATAATACAATTTAAGAAGTAATCCACTTAATTTTATTTAACATAATTATTTTCAATATAAAAGTAGTTTCAAGAAGTATATAAAATGGTATCTTTATATCAATCCAATCAATTATTTGGGAATCAGAAGTATAAATTTCAAAAGTGGTTCACATCCATGGATAAGAAGATTTGTATTCATGAAAGACATGTAACTTAGATGAATTATATGTTTTCTCAGACTGGTTTAAGCATTGTCTGAATATAAAACAGGCTCAAAATTGGTGACTCTTCAATGTGATTTGGGTTCTTTTTACTGTAGAAAGACCTCATAAATCTATGGATGTGTGAGATTAGTAACTGGGAGTGCATAATAAGTACCTGAATGAATAAAAAGGAAATATAATCTATAGGGAGGAGGCAGAAAGGACAGCAATACATGCAAGGAATTAGGACAATGAATGTTTAAAATAGGGAGACCTTTTCACACCTCTTCACCTATCGTTTCAGCTAATAATTCATCAGTGATTTTTAAAAGGGCTTAAATGGAGAGTTACATTATAATTTAAAGGTAAGATTTATCACTATAAATGCCATGGGTAACCTGAAATATGTTCTGATACATTTTGACTCCCAGGCCCTGAATGAAATGCATTACTATGAACACAAATTAAAGATATATATGCATATGTTAAATACATAAATATGAATTAATTGAGGAGGTAAAGAACACTTTCTGGAGGAGGAATAATTGAGACTTCCTTTGAAAAAGAAGATTTCAACATGAAGTGTTGACAGATTTTAGAAAATGGAGACAATACAAAGCCACAAATGTGGAAATAATGGAGCCTGTGAAAGTAATTTGTAGTAGCGATGAAAGTGAAGTCAAGCTAAGAACATAGGTTAAGATATCTTCTGTAAGAAATAATCCAATGAGGCAAAGACATCAATCACTGGACCCACTAGAGATAGATATTTCAAATAGATAGATATTTCAAATAAATCTCACTGGACACAGGTCATAGCCACTGGCAACTCTCAGAAGGTAGCCAACCAAGTATTAAGAGCTCAGAAAACTCGCAGTTATGTCACTGAAAAGGTTAATAGAAAGTACTAAAAGAGAAGTACAGGTAGGGGTTGAACCAGTAAGGAAAGGTATCTAGCCCACTCACAGCAAAAAAAAAAAAAAAAAAAAAAAAAAGAAACACAGGGTTGTTGGGGAGGAAGGAAGACTATTATATATATTAAAATTTTAAGAAACAAAAGAAACAGGAGAGAGAGAAAAAGAGACAGAGACAGAGAGACGGAGAGGATGGAAGGAAGGTAGAAAAGGATAAAGAAAGAGAAAGAAAAGGAAAGAAAGAAAGAAAGAAAGAAAGAAAGAAAGAAAGAAAGAAAGAAAGAAAAGAAAGGAAGGAAGGGATGAAGACACAGAAAGAAGAAAGAAAGAAAGAAAGAAAGAAAGAAAGAAAGAAAGAAAGAAAGAAAGAAAGAAAGAAAGAAAGGAAGGAAGGAAGGAAGGAAGGAAGAAAGAGAGAAAGAAAGAAAGAAAAGCAGAGGAAGAGACAGAGAGAACCAAGGTGAAAATTTTTGTGGCACCGATTGGGAGTGGGAACCTAAAATCTCTGGGCCATAAATGAGCCAGAAAAAAGTCTTAGTTTCAGTAATGGCATCCACCTCTCTTTCAGTCCCATCTCGTACATGCTAACATACCCCTGCCTATGAAAATTTTTTGAAATATATATTTGTATAAAACGTTAGTGACCTAGAGACCTGTTATCAGATCCATGAGCATTCTGGAACTAGAATTATTGTAAAGTAATAATGAATATATCACAATAATTGCAATAGTATTAGGACAACTTGGTTTCTGAATATTTTAACTACTTGATAAAAATTAATGCAATTTGATCTTTATTTTTAAGTCCAATACATCCAATCAGTTTGAGCCTGGGGACAAGAATGTAGGTAGAATTCTTAGATGTTGCTATGGTTTGTGTCTGGATGTTTCCCCAAAGCCTCATGTGGTCTTGAGGGTAGGCTTTTTGGAGGTGGCTAAATCTAGTTTGTGATTGGTTCATTGTGTAATGCCGGCATTGGTGGTATGAGTGCTATACCAGCCCGAGGGTAGGTAGCCTGCACACAACATAAGCGAGGAAAAGAGGCCTGCTGTCCCCCTTCGCTCTTGTTGCTTTTGATATATTTTGTTGCCATGAACTGTTGTCCCTCTGCCATGTCACCCTGCTTTGGACCCAGCTGATTATGGACTGAAACCTCTACAAACTGTTAGCTAAATAAATCTTTCCTTCCTTCATTTTGGGCATTGGATCTTTTGTCCCCGTAACAAGAGAAAAGTAACTAAGACTGATGTATTCTATCTCAAAAAAATCCTCTTGGACTTTTGAATTCTTCACAGTTTACACTACTATTTCCTTCTCTTTCAGAGGGAAATCTTTACAAGGATTTGTCTGCACATTTTATCACTCTCCAGTGTTGATCAGAGATTCTCTCTCTTTTGAGGAGTTGATTTCTATTGCTTATTACATTCTGTCCTGCTTCAGGCCTCAGTCACTTCACTTCTACTTTCTATATTCTGAGTTTTCCTATCTAGGTTTCTCATACATGTGGAACCATTCAAAATTGTCTTTTATGCTTGATTGTTTACTTACAAAAATGTCACCAACATGTAACACATACCAAAATATTATTCTTTTTTAAGACTGAATAATATCTCATTATATATTCATTTCTAATTATGTTCTACCATTTATCTATCAATTGGCATATGAACTGTTTTCATTTTTTGCCTGTTACATTGCAATTCTATTACATACATTGCTTCAGAAATTATGGTGTGTATGATATTAATGATGTGGCTTATTGAAACATCTTTGGCCTAGCAACAACATGAATGAATATTTGAAGGTGTAATAAATTTTTATTCACCATTCACACCAAACAGGTACCTTTGGAGTAACTAAATAATAACCCAAAAGTAACCTCCAGAATGAGAGATGTTCAAATAGGAAGACCTTGCACCTGGATAAGAATTTCAAAGAGAACCTTAGATTTCCTTCATATTTTTCCTCCATGAACTATCCCCCCAATTAAAACATTAATTATAATTTGGATAGTGACATGTAAATTTTTCTTTACATTGGCAAAGAAGTTACCTTACCGTGTATTAATATCCTAGTTTTCTCTCTCCTTGCCATAAATTTATTTTGCTGTCATTTTTAAAGTGTTTTCACTAAATTTTAACAAATATAATTTTCATATAGTACATTGAAAACATTCTACTTGATTCTTACTATTGTCGCTATTGAGAAGTTTGACTCATTCTAATTGTAGCACCCAGGTTCAAAAGAATTGTCATTTTATTTTTGTTTGTTGACATCTGTTACACCTTTCTAACTCATTCTATCTTTAGGCTTGTTCTTGTTGGATCGTTCCTTTAAATCTCAGCTAGAACGATTTTGTTTTCTAAACTTCAAGTTGGATTATGCCATTGCCTACTTCCAGCTGTGTACAGTTCAAACCCCTCAATCTACCATAGCAAGCTCTGACCCTGGGATCTCTCTGAACACATCTCTGACTACTACCCTACCCACTACCTTCTGGCCAGTTTTCATCTTTAAATTTTTTCACTCAAAGCATATTCTTCCTTCCTAGAGGACCTTCATAAATTAAAATCGTCTTTCCTTGTTACTCCACCTAACTCCGTCTTATTTTGTAGGACTCACCTGGGCATTGCATCCTGCAGCCTCACAGCACCCTGTACTTCTACATCATAGAACTCACTGCTCTTCATTATACAGTGCCCCACACACAATCCATGAACCAAGGAGGACACATTCAAAGATGTGCCACAGATTCTTGAAATCACAGGTGCCAGCAAACCTTATATGAATAATACTATTTTTCTGTATGCATTCACAGCTGTAATATGGTTTTATTGACAAATTAGATGCAATAATAGACTAAAACAGCAGTAATAAAATAGAACAATTATAACAACATACAATAATAAAAGTTATTTAAAACATGTGAATGGCTTATTTGGTTTTTTTTCATTTAATATTTTCAACCTTTAATTCCAAGGGGACAGGGGCAGGGTCTGCATTATTCATTAGGAAATATTCATCTCCTCAAACATTAATTGGGCACATACTAGACCTCAATAAATAGTTGTAAGATAAACAAATGAAGACACAAAAAAGTTCTTAATATAACCAGGGATCATATTTTGCCCAACATCAATCAAAACAAGTATCAGTTCTGAGAATGTAATGAAATTTCAGAGCACAATGGGCTTAAGGGGCAGAGCACCTAGAAGAAATTTAAAACATACACACATACATACACACACATACACTCACATACTCCACAAGATTGAAGAATCAAAATAACAGCAAGTAGTCTACTTTACACTTGCTTGCACTAAGTCTAAAGTTTTTCTTAAAAGGTACATTATAGGAAACTCTAAATATTAAGTACAAGACCTAAGAATGAGTAGGTTAGAAAAACTGAATGGGATTAGAAACATAAACTATCATAAAGTCCTCTTTAAGAAACCATGTAAAAATTAAACTTGTTCTTTGCTTTTATTTTCTAGGGATTTCACAAGCCTAAAATTATTGCAAGTTTAATATTTCTCCTAAAATAGTTAATTAGAAATATAGGAGTAGTCTTTTGTATCAAGTCTTGTCATAACATGAAGATAATTAATACCAGATACTATATGTGCAGCTTTATTGAAACATTTTGTATGCCACGAAAGAGTCTTAATCTTAACCTGTGATTTAACTAGTGTGTCATTTATAAATCTGTAGTTCCTCACTGGTTTATGCATATTATGCAGGTACCTCCTGTTTATGCTAATTCAATTGTTAATGCCAGGATAAGCTATCTTCCATTACTTACAATGACTAGCAACCACATTTAGTTGTCTACTAGTAGTAAATTGATTTATAGTTAAATATATTTCATTATAATTACAGTAAAGATACTTATAGAATCTTATACAATCTTTGACACATTGTAGTAATTGTTAATTTCTAGAAAAGCAGTAGAACAGTAGAGAAGTTTGAAGCTCCAGAGAGTGAAGTCAACAAGATTAAAATCTTTGTATTTAAATAAACACCTCATGGTTTTGCACTCTGATTAAATTAATTCAGATGCCTGTAAAACAGGCATGCATGCTGAGCATTATCAATCTGCTTTCTATCTGGTGCACCATGAAATGTGTCATACTGAAAACTGGCATAGTTCTAATTGATATTGACCTATGTCAGATGTGGATTTCATCACTAACAAGAAACACCTAATTGCCAAAATTTTATTTTAAAATAGGCTAGAGCTTAATTAATCCAGCTAACTTGCAGCCCATCCTTTGGAATGAACCCTTATTTACTTGACTGTGTACAAATTCAGGATAGGAAATGATGTGGAAAGAAGATAAATGAATTCAGATTCAGAATTCAGAAATATTATTAGATTTGCTGATGTCTTGCATGACTTTGAATGACTCAGTTTTCATTCTAAGATCTCAGTTTACACATCTTTAAAATAAGTGTGGCATTATACTACATTTAACATTTTCTTTCCTTAAAATAGATTAACTTTCAATTATTAACATGATGCCATTTTTAAATTCATAAAGACTATACTATGCAATATGTTCCATTATTGGACTATATGGTTCATTTCTCCTGGAAGTTGTGTATTTTCTCAAAAATATGTCTTTTTTATCATATCTTTATGCCTTTTATATGTGAATATAGTGATCATTTTAATCCAAATGGATACTGTGGAGATAAAGATCTAATAGTTTATCAAATAATTTTAATGTGCCTCTTTGAATTTTATATTCCTAAAATTATTGTTGATCAAATGTCCTCTGGCTAATTAATAAATTTCTAAGACCTCATCCAAATTAACATCGGTCAGGGAACTTTCATTTAGAGAAACTATACAATTTTAGTCACTGTATTTCTTATTTTGATGATCGCTGTTAGAATTACAGTAAAGTTACTTTGGTTTTAGGATGACATTGATACAAAAATATTTAAATATATTAACTGTACAGTCCTACACTGACATTTGTTTGGAATAACAAATTCAAATGTCACTGTAAATTGACCTAAGTAATTACATTAAAAATCTATGGACAATGTAAAGTATATTGCTGCTTGCTAGTAAAATGGAATAGTTTTGGGTTGACAACTATTGCCCTGCATCTGATGTGTATGTTCATGAGCTGAATACTATAAACATAGAGAGCATAAAACAAAAACACAGATAAAAGGGAGCAAAAGAACCTGCTCTGTCTTATTATTCATGAAAGTAAGATTATTGGCACTTTTTCTGAAAGGCATTTTCAATGGAAATTTTATAAGTTATATATAAATCCTTTAATCTAGTTTACAAGGCCACTCTGTCCTGACCCTAGCTCACGCTTTAGCTTTGTTGCTTGTTACTTTCTTATTGTGCATTTTATCTTAGTCACACTGAGCTACTTTAGATAGTCTTCTGAGTATGTCATGCTCTGATACCTCTGAGCTGCTTACTACCTTTTCTACTCTCCCTTCTGCACCTGAAAAACTTCTCTTTTTGATCTCAGAATCTCAGCTCCATGGCTTCTTGTTTGGTCCAGTATTTTATTTAAGAAATACATACATATAGTATAGATGGTCCTGAAATCTTATGATTAAAAACGTTAAATAAACTAATTATAAGTAGTTTAAATGCTATTCAGGGGAATGTAGCTGCTGTCGGGAAGCACAGGTAACCCAAACGGGTGATGGCAGGGCATGCAAGTGGATGTCGCTCAGATACTCCCCTCAGGACTAAGTCAGCCACTTACTCCTCTGGGACTTTAATGGAAACATTGCCTGATTTTGCATCCCTCACACTCAGGAAGTGATCCTAACAGCATTTCCCACAAACTGCCATGTCAAAGTGTGTTTTCCCAGGAATGTGACCTAACCCAGGAGGGAAATGTTACAGAATGTTACATCCCAGAAAACAGTCAAAAGATGAGCTGGAGCTAACCCATTATAGATAGTGTGGGAAATCCTCCCTACAGTATACATGCACAAATTTCCTAAACACAAAGGGAAAACCTGTTGTGTTTTGTTTGTTTGATCATGAAGATTAAATGATTGTGAGGTGATACCAAAGGAATATGAAGCTGGATACTGTAACAAAATCTGAACCATGAAAGACAGCTACTTAAATCAGTTGTGTAATAAGCCAACTCTCTCTGATGCTTAATCCACCAGCATCCAAGACTGTCAATTCTTTGCTTCTCATACAGGAGCTAGATACTTAAACTATTAATAAGGAATTCAGACTTGGCTGAATGTATTATACAGTCAGATTAGTTTTTGTATTGCTTATTGTACAGGATATAGCTTAATAAATTCTTCTTTGGTAAATTGTCACCTGTGATAGTTTGTAAACACATCCACAAAAAATCCATCTACTAAACACTCCTCATTGAAGCTCTTAGAATGATACAGTTATATTCTCATCATGCCTCTGGTTAACGAATGTTGTAATTACCTTACCCAATTACCTATTCACTTAGCTGATAAGTGGCTGTATTATTCATCTCTTCCATTAATGAGATGTAATAGCCACCCACAATTTAAAGGATGAGAAAGTTAATCTGGTTTATGTTTCAGTCCATGGTCAGCTGGCTCAAAGGCAAAAACAAGGCAGAGGGTGTGGTAGAGCAAAGCTGCTTAGTTCATGGAGGTTGGGAAGCAGAGCAGGGGAATAGTAAAAGAGGAGACTAGGGAAAAATCACAGATCTCAAGGTTATGCTTTCCTGACCCTCCAGGCATACCTGGAAGTGTGCTCCACCATACACTGGGGCAGATTCCAAAGCCAATCAAAGCTGATACTTCTCCCTAACTACCACATCACCCTTGCTAACTACCTAATCATCTTTCTCAACTAGCAACGCAAACACATCTCCTTAAATTATATTCTATATCCAAACAATTCTTCCTAACATAATACAACTATTCAACTGACACCAGGAAAAAGAAAAATCTCCTCCACAATGTCTCAACAGTTCTGAAAATTTTCAACAGTCCAAGTCCAATCTCTTACAAGACTCAAGGCAAATTCTTGGTTTGAACTTCTATAAAACTCAAAAGCAAACTACATAATCCCAAAGTACAATGGTACAAGGTAAACATTTCCATTCCCAAAAGGAGGCAAACTCATCAAGGAAAACATTAAGTCCTGTAGCTCTATATCTTGGATCAGAGGGACACGGTAGTAAAATATGAATTCCAGAGCACTTGTATGACTCCACTAGGTGCAGCTCACATGGTCTCTCTAGGGATGGCTCAACTAACAGCCTGCAGCTTTCCTTGGAAAGTGTTCTGTGTTCCAGGCATCTCCTGCTACCTTGGTTCTCCACTCCACCTTTGCGTTTTTTCCATTGCTTCATGCACAGCTCTCAGGGAGTGCTTGCCTGGCTTCCCAGGCCATCCTTTGAAATATAGGTTGAAACCTCCCTGACCCCATAATTTTTAAATTCTATATGAACATAAAATGTCAATCACATCTTGCATCCTTGAGCCTATGATTGATGAGTTCTTGCTGATTTATGAGATATTCTCAAGGCCTTTTTCATCTTGTTCTTATATGAAGTATTTGATTTCCTTTTAACGATACTGTTTTCAGTACCAACACATCTTTTGGCCCAACTTTTTATACCTGGTTCTTCCTGGGCCAACATTTTTTTTCAATTTTTTTACTTTACCTTTTGCCCTTGATTTTCACTATAAATCTATTGTAAAGCAGTCATCAGTACCCATGCCATTTGGAATGGTGGGCTGTTTGGTAATTTCATCTGTCAGATTAGTTAGCCCACTGTTCTTAATCTTAGTCTCCAGCACAGTCTCAGCACATGTGCAAAACGTATATAAACTTTATGGCAGAATGTAGCACACACACCCTCTAGTTCAAGTGCCAGGGGTGTTCTTGATCCCAGCTGAAAGGTCCTAAGCATGGCCATTACTTCCTACATTCTTCTCAACATCGTGGTCTTCTGAGCTCCAACTAAAATCACCCAGCAGACTTTGTTTATAGCATTCTAGGGCTTCTCTAGCCTGCCTCTAGCCTACAGACCTTTCCAAACTCTTTCCACAAAATATTAAAAGTTTCTAAACCACGTGGATTGGTATCATCATGTAATAATCCCATTTCTCTGCTACCGATTTTCTGTATTGCTCATCTTTCCCATCACTGAGACACACTACTTGCCACCCACAACTTAGAGGAAGAGAGGTTTAATTTGGTTCATGTTTCAGTCCATGTTTTCCTACAGAAAGGTGTGACAGTGCAAAGCTGCTTAATCCATTAAGGAATTAGAGCAAGGAAACACAGAGAAAATGTGGTGAGGAACCACACATAGATCTTCCAAGACTGCACATTCCTGACAAACTTGGAAACACCCAGAAGGATTTTTCATCAATCCTTAGAGGCAGAGAGGAAAGCCACTGAATCTTGACACTTCCCTAAGTGCCATAGTGCTTTTGCCCCAGTTAAATAATGGTTAAACTAATACGCTGTATGTCACATGCTCTAGACAGTCAATTGCAAGTGCAGCAATTTAAACAAAGGAATGACTATTTCTGTTCAATGATGTATTGAATATGTTAGTCAATAACATTATTGCCAAGAAAATGAAATGAAGTTCAAGAAAGGAAAAGGAAGAAAAACAGGGACTGCATTAAACTTCAGATATAAAGCATGTCTCTGTAAATCTTTAGTGTATCTCCACATTAAAAACCTAGGAGTAAGCACTTCCAAAATCAACCTGGAAGCAGTTTCAGGTAGAAAGAGCAATTGTTGTGTTGAGCTCCTTTCCTTTCACGGTGCCTAAAATATTAAGAAAGCTTGTGAATCTTTTTAGGCAACCCTGATTTAGGTTAGAAAACACAGGGTCAGTAATGCCATTGATTTAGAAGAAATAAGGCAGACTCTTTTAAGGAGATGAGTATATACTGTAATTTTCTATATCCATGTTCTTTATATGTGATACTACCTACTTTTATTAATTCTATCTCTGTCTAATTATAGTAAAGATCACTGTCTATTAAAAACACTTCCACTCATCCTTAGATCAAGCAATATAGCACAATAAATTACCATGGTACCCTTCCCCCTCCAACCCTAAGAAATCTTGGATAGAATATTGTGGGAGACAACATAATGAGGATTGAGGCCTAACTGACCTTCTCTGTGAGCACAGAGAAGGAAAACAGCAAGCTGTGCACGTGCTTGCAAGTTACAAGTTCCAGGGAAAAGTCAACATAGCTGAGATCTGGTTGTTTACCTGAGTATATACTATAGGTAATAGGAGGCATTTTAATCTTCTGCTACCCTAACTGCTTGCTCCTTTGTCTAAGTAAATAAAAGCCAGGTGCACTAAATGTTCAGGGTTCTCTGTCCACTAGAGACAAGAGCCTCACCCCTTCTTTCAAATTTATCTCTGTGTCTTGTTTGTTTGCCCCCTCCAGTTAGGCATTGCTAACAGATTGGTTTCCTACAGAATGTGAACACAACAGTAAAATGCCAAAAATATAGCTTTTAACTGAGTTTTAAAACATAAATATTCTTATTATCTTTTCCTGGAAGCAGTTTATTACCTATTCAATGTGCATATTTTTGTTGTTATTGTTGCAAATAATGAAAGTGAGATCAAGGTGATGCCATGGCAACTCAAAGGGGCTGTGTTAGTTGAAGGCTCTACAATTAATTATATGAGGTTTAGCACTCACCTGAAAACAACAAAGGTGGCCACAAATCCATTTGAGTTAGCTGTGAGTGAGAATCCTGCACATGCAGGACTTTACAAATTCTGCTGATTTATAGACAGAACTAAATCGGTAAGCCACCCATAATCCAGGGAAATGCCCAGGAAGTGTATCTACTTGAAAGTGTCGGATTCAGAGCAAAAAATAATACACCCTTAGAAACAGGTTAAAGATCTTCTTTGGTGTTTGTGTGCATGCCTGGATCTGGTAATCTGAACAACTACTTTGAAGATAACAGTATGCAATATAATAACCATCATTAATTCCATATCACCTTGTTTTGAAATTCTGTATAGTTTCTATTGTGTTTTTCTCCCTTTAAAATTAAAAAAAAGATCTTATTTGGATAACCTAAAGAGGTCAGGATTCCCAAAATCAAAAACTAATTATAGACAACATCTGAATCATTTCAAACATTAGGGAACCCAGCCACAAGAAGAAAGTTCCCTAAATAGCAGTCACTGAATACACAGTACACAAGAAAGGGAAATAACTGATCGAAGACTCAGCAGCACAATAAACAGAAAGATTAGTGCCACTACAAAAAAAATAAAAGATCTGAAAGAGACAGAGGTAAAATTTTTTATTTAAAAAGGAATTGATATAGGGCAAATGAAGAGGCAAATCTTCAAAACAAGATAATAAAACATCTAAAACTGCTTTATATTGAGTGCAATTCAAAATTCAGTGAAATATTTAAATACCACATTACACTGCAATATATGAACTGGAAAAAGCAACCTGAAGATGTCTCACCAATAAAGAGCAAAACATAAGTGTCCTAAAAGCGGTCTGCCGGTGTTGAGCACACTTCATGCAATGATGGGTAGTTTTTAAAAGTTATACCCACCTAGGTGAGCCATTGTTGATGTGTGTCATTCATCTTTCCATAACTATAACTGAATATCTGACATAATCAACCCAAAAAAGAAAACATATTTATTTCAGAGATGAAGGAAGGAATTTACAATAAACACAATGTTATATGAATGAATATTCTTATATAATGCAAAATCAAGGATAACAAATGCAAACGCAGGAAATGAAAAGAAATAATACCCTAAACTCCATCTGCCCCAAAATATCCCTAATTTTACAATGGAACAGGACTAGTAGCTATTATCACGATAGAAAGCTGCCACTATATTCGCTAGCATTTATACATTTATTTAAAATATATTTATGTAGTTTGCTTCATGCTTTTATACTTTCTATTTATAAAAGTCAATCAGCATAATCTGTTTTTGTTATCACAATATGCTTCTGAATTAAAAATAAATCCTGTTCCACTAAAGAAAAATAACTAAACTAAATAGACACAAATGAAATTGTCAGGCAAATTTCTGTTTCTCAGAGAAGAGACATAGGTCAGATAATCTTATATAACACTGCCCCATAATTCTTACTTATAACCAGGAGTTCTAAAAATGTGTCACTAAGAAATGTTCAGAATGATGATGCAAGCTTTTCTATGAAATACTGTCCACTCTGAAAATAGTGGTAATGGCAAAAAATGAAAAGCACCAGGAATTACTCCACTGAGCAATTAATTAATACATTATTGTTTATAGTGATTATATTAAGACAGTCGGGTATTGCATAAGAATAAATGTTTTGTGTGTTCTAATAAATTCATTAGGAAATGGAAATGCTGAGAGTGATGTAAGTTAAAGTGAAGAATGTACATAGAAAGGATGGAAGAGCTAAGCCCAGTGTATAATTCACCTCTAACTGGATCTGTGCTTACTCTACAAATTCCATTTATCTGTGTCAGCTTTAAACGTGATTTGTATGGCTTGACAGAATCATAAGAGAAAAGGGGTGTAAATACTACTTGCATCTTCTATTTGCCACCTCTTCCTCCTAAAATTCTCTATTTACAATTTTCAAATTTAAAAAACTGATATTTTCTGACTTTTTAAAATATTTCAACATTGCTGAAAATGAAAGGCATAAATACCATCTGTTTTTGGATATCTGTAGCTATTCCATAAGGGCTCTCCTCATATATTTTCATAATTTGCACTGTCTGGTTTAGAGAATTGCAAAATCTTCCAGGTCATATATTTTACAAATATATTGGCACACAATACTTCTGTTCTTGAGCACTATATTAATATCTATATCCAAGGCTTACCACCTTGGAAATTCATTTTGCACTTGATGTGATGCATAAGACTTTTAAAATATCAATATAAACTCTAGTATTGTGCTTACTGAATTCTATACTATAGTCACTCATTTTTGTTACTTATATATTTTCTAAATAATTCAGTATGAAATAAGCATCTTTGTTTAGATTATCTTTTAAGAGATAATTACCTCTCTAAAGTTTGTTTTAAAAAAGAAAAACATCTCAGTGGTTTACCCTTGTTGGTATTCATGGATAGGGGCTTTGGAATCTACATGGAATAATGCATCAAATATTACAAAAACAAATGTGATTATATCTCAGAATAATCTGTAGTAGAGCTGTGAGTACTGTGTCTTTTTTTTTTTTTTTTTTTTTTTTTGTTTTTCTCCGGTACCGGGAACCGAACTCACGACCTTGCACTTGCCAGGCAGGCGCTTTGCCGCTGAGCTAAATCCCCAGCCCCTGAGTACTGTGTCTTTGTAGCTATCTGAAGATACTTTCCTCAAACTGTCTCCTAGCATCTCATTTCCTCCATTAGGACTGAAACTTGCTTTCAGCATCAAGTTATATTATATTACTTATTTTCTCCACATTTCTTATCCCCATTAGGGACACTTGAAGTTTGGAGTCTTTGGTGAGTAACAGCATTGAGGTTTCAATTAAACTGGACACTATGATTATTATAGTTTTTGCAAGAAAACAAGGCTTAAAAGCCTTGATCAAGAAATCAAGGCTTAAAATGGTAACTTTTTTGTCTGATGTCGTAGTGCTTAAAAGTGAGTAGCATGATTCAAAAACAGCAAGAGTGAGGCATTCCGGACCTAAATCTTCTACTGTCGGACTTTAGATAGGCCACACACGCTTTCATTATTCCCTTCAATTTTCTGAAATGAAGATCCAGAATTTCTAAACCTTTCTATGGTTTCTCAAACTTCCAAAATGTTAAGATAGATCTTTGGCTAAAGAGAAGAGGACCAAGAGATGGCAGGACAAGGAGGGAAACGAGGAAAGAAGAAAAAGGAATGAACATGCATTATATACATGTACAAAATCATTAGGTACTGCAAACACATGCTAATAAAAATTTAAACAAAATATTAAAGAAGGTATTAAAAGTTAACACGAATACTGCAACTTTAGCCATCTGAAAACTACATTACACAGGAGAGGATGAGAGAAAGGGGCACTTGTATCATCTAACAGACCTTTATTTTTATGCCATATATTTTTGTAAGTTGTTTTAGTTTTATATGATTTTCTAGGTTGCAATCAAAGTTACTTAGTACAAGTATAACTAAGCAAGAGTTTTAAAACAGTTACATAAAACCATGAGGTTTTTTAGAATTTGCCAACTCCGAGGCACTTTTCTGTCACATCATTAGTTACAATTTAAGCATCAGGATATGTAGTCTCTGTAAGTAGCTCTGTATAACATCAGGCCAGTGTAAGAAGCAAAGCAAAAATATATAAGCTTCCATAGAGTTTCCTGTTGAGCTTGATAAACCTATAGCTCTGAATCTGTCTCCATATTACTTGTCCATTTGTTCAAAAAAGAAAATGCACAGAGATAATGGATGGTTTATATAATACCATATTACGTACAGGACAATAATAAGGACCATATTAAGTACTATCACATTCTTTTAACATAGGAATCCATTCCTCAGCTTTCTTCAGTTAGTAGAAAATAAATATCGAAAATGTTAAGTGTCAAATAATGACATATTAGCTCCCATGTTCTCATGCAATACAGTCTATGTAGAAATAAAAATTATAAGCATAAGAAAAAAGTAAATAAATATTACTATAAAGCACTTATGACACTATTTATACTAAAAGCACTCATCATCAAGTCTACACGTAGGACACAGGAGAAGTTAAATTATTTTGTAATTTATACAATTAGTAATTAAAGTCCTGTGAAAAAAATCACTGAAACAGATAGGATAAATGTTTCCTGTGAAATCTATAAGAACAATTTCTGAAGAGATGACGAAGTTAATCCATCCAATAATCTGAGATATACATATAAAAAGGTTAGTACAGTACTCTGTCAAATAAGTTTCTGTTTTGCTGCCTGAAGAGAGGATTTTATGATACTATGCTCTACTCACGTCACTGCAAGTACCATACACTCAAGTCTTCCGAAAGTGGCTGAACCGGTTTAAGGGAAACCAAAATCAGTGCATGAGCAAGGGTAAAACATGTGGAACGTCTTCTAGGCATAGAAAATATGGCCTAAAAGAATTTTCCTAGTGTTTAAATATTTTCTATTCCTTGAATAAACTAAGGTTTCTGCCTAAAGTATTTCGATAAATTTTTAGATGTGATTTCTTATTGATTTCTTTCCTCTGTTCCCATTTACTATCCATAATTGACAACCATCTACAGTTCAGTATTGGGACAGTTTTCTCCTGACTCTTCCATCAGGTTTACATTACCATTATAAAACCACTAGGGAGTTTTCTGTATTGCTTCGCACTCTCAAAAGGAAATTACATTGCTGAAAATACTCTGTCAGATGTGAAAGTTTAAATGAATGCATTACCTAAGCCAGTTGCTCAGTTTATCTCAATATTTCCTTAGTGTAGTTTTCTGTACATGTATCTTCCATCTTCTGTACTTCCTGAGTCAATTAATAATGGGATTTTATGTAAAATATAAAATGATTATACTAATCATAGTTCTCCACAGAAAAAGAAACAATAGAATATTATATGTGTGGGACGGTGGTAAAGACATTTAATTGAAAGAACTGGTTTACATAATTGTGAGGAATATAAAATGTGAAATGTGTAGAGCAGACCAGCAAGGGGGAAACTCAGGCATGATTGTTGTGATTCTAGAATCAGAATTCCTTCTTTTCTAGGAAATCTCTGTTTTTGATCCTAAAACTGTCAACTGGATGAGGCACATCCACATCACCAAGGATAAATCCACGGATTTTAAATAAACTGATTATAAATATTGATTTATTTTTTAACTATAAAAATCATTCTTAGCACCTTTGCAATATCTATAAGTGAACCAAACATATAGACCCTATATCCTAGTCAAGGTGTCACAAATATGTTAACCATCATACTTAATACACGACACTTGAGAGTTAACTGATTCAAGTCTCCTTGAGGACTGTATCTGTCAGCTTAGCCTAAGGTTATTCTGTCATAACTAATGATCGGGATTCTCAGAGATGAACAAAATCATGTATATTATTCAAGTACTCTACCAGTCTTTCTTCAGTTGGTTATTATTCCGTCCTTTATCATCTTCATTTCAAGAGCTAGGTTGATATAATAACCTCACTCTTGAATATTACTAGTCTCACAGCAGAAAGAAAAAAGAGATGGTGAATCCCAGGCTAACTTTTAGGTTTTGGTTATATAACTTATATTCATAATGCATTATCCATAGTACGTCACATAGTCAAGCCTGTTTGTTAATTTGGAAAGAGGACATATAATCTCCCAATCAGGCACAGCATAGCAGGTTATATGGCCAAACTTGCAAACAATAGACAATAATGTAAAATGCTCCATTAGAAAAGAGAAGCAAATAAGGTGAAGAATAATACTGTACCCCACAAGGGCAGTTCGGAGTGTGCACCAAAAATTATTTTTAAATGTTTGTATCATTTCAAACTTCTACAAAACTGTTGTTATAAATATTCATGATGCAAATAAAAATTTATAGGAAGTAATATAACAGTAATGTATTTAAAATAAGGTAAAATGTTTTTAATTTATTTCTTAAAGTGGGAACGTGGTTAATACTTTAAAATTGAGTCTTCTGCTTAGTTACTTGTATATGGTTATTCATTCTATAACTGGTAATTTTAAAATATGGTTTTATGGAACATAAGCTATTCAAGATAAAAATGTCAAATAATTATAGATGTTGCATTTTTCGCTTTTCCCTTCACTTAACCTTCACTAATTATGATAGAAATAAACATTGAAATGCAAAACTATGCATTAATATTAAAAGCTAGAGCCCTAAAATTCTAGAATATGTGAAGTGTGTTTGCTAGATTATAATATGGACTAGATTATTTTAGGAAACAGTATAGCAGAATGCTTGCTATTCACCTTCTAAGAAAGCATTATAACTTCTTTGTAATAATTAATTGGAGATCTGATACCCCAAGAAAACTATTTTTGATGTAAGAGATTATAGGTAAGGTTAGAATAAATGAAATATAAAGAGCATTTTACTTGAGGCCCTTTTCTACTACAGATAAATAACTTGAGAGTATCTGAATTGACTGATATAAATAGTAGGCGCTCAAACATGAAGCTCATCATGCCAATCATGTCCATTTTAAGCTTAAGCAATAAGAGAAACTACATTAATAGCATACAAAGGTGGTAATAATTTTAGATATGTTTATTGATCTACAAAGACTGATTTCTAGAAAGCTACATAAAAAGAATGACCACAATATAAAGGTAGTAAAAATTTTTCAAACAGAAAAATAGGAAAAATATATAAACTTTATAGTAGGAAAATGACTCCTACGTCTGTTACTAAATACCATTTATAAATTAGTGACCAATTCAATAAAAAAGGACAACAGAAACTGTTTCACACGCATGTACATGCACAAACAGTAAACATCTCAATAGAGAACAGGTTCGGCAACTGCCATTACTAGGGCTCCAAAGGAAGAGAGAGTCTAAATGATTTCTTTTTACTTAGGGTTTTCCTTTGGATGAAACAGTACAACTATGCTTGGCCCCAATTTCTGACCTTAAAGAAATAAATCTACTTCCACCCTCAATCGAGGGCTTGACTTGTTTTTGGCATCTACCCAGGTACACTGAAAGAAATGTTGTACCTCACTCAAAGGAATCTTGACCTCTGCTTCCATGCGGGAGCCCAACCTCACCCTCAATCTGTATGTACTTGCTGGCTGAAGGCCCTGGCCCCACATGGATTTCAATACCCAGACCTACAGGTCTACCCTCTGAATTATTTCCACTCTATATATGTTTTTCAATTTCAGTTCTTATTTATTACTTGGGGATCTCTGTTGCAGTTATATCACAATGTTCCTTTCTTGATTTCCAATATGGCTGCATATGTGTGTAAGCACATGTAACTGCAAGATGACTGATGTTTTTCTGTAAGAGGAGGGCACGTTGGTTAGCCATCTTGACTCTGTATTACATGGAGGTACTTCTATAGAACAGAAGTTCTATGTTTGCTCTCCTGTTTCATTCTCTCCAATTCACATGATTCCCATTTGTTCCTTTTAATTTCAAGTACCAGTATATTTCCACTATTAGCTCTAAAATATTTAAATTTACTCAAATGGTAAGGCCTTTACCCACTTTTCCAATAATACAATTTTTTTCCAGATGTATCTTTTACCTTGATAGAATTGGGTGCTATATAAAGAATCTGGGAGTTCACACACACACACACACACGCACACGCACACACACACACACAAGACTACAACTAGTATTTATATTTTAACAGATTGTTCACATTTCTTAAATTGTGAAGCAGAACAAACTTTAGGAGAAGACTGGAAAATTAAATATTGAAGATTTCTACATCCATAAAGAAATATATCTAAGATGATGGAAATACAATATTAAGTATGGTAATGAGGTACATGAAATCTAATCTAGTCATGATGAATTGATTCAATAAATTTGTTCCTTTTCCTAAAAAAACAAAATTCAGCCCTAGGACTGATACCCAAAATTAAGTGCTTACTAAATGTGTTAGGAGTTTATGAATTATTTTTTTAAGTGACCAGGAAATTTGAGCTCAAGAAAAAACATACAATCTTTCCTTATGAGGTTGGTTACCTACGTGAGTTCTACCTTTCAGTTTATTGTTGTAGTCTTATCCTAATATTTCCTACATAAAAATAAAAAGACTAAGAGAGCTATGATACCTAGAAGCAGAGTTATCATTTAATCTGCCTACACTTGAACTCTGTGAAAAAGTTACTCGGCCCCATGTTCTCCTCTCAACCTTCTAAAAAATTAAGTTGTCAATTTTCTATTGTAAATACTGAAGCATATTTTCTTTCCCCATACACTGGCTGAGAATCTGTGACATTCTAAATTAATATATTTAGAAAACTATATTGAAAATTGATGAAATGTCTATTTTAGAAAAACTTTTAAAATTGAAACTCGTAGCCAAGCAGGGTGGCACATGCCTGTAATCCCAGCATTGTGTGAAGGTGAAGTAAAACAATCACATTATGAGTTTCAGCCCAATCTGGGCAATTTAGTGACTTAGAGAGACCCTGTCTCAAAATAAAAAAAATGCAGGGAATGTAACTCAGTGTGAGGACCTTGGGTTCAATCCACAGCACCATGAACTAAATGAATGAATTTCCTGGGTGGAAAAGGAAAACAGAAATTCTTAGGCTGTCCTAATAGAATATCTTAATAAGAATTATTCTCATTAAACAAGATAAATATTACAAGTTTGAGGAGTCAGAAACAATACTTATGGTCTAGAAAATAGAAGGTAGGCCCATATCTCTCACCATATAAATGAAATATGTTTGAAAAACGTAACTTTCAAAATAGAGTCTTAACAAACTTAGCAATCAAAAATTGAAATGTCAGATTCAATTCATTGGGAAAAAAAGTCAATATTTCCTTTTAAGTTTTTCAGTTGGGAAAAAAATATCCCCAGCTTGTCAACTAGTGGAGAGGGACTACAGAAATAGGGTCAGGTGAGATGAGCAGATATCTCACTTGTTATGCATTTGCATTATTGACTTTAATGTTCTGAAATTGCTGAAGAGGAAAGGAAACATCTGTCTTGTCTCAGGTTCATGCACTATCTTTATAACACTGACAAATAATTCAGAAATTTTTAAGATAACATTCGGTTCCTGCCAAATGTAAAGTGCTATTGTTTTTCAGGGATCTTCATGATGTCTGATATTGTTTCTTCACATTGTCCACTTTTTTAATAGAAGAGTGACTGTAACTAGAATTCATCAGCCAAGGAAGGAATACTCATCTCCAAGATTGTACTTTTTGTAAAGTTTGTTATACTGTAAACAATACAATATGCTTAAATACACTTGTACAGATGTTTGGTCAAGTTTTGGAGTCGGGGGTGTCCTGTTACAGTCAATGGTAGTATATACACAAACCCACACATTTGGTTAGGAATCTGTAAACCTAAATAACTTTACATCAATATGCATTGTGCAGAGTATCTGTTTTACATTATTTTCTCCCTGAAAGGGTAAGTTTCCTGTTCTATAGTAGGTTAACATTAAAATAAAGCAAATTATCAACCATTTTCTGAATTTCAAAAATCTAAATAAGATAGGAAATCAGGATAATAGCATAAGAATTAAACTGAAAATATTCAGTGTTATAAACACAAACCCAATAAAAGTTTAAAACATTTTATTGCCTAAAACTAAACAGTTTTTAAAATGTATAAACACTAATAATATAAGGATTTTACCTCTGTGATCACTTAGCTTAGCTTTGCTCTCTACCACAGAAGAACTAACATACATGCAGTTGATGGTAGAAAAAAGAAAGACTATGGATCCAGAGAGAGAGTATACCTGTAAATTAAGACTTACTTGACAAATGCACAAATAACAGTATGACACTGTTATAGAATTCATGATCTGGAAGGAAACCTTAGAAAGTTCCAGCTTTCACTGACTTTTTGTTGGGACATGCACCACATGTATAGAAGAGTAATGCTACAGCAATACTTTCACAATCTCACCAGTGTGACTTTTAAATTAATTTAGGATATTTTAAGCATATTGATATGGACTCATCCAAAAGCAAAATAAAAGGTAGGAAGATATTTATACAAATTGTGTTTATATAGAAAAAGCACAAGAAAAGAAATTTTGTACTATTAATAACCAAATTAGATTTAAATAGCAATCTCTAATGGTAGCTGCCTGCAAGTCAAATCAATAAACACTTTATCACAAGACAATAACTGTATATAAAGATAATAAATTCAATTTCTCCTTCCTTACATATATGTAAAATATAAATTGTGATAATTTGCTTGTATAAGAATTTAATTTTATATATATATAAATATATATATTACATAAAATAAATACATAAATATATATATTATATATAATGACAAAATAAGTTATTTAGTGCATGTGTGTTTGTCTTCAAAAAGAAGACAACAGACAGCATCAAGTTTCTTTCCGTGCAAATAATCATTGAATTTTGGGGAACACAGAACTTGTTTATTGTTTCCTTATAGTAAAAAAATATGAAGAATAAAAATTAAATTTTTAACCCAGTATAGTACATCAAGCACAACAAACTCTGTAAATGCTATAATTGATATGGTAAGTTTTACAAATATTTGTTGCCAGTGAATAAAATTATCCTATTGAAAGTTTATTTAACTGAGATTTCTACATTTTAAAAGATTGGTTGGAATTCTTTCTCAAGGTTATGGTGATGTGCAAACTTTACACATTATTTTCTCTATATATCTTTACTGTTTTTAATGGTAAACAGAAAATACACTGAGAAATTGCTATTATAGGAAACATTAAATGGCATATGATCAAATAATAGAACTTATAGAAATAATTTGCCTAAACTGTAAACTTACTCTTTAGAAACTGTCTTGCGTTCTAGTCAGCTTTAACATCTGTACCAGGGAATGTTAATTCAAATGCTTTCAATAGGAAAACAAAAAAAATACATGCAAAAAACACTAGGGATAGATAACAGCTGAGTGGGTTAGTTCCATCATCACAGATAGAAGATATGTCTAGGGGCTGGGGATTTAGCTCAGCGGCAAAGCGCCTGCCTGGCAAGCGCACAGTCGTGAGTTCGGTTCCCGGTACCGGAGAAAAACCAAAAAAAAAAAAAAAAAAAAAAAAAGGTATGTCTAATTTGAAGGCGTTAAGGCATTTTTACAATTATTTTTAATAACATACTAGTCTCAAAATCTAATACTAACACTGGCTTCTGTTTTCCCTCAAAATTACCAAAATAATTTCATATAAATGGTTTCATTCAAACTTCCGCTTCCTCTAGTAGAATAGGCAATTAAGGTGCTGGGCATTTAGCTCAGTGGCACAGCGACTGCCTGGCAAGCGCACCGTCCTGAGTTTGATTCCTGGTACCGGAAGAAAAACAAAACAAAACAAAACAAAAAATAGACAATTAATCCCCACTATCTAATAATAACTGAGAAATTTAAGACCTAGACATGTTGATCAACTCTCCAAGAAGTCCCTCTTAACTCAAATACACAGACCAGGCCAAAGGCTATGCAGAAAGATTTCCCTGCAAGAGGCACTAGAGAGTGCTACTCTGGTAGACTCAACAATCAGCGTTAAACCTCATAAAAACTACTTTACCATTGTTGCGCCAATATCACCGTCTCTACATTGGAAGGGAAGCAGACGCAGTCATAGAAAGAAAAAATGTAAAAGGAAAACTAATTTCTCCAGATATCTATTACTGCCACACATACGGAGGAGCCACTCCTCGGACATAAGCAAGTCCTGACCATGTAGGACTCGGTAAAAGGGGTAGAAACGCTGTCAGAGTTGCACAATAAATGGAGCTGGGGTTGAAAGATCCACGCTTTGACAAAACAACTCCTCTTGCCTACGCACCAAAGAATTCTGCCATGTAAATGTCTTGCTATAGAAATATAAGTCACAATAAACCTAACCTTGCCAGACCTGAGAGAAAAGTAAGGAAAGGGAAGCCCAAGGGCATAGGCTGTCACACCTGAACAACAAGCAATCCAAAGAACTTTATGACTCTATTCCACTCAGTACCTAGCATTTTTCAAGAAATAAGTTCATTTAACTGAATATTATAGTTCCGTTTAGAGGGTATTATGAAGAACTAAGGTTTTTAACTAGAAGTCTTGAAAAAAAGGGTTTTCTAAAACATATGTGCGTTTTCATCAGCCAACCATTTGCCAAATGTGTTCATTAACTTTTTAAATAATTAAAGCAATGACCTGTTATCTATATGTGAGAAAAACAGTAATTAACACTTTTGTTCAAAAGTAAACTATAAAAATAAATTTAATTATTATTATGACTACTCAAAATTCCAAAACATATGATCTTGTAGTAATTTCGCCTAAGAATCAAGAACAAGAAATTCCCTATTCCACTATGCTTTCCATAGCTATCAGCTTGAATAATAATCTTATAAGCTCCAACAGAGGACAAATGAACATAATATTAAGAGTTGATGTAACTACTATAAACAATTCTGAGTAGACAAGTAGAAATATTCCAATAGAAAAAAAGTTATTCACAGCATTTCTTTTACATTTACTATTGTTAATTAATTTCCTTTGTATTTTCATTTGTCATAAGTGTATTGACAGAAGAGTAAAATCAATGTACAGAAAATATTCATATCATTTATCATTAGATTTCATGCATAAAACAAATTGAGTTCATTTTCCATTTAGTTATTTGCTAAAATATGTTGTTTAATGTTTATAAATGAAAGACGTACTTTTGTGCACACTACAAAAGAACTATATTCCAGGATGTAAAATTTATTATTTAGATAAATTCTATTTGAATATCTTTATATTCAATAAAAGATTCAGACATATATAAAAATAATATTTTATATAGAAATTATATTAATCATGAAGAAAACCTAAAAGATACTTGTATATAAAATAACTTTATTGATCATGACTTTCTTCAGTTGTTCTCTGTTATGGAAGTATTTTATTTCTCTATTAAATCTGAAAGATAGTTCTGCAGGGTACATCAATCTTGGCTAGAGATTGTTTTCTTTGGGCTTGAAATACTTCACTCCAAGCTCTCCTTGACTTGAGGGTTTGTGTTGAGAAGCCTGCTGTGATACTAATGGGTTTGCCTTTATAGGTGATTTGTTTCTTTTTTCCAACCACTTGGATTCATCCCAGAGGTGCAGGGATGGTTCCACATATGCAAATTAATAAATATACCATACCAACAGAGCCGAAGAGAAAAATCAATAGCTGCAGAAAAAGCATTTGACAAAGTCCAACAATCATTCATGATAAAAACCCTACAGAAAATAGGAATAGATGGTCTTTTTCTCAATCTGATAAAAGCTATCTATGGCAAACCAAAAGCCAACATCATAATAAATGGTCAGACACTGAAAGCTGCACTCTAAAATAAGGAAAAATATAAAGATGTCCATTGTCACCACTCCTATTTAATATAGTTCTGGAAGCAACAGTCATAGCAATTAAATAAGAAAAAAATAAAAGGAATAAAGATAGGAAAGGAAGGAGTTAAATTCTCGTTATTCACAGATGACATCATACTCTACATAGAAAGCCCCAAAAACTCCACCAAGAGACTTTTAGATTTACTAACTAAATTCAGTAGTGTAATTGGATGCAAAGTCAACACTCAAAAGTCAATAGCATTTCTGTACACAAACAACAAACTCACTGAGAGAGAAAGTAGGGGAACCACACCCTTCACAATAGCATAAAAAACTGAAATGATTCAGAATCAATCTAACAAAAAAAATAAAAGTTCTATACATTGACAATTACATAACTCTGAAAAGGGAAATTGGAAAGGATATCAGAAAATGAAAAGATATTCCTTGGTCATGGGCAGGAAGAATCAAAATAGTAAAAATGGTCATAAAAGCTAATATTGTTACACAGATTTAATGCAACCCAGATCAACATACCATTAGAATACCTCACAGAACTAGAGAAAACATTCCTAAAATTCATTTGGAACTAGAAGAAACCTAGAATAGCAAAAAACAATCCTAGGCAGCAAAGGCAAGGCAGAAGACATCACAATCCCTGACATGAAATTATACAACAAAGATGTTGTGATACAAAAAAAAACAGTATGTGATGGCAAAAATAAATAGACCTGAGGATTAATGGAACAGAGGAGCAGAAACAACTCTGAATGCACTCAACCACCCTATCTTTGACAAAGGGTCTAAACACGTTCACAGTAAGAAAGATAGTCTATTTAATAAATGGTACTGGAAAAACTGCCATTCCACATGCCAAAGACTAAAACTAGACCCATGTCTCTCACCATGCACTGAACTGAAATCAAAATGGATCAAAGATCTAAGTATTAAAAGAGAAATACATTAAATTTTCTGGAAGAGAGAATAGGTAGAACTCTTGACGGTGTAGGCAAAGATTTCATGAACAAAACCCCAATCTTACGCAAAATACTACAAAGAATCAAAACTGAGATCTCATCCTATCAAAAAGCTTTTCACAGCAAAAGAAATTACCCAAGAGCGAAAAGACAACCCACACAGTGGGGAAAATTTTAGCTAGTTGTCCCTCAGATAAAGGACTAATACCTAGAATATATAAAGAATTGAAAAATATCACCCCCCCAATTTAAAAACCCAGTCCAAAAATGGGCATTTGAGATGAATACACATTTCTCAGAGGAAAAAATATAAATGGCAAATAAATGCATAAAAAATGTTCAACATTGCTGTTCATTCAAGAGATGAAAATTAGAAGACTGAGATTTTATCTCACTCCAGAATCAAAAGCAATGATTGAGAAATGAACTAATAACAAATGCTGGTAGTGCTGTGTGGAAAAAGGAACCCTTCTCCACTATTGGGTGTTTAGACAGATACAACCACTGATCATGGAAATCAGTGTGGAGATTCCTCAACAAACAAGGATTAGAGGTCCCATTTGACCTAGCAGCTACCATGCTGGGTATCTTTCTAGAAGAATTAAAAACATCACACCACAGTGATATATATATGCACCCATGTTTATAGAAGCAGCTGTTGTAATAGCTAAATCATGTAAACAATCCAAATACCCATCAACCAAGGAATGGATAAAAAAGATGTGGAGGGTTTTTCATATACAATGGAATACTACTCTGCCATACAGAAGGATAAACTTGAGGCATTCCCAGGTAAAAGGATATACCTCGAGAACCACACTCTTAAGTGAAATAAATTGCACATACATGTCTAAATATCACATTGTTCCTTTGATGTGAGAAATAAAATAGTAAATAAGGACAAAAATATATAATAGGTATTGTTAAAGAAGAAGAAATTGTTCAAAAGAAAGGGAAACTAAGGAGGGGCAAGGGGTCAAGGAATGAAGGGAAAAGAAAAAAATAAAAGAAGGATAAAATGGGAACAAAACTTTGTTTCTTTTATTTATTTTAAAAATAAAAGAAGGAAAATACATTAACAAAAAGACATCCATTTACAAAATAGCATAACAACAATACAAACAATACAGAGTTACAGACAAAGTGGTAGGAAGTTAACAATTGTTGTGTTTCATATTGATATCTTCAAAGTGGTTTCTCAGGAAAACAAATAGAGACATGCAAGATTGATCAAACAAGTAGTCACTAACTGTTTCTTTCAGGTAAACAATGGAAAACAGCACCACAGCTTTGTTAGCTAACCTATATATACATACATACATACGTAATTTCTCCTTCTTTCCCTTCTCTTTTCCCACACCCCAGTTGCCCTTTACTCTTCAGTGGTTTCCTATCATTTCACAGTGTCTATCATACCTCCGAGTTTTTATTTACTCTTTCAACTACTTACACTAGTGAGACAATACATTGCTTACACATGCAGGTCTGATTTATTTCACTTATGAATGTGGTCCCTAGTTGTGACCATTTACCTATAAAGGCCTCCAGTTTGTCTTTCTTTATAGCTGAGTAATATTCTGTTATATAAAAGTACCACAATTTTTTTATTCAATCCTCAGTGGATGGACATTTGGGTTGCTTCCACAGTTTAGCAATTACAAATTGCACTGGTATAAACATGCGTGCACATATGTTCTATGATATGATGTTTTCAGATCTTCTAGGAAAATACCCAGAAGGGGAATAGCTGGGTTGAATGGGACCTCTGGACCTAGTTTGCTGAGAAATCTCCAAACTGATTTCCACAGTGGTTTCACCAATCTGCATTCCCACCAGCAGTGGAGAAGAGTTCCTATTTCTCCACAGCCTTGTCAGCATTTGTTATTGGTTGATTTCTTAATGCTAGCCATTCTCACTAGGGTGAGATGAAATCTCAATGTTGTTTCAATTTGCATTTCTCATACTCAAAAGCAAATTCAGGATGAATTCTTCAAATATGCAATTCTTTCTCAGGCTAAGTCCAGAACACTTCACAAGTAAAATTATTCCTTCAGCTTATTTTTGAAGAAAATTTAAAAATTATTGTATAGTAATATTTTACAAAGTGTGCTCTATGAAACTCAGGAGACCTGATCAATATAATGTGACTGCATATATACAGGTGAATTTTCAGAATTAAAAAGCATACTTTTTCTAATAATCTTTTCAAAAAGTTTATAGGGTAACTTTCTTTGGGACAGCTTGGATCACATATTTTCACTGAAACATATCACTGCCAGTTCTATGAATTGCGCAGGTTGGCCAAATCCGGTTTATGTGCCCACCTGTGAAAGTCTGAGATAGGTCAAGTGAAAATCCATAGTAGAGACTAAATGCGGAACAAAATATGTTTCTACTGGAAAACAAAGGTAATATAGTCTTAGGAAAAGAAAGAGCAGATTCTGGGAAGGCAAAGGTAACAGCACCTACTAGAACAAAACTGATAGGGTCTGACCTGCCAGCATGGAAGAGAGAATCAGCAAGTACTATGAACTGAATACTGGCGTGCCCCCAAATTTATAGGCTGAACTCTAATCACCACTAGTACGCTAACAGGTGGAACTTTTGGGAGATGGCTAGAAAATGAAGGCAATGTCTTCACGAATGGGGTTAGCACCCTGACTATAAAAGCCACTCCTAAAGAGCTGGTTTGCCCCTTCTACCATGTGACAACATGCCAAGAAGCATTTTCTATGGAAACTAACCAGATATCAGATATTCTGGTGCCCGGGTTTTGCACTTTCTATCCTTTACAGTGAAGTATAAGAAATAAATTTGCTTGTTTATTTCTGTTAGAGCAGCTCAAATGCACTAAAATGGTAGTTATACAGCCAAGGAGTTATAGACCACATGAAGATTATTGCTCCACTTGAAATCTTGAACATATGGCTTTTATTTTTGGAACCTTGGTTAGCAGCCTGGAGGGGATACATAGGGAGAAAATGTGCCCTACAGGTGCATGCGCTATCCTTTTCTTTGTTCATTTCTGAAGGCCATTTGTGTCCTTTGACTTGTGGCTTCTTTGTTTCACTTTCAGAGCCAGCAACCTGGTGTCTGTCTGCTCCGTACTATCCAGCTTTACCACCCCCTCTTTTTATAGCCTTCTAAGGCCTCATGAGATTATATGGGGTCCACTAGGTTGATCCTAACTAGTTTCCCTATCTCAAGGTCCGTCTACTTAAACACATCTGGGAAAGTCTACTGGCCATTTGTACTTGTATATTCACACTTGTTTGGGATTGGACCACGGACGTGGCTGGGGTTCAGCAGTATCAGGCAGTCTGCCACACTCCTTACTTCTCAGTCATTTGTTTTATGTGGATCTCAGGTGCATGACATATATTATAAAAAATTCTTCTCTAATCCAAATGTGAGAGTCTTCTCTTTTAGGCTATTTAATCTTCTATAGCATTATACTTCCAAAGTACATTTTTACCCAAGCACCTATTTATAGAAAAATAATACGCTAGCTTCAAATTATTCTCTTTTATGTGCATATGTTTGAGATACACGATAATTATATTCATCTTGGGAATCTGAGGTATACATCCCATCTTGATCATGCTTGCTCCCCCATCCCCTTGCACTCCCACTTCCTCGTTCCCCAGACTCCCCTTAAAATCTCAATCTCCCTGTTTCCTGTCATCTCTCTTTTATTTCACTCTTTAAAGTATTTATATTTTCCATTTCTCATGTTAGAGAAACCATGTGATACATAACATTCAATGTTTGATTTATTTCACTTAGCATTACAGCTTTAAGATTTACTCATTTTCCTATTAAGATCTCAAATTTATTCCTCTTTATAGCTGAGTAGTACTCCTTTGGGTATATATAACACATTTTCTGTATCACATTCATCTATTGATGGGCATATAGGACACTTCCATAATTCAGCTATGATGAGGTTTGCTGATATAAACCTGCATCTGTATGTATCACTGTAAAATCATGACTTTTAAGTCTTTTAAGGAGATCCACAGAAAAAGTGTGGCTGGTTCAAATGGAGTTTCTACTTTTAGTTTCTTAAGGAATTTCCAAACTGATTTCCATAGTTATTGTTCTAGTTTACATCCCTGCCAACAATGCAGAGGGTTCTTTTTTCTCTACTACCTCAGCAGATGTTATACATCTGTATTATTCTGAAGATTTTCATGTTCTTCAGACAAGTTTATAAAACCACCAGAGTCTAACAAATAAACTAAATATATCCTCAGTGCTTTGTGGTATTGTAATATTGTATTATATTATTATACTTCCTCAAGAAACATAAAATACATTATGCCTTTAGTGAACTGAAGAAAATATCTACATTACCTCCTCACTTGTGCCTTTATGACTGGTTGGAAATTCTTATAGCTTTTATCCCGAACTTTTGCTAACAGTCATTATATTTTTGCTTCTGTTGAAGAGGATATATATAAAACTTAATTTTTATTTTACATTTGAAATGCTTCTTCTAGTCATATGTTTGTATAATTCTCTCTCATTAAAGTATAATAATTTGTAGGAAAGAGGGAGATAGATCTTTCTCAACTGGAAAAGGCATCCAGAGATAGGGAAAGGTCAGAGGAATAGGAGGGAAAAGGGAAAAACGAAAGAATTTAAGTGTGTTATGTGAGTGTATCAACTCCTGACAAGAAATGTAATTATTATGTACTTCAAACATGTACTAACAAAGCATAAAAACTGGAAAAAATAACACTTTTTCCCAAATAAATATCCTCTTGATTATTTCTCATATGAGTGCTTATCATTTTCCTTTGTAATTGTTTTCTTCCTTCAATTTTAATTAGTTTTTCTGATGTATTTCTTTCCTCTCAATTATACTAATTGTATGAGTTATATATGAATTATAAATTTTATCTGATTTTATCTCTTTGTTATTTTTTCTCTGTATCTTGAACCATTTTCTTTCAACTGTAATCCACATCAATTATTCTCTCCTCAGGAGTTTCAATTTTATACTATACTGCTTCTAATTTAGTTTTAACATCTATATTGATATTCTCTGTCTGCTTAAATTCATTCCTTTGCTGCACCAGAAACTTTCATTTCAATCTACTTTATTATGAGTTTATTTTTTTCTCCTATGTTATAGAACTTACAATTTAATACCCTGAAGAATACAAATTGTGTTGAATTTTCTGGTGTAGCCTGTTTGCTCGAGTAAATTGTTCACCATAATCTATTAAAGTCTGCTTTGGTACAACTGTCATGATAGTATAGAGATTATTAATTTATGACAGGTCAGTAACTAGAATCCACAAGTGAAATCTTTTATATTTTGATCAAAGACTATTCAATATACCATCGGGGTTGGGGGAATGACACAGTTTCTAATTACCAGATCTAAAAACTCAACTAAAGAGGAAGTCAAAATTAAAAGGAACTATATTTTAAGAGCTAATTTTTTCCTCCTGCTTAAAATAACATACAGAGGTATATAATAAGGAAAGAAAGAGGAAGTGAGGGTAAGAAAAGGAGTGAGAAATAATTGTGACCGAAATTTCTGGTGGTGGAAATATGCTGATAAGGCAGAGATTCCACTTCTTCCTTTAAATTTTTGCTGGTGCATGTGTATCGCTGTGATATGATGTTTTCAGGTCTTCTGGGAAAATACCCAGAAGGGGAATAGCTGGGTTGAATGGGAAACCTGGACCTAGTTTTCTGAGGATTCTCCAGACTTATTTCCACAGTGGATTCACCAGTCTGCATTCCCACCAGCAGTGGAGAAGAGTTCCTATCTGTCCACAGCCTCACCAGCATTTGTTATTGGTTGATTTCTTAATGCTAACCCTTCTCACTGGGGTGAGATGAAATCTCAAAGTTGTTTTAAGTTGCATTTCTCAAATGGCTAATAATGTTGAACATTTTCTCATGTATTTATTTTCCATTTGTATTTCATGATCTGAGAAGTGTATATTCATCTCAGCTGTCCATTTTTGGATTGGGTCTTTGAATTTGGGGAGGTTGATTTTTTTAATTCTTTATATGTTCTAGATAGAAGCCCTTTGTCTGAGGGACAGTCAGCTAAAATTTTTTCCAAGTTCGTGGGTTTTCTTTTTATTCTGCTGGTGATTCCTTCAGATGTGCAGAAACTTTTCAGTAGGATGAGATCCCAGTTGTTGACTCTTTGAAGTTTTTCCTGTGTGGTTTGGTTTTTGTTCATGAACTCTCTGCCTACCCTTATGTCTTCAAGATTTTTACCTACTTTCCCTTCCAGTAGATTTAGTGTTTCTGTTTTAATACTGAGGTCTGTGATCTATTTTGACTTTAGTTTGGTGCATGGTCATAGACTTGGGCCTATTTTCAGTCTTTGGCAGGTTGCAAGCCAAATTTTCCAGCACCATTTATTAAAGAGGCTATCATTCTTCCAGTCAGTTTGTTTGACCCCTTTATCAAAGATTAGGTGGCTGAGTGTTTTGTAGCTGTGTCTGTGGTGCAGGGTGAAAAGGGAAACGAGAAAGAATGAGTTGAACTAGGTTAGAAACTCAGATTCAAATATGGGTCAGTTCTACAAATACAGTAAGTTAATACTGTTGGATTTCAATTTTAGTGTTATGAGACATGTAAGCTCATTTTATTTCATTTATTTTGATTCAGATACTTCATGTAACATTGTCTTTTATAGTTATCCTTTTTAAATGAGAGTAAGCCTAACATTTCTTTATTTCCCAGAAAAATAATATGGTTATATTCTTCTTGTAGCCCCTACTGTGATTTATGTGTTTACTTAAAACATAAGATTTATATTATATATTCAGATATAAAATTGAGATATGCTAGGTAGTTTCACCAAAAATCTCACTTGTGTTAGTTATATGTGCTTCATTTTAATCATGTTTGCTAACTACTTTGATTTTAGAAGGACTGGAAGAATCGGTAAACTTCCCTTAAGGGAAGTTCTGTGTCTGGGTTTCCCATTCGCATGCATCAAAATTAAATGTTGAGGAATCAATTTAGAAAGAAAGTATGGTGAGTTTGTGTTCATTTTTTTCACCTTAACCTTTTTTGCTGGTGCTGGACTTTACTATGGTAATAATGGCTCCTTGTAGGTTGTATTCTATCGTTTCTCCCTTCTGCCTTCAGATAAGTGGTTTCTCTCACTCTAGAATATTCTGCTATCACTATTAAGAATCAGAATCAAAGAAAAGTGTAACCACTTATTGCGTCCTATAGTCAAAGCAGCAGAACTCTCATTTTTAAAAATACGTGTATATTTTAAGGGTTTATTGAAAAGTTTTCCTACCTTGTGCTGCAACAAAATACTACTCTCTCAGGCCAGGAAATTATACTTTGTCTTCTGCGGCCTCCTTTCTATTTGACTCTATTTAAATCATTTGGACTATAAGTTTAACCACATTCTATAGTTTCAACACTGGCAAAGCTTTTTATTTATCCTTCTCTATTCTCCTTAGCTGTGTATTTTTTATCAGCTTTTGTTCTGTCATCCAATATACCATGATCTTTCTCAGAATTCCCTCCTGTATGCTTTTTCATCACTTAAATGTTTCTATATCCTACCAAGATAACTTTAGAGAAACAAGCAAGCCTAGAGGAACAAGACTGGCAAGCTGCCTTAGCAGCAGCATCTGGCAGTCACAGCCAGCTGGGGTTTACAAGGCTCCAGCAGAGAACACGTCACTGCCAACTCCACAGAGCCGAGAAGGCAGCAGCTTCCTCAGCCTGTACCTAAGGGAGGTAGTCTGATTTCCCACACTACATTCATGTCCTGAAAACTACATAGTAGAATGTGCCTTTTGACCTGACACAGGTCTACTTATCACTACATAGAAAAGCTGCAGAAGCAAGAGACAACTCTGCTCAGGAAAAAGACAAGCTTAGGGAAGTGTATTAAGTGAAGTAATTGTACAGCCACAGGGCCAACCAAGAGCAATAAACTGAGTTCCTCAAATCACTTATCATTGTGCTATAATCACCTTTGCAGTGATCTATGACAATAAATCAGCAGCACTGGCTGAGGCAGACACTCCTGGGGTAAGACAAGATAAATACCACTGCTTTCCATGTACAGTGTAAGTGCATTCATTCACATGTGGAAACAGTTCTCTCACCACACTTGAAAATAATGGCAATTCACAAAATGAGGGAGCTATGAGAATCATGGTGTACAGCAAATAGTTGGTGAAAAGAAGGAAAATATTTTTAAGGGAGAAAATCATATTCAACCTTTAAGTCTTTAAATCTATTTTTTTTGAGAGAGTGTATCTTTTTAACCCTGGAAAAAATGGCAAGTAAGCTCCAAAATGAAACCATTAAAAATTCATATTTTGCTGAAAGCCAGATTTTTATGCAACTTTGCATAAAATTCAAGTGCATATATACAGGGCATTTAATGACTTATACCATAAAATCGTTACTGCAATACATGTTACAGTATAGGGAAAGAGAATACCAAAAAAATCTTGCTTTTTTTCTGAGTAAACTAAACTGTAAAATTAAATTATGATAGTCAAAACATTTTATTCAATTGAACCTAGCATATAATTTTCTTAACTTATTCAGTCAGTGAATAAATATTTGTTAGAAATATACTTATCATATGAACTGTCTTAGTAGTTTGTAATATAGAGTTGAATAAGAAATTATCATGGTTAATGGAAGTAACTTCCATAAGCCAATAATTGCAAGAGAATGGAATGAATAACTGCCTCAGTTGTTAAGGAACAACTTGCATAGGTTATGCATAGCCTGGTATAGTGAAATTTCCTCATTCCAGAAACAGACCTCGGTCAATCTTCACACAGTTTCTTGCTCTAAAACTCCTGTTCCTCACTGTGGTCGATCCACAGATCTGACTTTCTCTTGGTGAACACATCCCTTTGGGACCTTTAGGTATAACCTACATAATTGGCTCTGCTAACCATCTCAATCTGACTGCACAGATCTGCCATGGTATTCACCTCTCAGATTCAATATGACTTCCTAGAACATATGCCTGTGTGCCTTAAACCCACCAAGTAAGACTTTCTACTGGAAACCTGTTTGGGTAATATTCTGGAACCTGTCGAAGATGTTGGTGCTGACTGACCGCCCTGTGCCCTTGAGGCATGCCATGTGCCCACAGGGTTTGCCAGAAATGTCATTTTTATCTCCCTCTTATGTCTCTCCTAATCATTAAAGTGATGCTTTTCATCTGAAATTCTAAATTGCAGCATCTGGGTATAGAAGGATAATTGGGAATTATGGGAGGAAGAGCATTTCAGGATTAGAGCCAAAGGAATAAAATAAGCCAAGGAACAGATGCATTTTTTTAAAAAAATCTATGCAGAGTTCAAAGAAGAGTAACTCCTTCAATGATACTGAAGAGCAAATTACATGAGAAAAAATGCTATGATATTAAAATGAAAAGAAAGCTCTGACCTAATAATGAAGGACTATGCATCATGCTACAGTGTTTGTTATTTATTTATTTATTTATTTCAGCAGACAAATGGCAAAAATCTATTAATTTAAGCTAAAGGTTGACAGAAGCAGAATTTGCTTTTCTGGTAATTTGAAGGACAGTGGGAAAAGGTGAGAAACAATTCATCTAAGGTCAATTTCTAAATATGTATGAAAACTTGTAGGAGTAACATATCTATTTAAATATTTTCCTAGCATTTACAAATTAAAATAAAAATACCCTTTCTTCAATCAAATAATTTTCAAAGTGTTGTGGTTGATACATTGTGTCAACTTGGAGAGTCTAGAGGTTTGGCTAAGTGACTCAGCAGTTCTGCACTCTGAGGTGCAAAGAACATGCCCTTCCTGCCCCGGATGTTGTTCATCGTGTCAATGTGAGTTTAGAAGGTTAACTATGTGAGTGCTGCCCCCTGGGCTGGGGTAGCCTTCTTAGAATACAGGGGAGGGAAAGAGGCTTGCACACACTGCCATTCCCCCCTTTGCTCTTGCTGCTTTGCTCAGAGCCAACCAAGTATGCACTGAAACTTCCACAAACTGTAAGCTAAATAAACTTTCCCGTCCTTAATTTGGGGTGTTGGGTATTTTGTCTCAGCAACCAGAGAAAAGTAACCAAGACACAAAGTAGGTTAATCACTCTATACTCCAAAACAAATCTGAAACACACATGTCAACAATTAGTGTTATTTAAGGCTTCACCATTTTAATTTGACATAACTTTGGATTTCAAATTGTTTTGCTAGCTGTTGGAAAGGGGGGAGACACTTTTGTGTTCTACAGTCAAAATTTACAGCATCTTTTGCTTTTGAATTGATTGGTCACCAGTTGAAAATATGCCAAGAGTGCCTTAAATATGTCATCTCTTCAGTTAGTCTCCCTGTAAACAAACCCCTTAGAGATAATGCAGTTGATATATTTGCTACTGCACTCTTTTAATAAATTTCTACTGATGGCATTTGATTTTTATTTTTCCCAGTATAGTTTTTCAACTTATGGGAAGTAATGCATAATTATCATAACAATATAAGTGTGTTACACTAAACAAAAAATAATGATCTCATCTTATCTTCCTTCAACTCTAGCCCTATGTTAATATCCACAGTTAATATCTAGCCAGTGTTTTAGATATTTTTTAATTTTCTCAGAAACATTAGCTTAAATGCCAAAGCTGGAAACAATAGCTAGACTAGATGTACACTACCTCTTTATGAATACAAAAACAAAAAAAAAGAAGTAGGACAAGTAGGAAGAAAAGAAGAAAAATTATAGCTACAGAATGGATCTGAGGTTATTAATCAGATCTCTCACTTCACATAAACAGAAGAGGTTTTCAAACAGAGTAGTGAAAGCAATGTGTTGTTGGGGAGTATGATCACATGTTATCCTTCCTCTTCTTGGGTAAAGGTAGAAAATTGCATTTTCCCTTTTCAGCAAGCCAAATGGAAATAATTCCATTGCAATAAAGGGAGTTTAGAGTTGGGTGTGGTGGTGCACTCCTGTAATGACAGCATTTAGCAGGCTGAGGTAGAACGATCACCATGAGTTTAAGACCTGCTTGGGCTACAGAGTGAGTTCAAGGCCAGCCTGAACTGAATTACACAGTGGGACCCTTTCTAAAACAAAGAAAAAAAAAATACAGGAAGGAAGGAAACAAAGAACAAAGTGAGCTTAGCCCAGCTTCCCCACAGATTGCAGAAACATTTACATCCTCTCCTTTATACCAGAAGAAGCTCAGGAAAATCGTTTGGGTGAGCAAACTGTGCATCTCCCAGAATTTGGAGACATTCCATTCCTGATCATCAAGAACTTGCTTCTGCCTTCCTGAGAGTTCTTTAGGCAATGCCCATTTGAAGCCATTACATTATGAGAGGAGGAAGGAAGAGGACCATAGCAGAAGCAAATTAAGTCCCAACATTTGGAAATTTACATAGACCTGGCAGGCTCTAAGAAAGGTGATCTGGCTAGGTTTCCATCCTGGAAAGTCTTACTAGTAGATGCATATTAAAAGTACAAAGCTGTGGCTGTGTGATCAAGAGCAGAAGCTGGTGCAAGGTCTGTGTGGAGGTCATAAAAAAAATCAGCTGGTAGTTGGTTGCACCTGTAGTGGGGTCTGTGCTGTGCTGGAGCACTTACAAAATTTACAAAGAAGCAACAACACAAAACCATGGTCAAATCTCAGTTATACAATTAGAGTTAAAAAAATAAAGCAATACTCAGAAGGCTATATGCACATGAATCCCTTTTATGATGTTCAAAAACAAGCAAAACAAAGCAACACTTACGTGTGGTCTGTGGTTTTTAAAAGAGCAAAATAAGGACAAGCATAAAATTTAACACAATGATAACATGTAAGAAACAGACAAGGAAGGAACATAGAGGAAGACTGCCTGATTAAAAGTGTAACAATGTTAATGTCTTCAGTGTCTGATTTATGCAGTGATTTAGAGAATATTAATTATATTACTAAAAGTAACTAAGTGATGAAAGAAAAGTATGTCAGTATATCATGAACTAAGGAACTATGATTCAGTTATTTGTCTTTACCAAAAGTCCATCTTTAAAAAAAGCAGAAAGTCTCACCGTGGTATTTATGTCCTTTGCTGTAGAATTTTTAAATTAATCTTGGTTGCCAGTATATTCCAAATGTGTTAAAATCATGTTAATTAAATCATATCCATGTCAGCTATAAAAGGAGACTGCACATTCAGATAATACGATGCCCACATTTTTTGCCTTTGTCCTCTATTCTTTTTGCTCCAGACAGAGGGTTGTAAATGGAAAATAATTATTTTTCTTATTAGCTTTATATTAAGTATCCATTTAGTGAATCACATGAACTGAATTTCTCTTCCTTCAAACTAATTTGTCCTTTTATAAGGCTTCTTGAGAGCCTGTGAATATCCTGCACTGGTTTTCAGAATCAGATATATGTATTTGTATTTTTCTGATCAAGATATTCACACTTTGGAAGGTGAAAAAGTTGAAATCACAGGGTAAAATCACCATATTTTTAGCAAATTCTTCTCAATGCAATTTTATTGATTTTCTTTTCTAATCTTTATAAACCCTTAATGTAGTAGATCTAAGCAATAATTAATTGCTATTTGATCTTATTGAATCAAAGAAATACCCTATTTTAAAGAAGTTTCAAACGAAAGGTACTAAATGTTCTTCTGATGTTGTTGTTCAAGCCCTGAAAGGTATGACTTCCACTGATGCCTTTGTAAATGTCTCACTAATGGGACAAAATATATAACAATCACAACTTAAGGAAGAAGTTTATTTTAGACAACACTTACAGCTCACTATTAGGTTGCTACAAGGTGTAAAAGGCACGATGGTGAAGGAAAGTTGCTCACATCATAGCAGCCAGGAAGCAGAGACAGAGGGATAAGCTGGGGAGGAAGATACACGTGTCAGGTCATGTCTCCAGTAATCCACCATTACTGACCAAACCATACCTCCTAGCAGCACGTTTAGCAATATATTCTTCAGTGGATTAATCTGTTAATGAGTATGGTGTCCTATGATCCAAAAGCCCAGCCTCTGTATGTATGAGGCTTTTGGAGGACATTGTATATCTGAATAATAACATTTCACCCCTCTCTTTCGAAAGACATGTGTCTGTGCCCACATGCAAAAATGCATTTAGTCCATCTGTAAGAGTTCCAAATTTTAACATTTCCAGCATCGCTGAAAAGTCCAACTCAAACTCTCCTCTGAAACTCAAGGCAAACTCTTAGCTGTGATCTTCTGTAAAAATCAAAACAATTTAAACACTGCCAACACATAATGGTACAGAGTAAATATCCCTATGCCAAAAGGGAGAAATAGAAGGATAGAAAAAACTCAAACAAAAGCAGGACCAAAACTCAACAAGGTAAGCATTAAATCCTGTAGTTCTTTACCCAGCATCTGGGGCAAGTTGTAGCAAATGTGAGCTCCAAAACACTTTCATAGGCCCAAGACTACAGCATTTCAAGTTGTAGCTCTCAAGGCCTATCACATTTGGTGGGTTCAACTCACTGCCTTCTCGGAAGTTCCACATTCCTGGAATCTCTAACTTCCTGAGTTCTCCACTATACTTTTGGCTTCAGTCTCACAGCTTCAAACACTGAGGTTTCAGGGACACACAGCTTGGTCTCCTAGACCTTCTTCTGGAATCTGGGTGGAAGCCCCGTTTACCCAAAACTTGAATTCTTCCTGCCTGCGATACCAGCACCATACGGGTGATACCAAATTTTGCCACCATCTCAAGTAGTAGTCAGACACCCTTGGATCATGGATCTAGAGGACTCCAAGTGCCTGCATGGTTGAGCACTATGAACCATATCCCAGAGAACTAATTTTCTCTGTGACCTTCTCAAGCAGGGCACACTGGAGTTGTCTGCTCAAAGCAATCTTTCAGAGGACTTTACCTTTACACTTGTGTACCCTTTAGCCAGCAGAGGCAAGGGTCTTGATAATTCCTAAAATGTTCTCCAGCAGTGTTTGTTATTGCTCACATGCAAAGTGCTTGACTTCTTTTTTGCTTTTAGGCTTTTCAGAAACAATGCGGTCCTTTGTCCCAACTTTATAGGTGCTTCTTTTCTGATGAAATTCAAAATTTTTAAGAGCATTCTGCTATGACCCTTGCTTTTTATTTTCAATGTAAATATTCTAAAATATGCAAAAAGTACTCAAACCACAGCCTTAACACTGGCTTGCTTTGAAATTTCCTCTGCCAGATTAATTAGTCTGCTGTCCTTAACCTCAGTGTCCCACAAAACTTCAGGACATAATAAAAATGTAGACAAACTTCTGCCAAAGAATAACACACATTGCTTCCAGCCCAACTTCCAATAGAAACCTAGTTACCAGCTGAAACTTCCTGAGATTGGTCTTTACTGTCTTCTTTTCTGAGAGCATTCTAGTCTTCTGAGTTCTGACAAAACTCACACTATGTTTGTCTTGCCATATTCTAGAGCTTGTCCAGCCAGCATCTCCAAAAGTTTCCAAACTCTTCACATTTAGACAATTCCACAGGCCTCTAAACCATATGGCCAGGGATAGTCACAGAAATGATCTCATTTCTCTGATACCAAAATCTGTCTTAATCATTTTCTCCTAACTGGAACAAAATACCCAACACCCACATCTTCAAGGAAGAGTAGTTTATTTTGGCACATGTATTCAGTCCATGACTACCTGGCTGTAAGGCAGAAGCTACATGGCAGAGGAGAGCTACTCACATTGTGGTAGCCAGGAAGCTGAGAACAAAAGGAGGAACTTGACAGGGAGTTTTATTCTTCTAGACAAGGACCCAGTGGACTACCTCTTCCAAATAGATCCCACCTCTAACAACAAACAAACTATGTCTCTAGGATCCAATTCCCAGTTCCCCACCTCTGAATACATGAGGCTTTGGGGGAATATTCCATATCGAATGTGTAACAATTGGGCTCTTCTCCAATTGCCCACACTGATTTGGGTTGTGTAAGGCAGGTAGTATCATCAGTGCCTCCCAGTTTGTCCAATTCCAGCTATTGTACTAGTATACACGAAAATCCTCAAGTTGCGTTCACCTAAGGCATTCAGTATTTCTGTTGCCCTCTGACTAGGATGCACTTTTCGTAGTTATTTACCTTCTCAGTTCTTTCTCTTCACTTAAATTGTTGCTCCTTTTACATCTGTTTAATCAAACTTACTCTGATTTTTCTATTAAATAAGACAAATTGTCTTCCCATTCCTAAGATCCACTGTTTATCCGGATTGTCTCTTTAACCAGAAGACTTAAACACTTACACAATATTTACTTATTTGTATATTTTCTCATATTTTCTGACTTTTTTGCTAAAATATAAGTCTAGGAGAGCATGGACTTTGTATCTTTTATTTCAAACACTTAGAAATATGTTTGAAACATAGTGGACTCTTAATAAAATACAGTACAATAAATATATGAAGTTTGTAACATGTTTATGGCATATTTCACAAACTCTAGTGATAAATTTTCATGTTAATATTTTATAGTGAATAATTATTTCAGTGGGAGTCTGGAGTATGAATGTTAGATATTCTTCATAGAAGATTTTTCACTGCCTTCTTACCAAAATGAGTTTGCATTACTTTATTACCAAAGCGACTCATATTTTTATCATTCTTAAGTAAATGTAAATATATATGTCCTTGATAAATACCTTCTTTCCCATTGTAAATATACAACTTAGACAAATTTATTATCAAAGTCAGAAGCCATCTTGTTAGATGAAGGCTGTAAAAGAGATGCAAGTTGTATGATTTAAATTGCTCATAGAGTAAATTGTTAGCCTGGTGTATCTTTCCTCAAGGAGACAGACATAAGTAAATATTTGTACTAGTTCATCAGGGAAAGCCCTTATGAGCATAATAACCCCAGCATACTACAGTATCCTGGCATTTGGGCACTGGATTTCAAATTTCTTATATTCCCTTCACCGTTATCACAAAGATTTACTTTGTTAATAGGACACTGAAGCCGCATATCTACAATGTGCCAACAGCAGACCTGTGATTGAATGTTTAACACTTTCTTAGTCTTTGATAATACAGTTAGAGGTAGCTCATGGAATGTGTCATTTCTAAGTAAAATGATCTCATCCACTGCATTTTTATTCTCCCAGTTTCACTGTTAGAGGGTAATCTTAATTATCATTTGGGAAATGCATCATATCATTGCATGTGCATTCTGATCATATTTACATACACTGAAAGGCTGACTTAAGGATCTGATCATCAAAGTATAAATAGCTGCTATGAAAAATATCACTTAGAAACAATATATCATTGACCTTTTACAATACTGTACTTTAGTCCTATGAGAAAAAAATTTATATCTAGATATAAGTGGACAAATGTTTTATAGAATCTTAATTCATTTGACCATACAAAATTTCATACTGTCTTTATGAATATCTTCAATCAACAAAATTAGAGTATGTATTGCTTTGAGCACACCATTTAATTTCAAAAACAAAATATGTTAAACAAGATTTTATCTCACAATACTCTATTAACTCTGATATTAATCTGGTACTTTTCTGAACAGATGAATAAACACTAAAATTCTTAAATTTTCCTTTTTTAAAACCCTGAACCTATTCAAATTATTTTTAATTCTTAGTTACTAAAGGCAAGTTCAAATAAATTTCCCTATATTTTAACATTTTACACTATTTGTTCCTAATGTGCTTATTCAACTATCCAGATCTGGAACATATATGATGATTTAAAATTCAAATATATAAATGATAGAAGATAAATTTAATAAGGTTAGGCATGTGGGTACAAAAACAACTGCAGTTTCATGTTAAAGTTATAGATCAACTTTTCATGAATAATAGAGATTTAAAATAATAAAAGTCTATAGAGATAATTAAAAAATATTGTTTTGTATTTTGAAAACTGAAATCTCAAAAGCTTTCTCAAATAAAAAAACATTAAAAGCTTCCCAAATAGTTAAAAATTAACTTGAGAAATCAAGAATTGCATGTGAAATTGAGTGATAAGACCTTTATGTGAACTGGGAAAAGTGATGAAAGCACATTAAATACCCAGAAAAAAAAAACATGTGAAAATGTTAAAAATACTTAGCAAATTATGTTTGCAATATGAATTGGAGGCTCAGTACATCCTGAAGTATAATATTGCTATGGGCAATATATTATATGTACCTCAGCAAATAAGCTGACATTAAAAATGTCTCTGAGACTCTGACGCCTTACTGAAAACAGTTAACTGCCATACTGTGCTGGAGCTTTAGGTCAGAAAGCTTGAGTTGGTTGATTTCAGGTATTCTGAAGTGTGAAGTCATTAATAAAACTGCAGGAAGTTCTTCTCATTTTGTTCCTATCAAATCTCATGGGAAAACATTATGCACAAATATAAACAGGTCCTACTAACGAAGTGCAGTTTTAGATATAACTTTTGCTATTAGCATAATATATAATGGCTGGCTTCACGTGTAGTCATGCCTGTGGACATGTCCACATGCAGTAGCAGAGGGAAGATTCAGACCCAAGTTTTAACAGTTACAGAAGGCCATTACCTCTAACCTGAGGTGAATGGTAAGGCATAAAGCACACCCACTGAAAACCAATTTAATTTCTTTTTGCAGCCTTTCAGAGAAGTCAAAACCTAGACTGCTGAGCCTGACTGTCTCTTAAGTACCATCTAAAGAGTATATGTAATATCCAGCTCATGAATTGGAAAAACCTAAAACATGCAGTTGCCTTATGGAGTGTATAGATTTAAATGCTGAGAAAGTTGGGTATGCTTATGTCTGACTGAGGCAGGGGACCATATAAACTAAATTTTTTTAGATATATGTACCTTTTGGGTCACATACTGTATATTTCTGGTCTCCTTGTCCTAATTGTATCTATGCAATTTTAACCTTACATTTAAAGTGAAAAAAAGTTTTCTGTAGATAAAGGTAAAATAAGGTCAACAAATTAAATACAAGACATATGAAAATCCAAACAGAAGAATATAGGCTAAAAACCTGGAGATTTGGGTTTAATTTCCTCTTAAAAGGTAATTACACTTTATTAGACTGTTTGAAAGGCAGTCTAATAAAATGAACTTCATCAATCTTCATGTTATTGTTGATACATTCTGTCAACTTAAGGACTTTAGAGGCTTGGCTAAGTGACTCAACCTCCTTTTTGCTCTTGCTGCTTTTGCTGTCTTGTGCCACCTTGAAGTGTTGGCCCAGTGCTATGCCTCCCTGCCTTGGAGCCAACTGATTATGGAATGATGCCTCCACAAACTGTAAGCTAAATAAATCTTTTCTTCTTTAATTTTGGGCATTGGTTCCTCAGGATCAGGTTCAGAGTGTTCAATGACTCAGGCACTCAACTCCTACAGCCTGGCTACTGCTCCAGCTGGCAGCAGACATTAGCATTATCCACACTGTGCTGGTTTTAAATGCATGCAGATTACAAGAATTTTGAGGTTAAAAAGGTCTCCACCTCAATTTCAGAAAGCCTGACAGGTCAGGCAGTGTGTCCCTGAAAAGGTAGTATGTGAAACTGTGAGTGTGAAGCAAAAGGTGCACTAGAGACTGCAGAAGTTTGGAAAACCTGGGAAAGTAGATTGTCTAAGAAAGCTGCAAGGATGGAGCAAAGTAGGCCTAAAGCTATATCCATCAGAAGTGCCATAGGGGTGGAGTCACCTACCCCTTTGAAGCTGACAGTGTACCACAGATTGCTTCAGATGCTGCACATGGAACTACAGGACTTAATATTTGCCCTGCTGGATTTTGGACGTGCTTTGGTCCCATCCCTTTGTATTCCCCTGTTTGCAACCTTTGGAATGGAAATGCTTATTTTGTGCCATTGAATGTTGGAACTGTTTAACTTTTCATTTGTACAGGGGCTTGCAACTAGGAGTTTGCCTTACATCTCAGAGACTTAGTACTTGGACTTTTAAGCAATGCTGAAACTGTTACAACTTTGGCAACTCTTGCAGATGGACTAAATGTCGTTTGCATAAAGGGATGTGAATGAGTATCGGGGGTGAAATGTTATGGTTATAATATAATATAATGTTGATAGACAATACTAGCTCTTAAGAATTGTTAAATATGTGTTATGTGGTTCAAGTTGTGAAATGAAAAGAATAATGTCTTTGTACCTGGAAACTAATTTAAGGAAATGTGTCTGGTTGCCAAGTTCACAAGGGGTAGAATGTTATGATTGATATATTTTGTCAACTTGAGGAGTCTAGAGGCTTGGCTAAGTGACTCAGCCCCCTTTTTGCTCTTGCTGCTTTTGCTGTCTTGCGCCACCTGAAGTGTTGCCCCTGTGCCCTGCCACCCTCCCTTGGAGCCAGCTGATTGTGGACTGAAACATCCACAAACTGTGAGCCAAATAAACCTCTCCTTCCTTAATTATGGGCGCTGGGTATTTTGTCTCAGCAATAAGAGAAAAGTAAGACACTCATAAACATGAAAATAAGGTAAAGTATAAAACCACATACTTTAAAATTCTAAATATATTTTGAAATTCCTAAAACCCTTAGTATTTCAATACTGATACACTATTCTCTTAATTTTATTTCCTAATGCCTACATAAAGAAATATACAGTGATATTTAATTTACTAAAATGTTTTACAATATTAAATATAACACATTATTTAGAAAGAAGTCCAGAAAACAAAGAACAAAATTCTTAAATTAGATATTTGTATTTCTGACAACTATAACATCATATATATAGTTTTTCTTAAACGGTAGTAATGAATTTTTCAAGGAAAATGACTCTCCCTTTCCTACTCTAGTCTTGGCCTGTTGCTTGTAAGTTGCTCTGGGTTTTTGTGAGTTGATTCTTCTAAGAGACAGGATCACAGAAAGAATCCATTAAGTAAGCACTAGTAGGAAATAAGATGGAGGCAGAGGCAGTCTGTTGAGATTTATATTTTTGAAAAAGTGGTAAAAATAAAGCTGCTAGAAAGCAAATCTATTTGCCAATGCCCCAAGTGCTGATCTCCTGCCTAAAGATATATTATTGAGACCTGTATGGAATATTTTCTGTGCCAGAATAGGATTAGGCACTTCACATGGATAACAATAAACCCTTAGATGTCCGTTAGCCATTCAACACTGGGGCACAAAAGCAGCACACTTTTATTGAAACCTTGCACTATGTAGCCTCAGCTTCAATACCTTGTTGAGATCATTGATTTTTATCAGCACATCTGGGTTCTGCTGGCTCCTACAGACAACTCACACTTTCACTTTCCTTTTCTTCCCATCAATTTTTTACAAAGCATTTGTGTTGGACAATTTCATCATTCCCTTGCCCATTCAGAAAGTTTTAAAACTAAACACTAAAACTGTAAATCCTATTGCACTTTTGGCAGAAAGCACTGAATTATTTTGTAGAACTGAAAGGGCAACCTGTTCTGTGGTATCATATAGAAGCCATATTCTGTACAATAATGTATAGGAATATTTTTATAAGAGCTATTGTTGCATAACAGAAAGAAAGAATGGAGTTGGAATAGTCCCTACATTATCCAGCTTCCTATCAATATGTGTGTTCAGAGTGTGGGATGAAGGTAATATTTCCATGTGATCATCCTGAGAGCAAAGTGAAATTAAGAGCCACACAATTCATAGTGAAAATATTCATTTAAAACCATTGTTCTCAGCTGCCCATTTTGATCCTACTCCCTGCTTGCAATGCATAAGTTTCTTTAGGTATCGGAATTCAATTGAAATTATTTATGGATAAAAATAGAAGCCATACAAGGTAATTGTTAAAGGAAAGATCAGACATGCTGGTACAAGAAACCCGAGACAGCAGGTGGTGATGCAAGCATACACACTGGCCAAAGCAGGACAAGATACAGCAGGCTGCACTGCAGGGATACACGCCAGCAGGCAGAACCAGCAGCATGGAATAGTCTGAGGCACTGATGAGAACACAAACCAGCAGTTGGTAAGTTAGTGAACCAACACTGTGCTCCGACACACAAACACACAGAACAGAAGTGGGTAAGCCACCATTCTATATCGAAGGGCTCTGGGAGAACTTGAGCAATGAAAGAGCAGTCTTAGCACCCACATCCACAGGCCAAGATCAGCACAAATCCCACAACAAACTTGGCTGGAGTACACAGCACATTTCTGGTATCCAACTTGGATACTACTACAGAACTTTGGTCATCAGAGGAATTTTACTGCTTGTATTTTTCTTTGTTCATCTGGTTGGTTATCTTTTTTTCTGTCTGGTTGAGGTTTTTTTGTATGGTTTTGTTTTTTGTGGGGTTTTTCTTTTTCTTTTCTTCCTATTTTCACTATTTAGGTTTATTACGTTTCTTATTGTTTTCTTCTATTCATCTTCTTCCACTTTTCCTCAGCTATCTCTTGATATTATGATATTTCTTGTTAATAAACATTGTTTCTTCTCTTTCTGGTTAACTTCAGTGCTCCTTCACTTTTTCTCTCATTCTTTCTCTCCTGTGTCCTCCAGTTTCCCAAAACTTGAGTCATCATCCTTTGCACTCCAGACTTTCTTCTACTTTATTTGACTTCATTCATCTATCTTGTCCTTCATCCTTCTTAAATACATCCCCCAGAACAGGTACAATTACTCCACTAAGAAGAGAATCATTCCTAGTATTTGTTGGATATATGTTGCCTGATATATGTTGCTCTGCAGGAGCAGACTGTAGAACTTCCTCCTATAGTTAAACATGTCATGTTAATAGTTACCACAGTTTCCCAGTAGATAGGCTTGATGCTATTGTTATTGCTAACTGTACTGCTTTAGTCAGGTTGTCATATATGTTATAGTCAATTTTTCTCCCTTGTATTATAACACTGTGACTGTTTGGGGACATATCCACCACCATAGTCCAATACCAAAAGGCTGGGTGCTGAGCCAAATAGATAACAATTTTTCATCCTTAAGCAATTGGGAAGGTAGGTTTTTGGGATAGACAGAAACACCAAAAACCACCTACATCTTGAAGATATCCCCTGAGAAACAGACATTTCTTAGGTAAGTCTTGATACTAGTAAAAAATACTTTCTACCATAAAAATAAGCATGAGAGATCACGGACAGCAGAAATCAAAGAGAAATCAAGGAGATCTTGGAGTGGGATATTATAAAGCCCTAAAGAAAGACAACCTCCAACCCAGATTGATATAACCCTCAAAATTATCCTGCAAAATCAATGGAGAAATAAGATACTTTCATAATAAAGAACAACTGAAAAAATTCATGACCATCAAACCAGCTCCTCAGAAGGCTCCAAAGGACATACATTAGAAAGATAAAATGAAGACCACAAGCATAAGAACACCAACAGAAACAAGCTACCAGGCAAGGAACACAATTAAGTGGAGAAGAAAGACAGAGAAACAACAATAGGAAAATAGTATGACAAAGATAAGCCAATACATATCTGTTATAACCGTCAATGTAAATAGTCTCAATTCACCAATAAAAAGACACTGGCAGAACAGATCAAAAAGCAAAATCCAACAATATGCTGTATTTAAGAAGCACATTCAACTGAAAAATAAATTCATAAACTGAAAATCAAAGAATAGTAAACAATACTCCATGTGACAGGATCCCAGAAAAACTCAAGGGTAGCTATTCTATTCACAGACAATGTGAGTTTCATGTCAAAACTAATCAAAAAAGACAAAAATGTCACTACATACTTGTTAAGAGAAGACTTTAAGAAGAAGAGATAGCAATCATATATATGCACCAAATACCAGTGCACCTAACTACATAAAACAAATATTGACAGACATGAAAAATCAAATAAGCACTAACACTATAGTAATGGAGGACCTCAACACCCAACTCTCTCAATCAAATGGATCAACTGGACAAAAAAAATCAACAAAGAAATACCAGAATTAAAACATACCTGGGAACAAATGGACTGAGTAGATGTCTACAGAGTGTTACATCCACATCATCAGAATACATATTCTTCTCAGCTGCACACAGGATGTTCTCCAAAATAGATGATTTATTAGCCCATAAAACGTGCTTGAGTAAATGCAGAGGAACTGAGTTTATCCCATGCATATTATCTACAATAGTGCAAAGAAATCGGAAATCAACAGCAAAAGAACCCACAAAAACTATGTAGACAAGGAAATCAAACAACACCCTCCTGAACAACCAATGAGTCATGAAGGAAATTAAAGAAGAAATTAAACAGTATCTATAATGAAATGATAATGCTGATACAATATACTGCCAGAATTTATGAGACACAATGAAAACAGTACTAAATGGAAAATTTATAGCACTGAACTCTCACATCAGAAAAAAAGAGTGAGCTCAAATGAACAACATAATGTTGAACCTCAAACTTCTAGAAAAGTAAGAACAAATCAAACTCGAAGCTCCTATGAGAGAGGAAATTATAAAGATCACAGCAGAAATTTTAATGCAATTGAGGCTGAGGAAAGAATACAAAGAACAAATGAATTGAAGCATTAGTTTTTTCTAAGATTAAACAAAATTTAATTAACCCCTAGCCAACCTTATCAAAAAGAGGAAAGAAGAGACTCAAATTCTGACAGTTAAGAATGAAAGTGTAAAATCAAAATGAATCTAGTGGAAATCTGGAAGATCATCAATACCTACTTTGAGAATTTGTAGTCTAATAAAATGGAAAACACCAAAGAAACTGATGGATTACTGGACACTATGAATTACCAAAACTGAATCACGAAGATATAAATATTCTAAATGATCTGATCTCAGTCACTGAAATTGAAAATTTAGTTAAAAACTTAGCAACAAAGAAAATTCCAGCTCCTGATAGATTCACTGTTGAATTCAAGAAGAAATTTAGAGAATAACTAATGCCACTAATGATGAAACTCTTTACTGAAATTGAAAGGGAAGCAATACTTCCAAAATAATTCCAAGAAGCAAGTATTACCCTGACACCTAAACTAGAGAAAAACTCAACCAAAAAAGAAAACTAAAGCACAATCTCTCAAATGAACAGAGTGGAAAATATTGTCATTACACTCCAGAAAAAAATGGCTATCATCAAGAAATCAAGCAATAACAAATTCTGGCAGGCCTGTGAGGAAAAGGAAACCCTTCTCCACTGATGGTGGAAGTATAGACTTGTGTAACCACTGTGGAAATCAATATGGAGATTTCTCAAAATATTAGACTGAGACCCCATTTGACCCAGCTATTCCCTTGATAGGTATCTTCCCAGAAGAAGTAAAGACACCATACCATGGTGATATATGCACAACAATGTTTATACCAGCAAAGTTTGGAATAATTAAATCTTGGAAACAGCCCAAATGCCAATCAACCAAGGAATGGAAATAGATGATGTGGATGTTTTTATACAATGGAGTATAAAAGCAATATGATAAACTGGAGACATTTCTAGATAAATGGATGCAACCTGAGACCATAATCTTAAGTGAAATAAATCAGACTCACATGTGCAAACTTTAGATTTTTCTCACTAATGTGAGAAACTGAAAGAGTAAATAAGCACCAAAATGTACCATAGACATTGTGAAGTGGGAAGGAATTGTTCAAAAGAGGAACTAGGGTGGGGGAAAGGGAAAAGAAGGAAGGATAAAAGGAAAAATGATTTTTAAAGGATAAAATGGAAACATACCTTTGTATATAGGGAGAGGAGAGGGCCTAAAGGGAGGACATGGATTGGATAAAAAGAGGAATCAAAATATATCATATACAGGAATAAATTCACTGTGATGAATATGATCACTATGTGTATCTCAAACATACCAATACCTTTAATTTTTTAAAAAAGAAAGGTAAAGGGCAAAAAGAGAGAGAAAGGTCAAATGACTGAATTAAAAAACACCGCCATTGCTTATTTATATGATTGAGTTTGAGCAAGTTAAACTCTCTCTGCCTGTTTTCTTGACTTTAAAGGGGAAAATATATAAATGTTATACTCTTAGGTTTATTATACAACGTAAAAATATCACCTGGGAAGCTCCAAAATTAGTGCTTAGCACATAGTAAACCTATACAAGAACTATAGTAAGTTCCATGTAAGTAACAACTACATAGATAAACTTTCAAGGAGGCCTCCAGTTTTTTGCCCCTTGTCCCACACCTCTTTTCCAAAGATAGTAGATACTACCTTAATCAACTTTCCCATATTCATTTTTAACAGTTTTCTCAGGGCTAGTGTTTGTTTTTGTAGTCTCAACATCAATGTACTGGACCTATCCTATCCTAATTATTAATGCTTCTGTTGTAATACTAGGTAAACCCCTATCTCTGTAATAACAAGACTTTCTTTCTTTTCATTTTTTTTCTACTTTTTGTCTTCCAAAACTTGGGAGGGATTTTGTCTGTTGTTGTTCTCTCTCCTTTCTCACTGTTCTTGTGTTCCAATAATATATTTATTCAGTACTTTGAATTTAGTAGTGATTAATATTGTCAAATCACCATATTTAGCCACACATCAACGTGTCTATGTTTATTTTCTTGTTTTTAAAATCTCAGCATCCCATAAAAGCAATAGGCCCTATTTGTTTGGATACATATGTGCTTGCATGAATGTATTTGTGAGTCGTATGTCAGGTTTGGAATACTCGGGGCTCTCTCAGGGATGCCTGTCAGCAATGAGCTGGCTACAGTGAGAAGCTGGCTGAGCTTCAGGGCTTTCTTTCCAACTCACATTGAAGTCTTCTTCTTTCTGTGATTAATGAGATTAATATGTGTAACAAAAATGTACTAATAAAAAGAATAAAAATTAAAAATTTTAAAAATAAAGAAAAGAAAAATCCCCCCCCCCCATTGAGTGGTGGTATAAATAGAAGAAGAAGGGCTCAGGTGCTGAGACAGGCAGTCAGAGAGAAAAGGAGAGAATTTCATGCCAGTGTGGCCTTGCTCTGAGAAATACACCAGATTCAGGAAGACTCAGAACTGTATAATTTTCTGACATTACACTTTCTAAGGATGAAGTATTGTTTTATGTGTCAGCAAAAATTAAACAGTTTTAGGACAAATTATCAGTAGTTCTTATTAAAATATTTGAAATACAAGTTTTCATCCCATTCTTCCTAAAAATACCAAATCAACATTGAACAGCAATTGCACAGGTCAGCAGGTGCTTCTTAGATTTTAATGAATTCATTTGCAAATGACCACAGTTCTTAAAATCAGCTTAACATATAATTGTCCTTTTACTCAGTGTTTCCCTGGGGAAAAGTCAAAACAAGTAATAGCTTGGACATGCTGGTCCTGATTAAATAGAAATTTTAAAAGGCTTTTCTCACAGTTTATCATGTGGTTGTTTCTATCACAGTTTAGAAAGCGAAAAAGAAAGGCTGATCATAGGTGAGAGGTGATTTGTTGATATACTTTCCCCAAATTTTCATTATTCAAAAAAGCAAGGAAAACAAGAATTTGCCGGGTAGGATAAGTAAGTTTATCACTAATAAGATTCTGACTTTTAATGATATGCTTTTATTTTTTTTTATTTTTTTTATTTTTTTTGGTTTTTCTCCGGTACCGGGAACCGAACTCACGACCTTGCGCTTGCCAGTCAGGCGCTTTTGCCGCTGAGCTAAATCCCCAGCCCCAATGATATGCTTTTAAATTAGAATTCACAGCCTGCTTGTGTATGATACTAATTTAGTGGCTTGCAGGCAGAGATTTTGTTAAATAGCTCAAAGACAAAGAGATTTATGTGCAAAGAATCAGGTGATCTTATATGTAAAATGGAAACTCCATGGCTTTCCTTGAAGAAAATGACATTTTTTGAATTTCATAGCATTTCCTGATAGTCTCCATTTGATCTTGTAATCATGATAATCTCAAAGATTTCTCGATCATTAGTTTCTCTGGAAGAACTTTCTAGGCCTTTGGTCCTGTATGTAAATTTGCTTTTCCTCTTCAAACTGAGCTGTCAGACCTGATTCAGTGAGCAACATTCTCAATAAGGTGCCTAAGGTAATACATTGGTTTCACAAAACATTTGACCAAGGTTTGAATGAAACTGGAAATAAATATTACACAAGCCTGACTTGAGAATAAGAAATGTAGTGAGAATATCACCTAAATGCTTTTAATAACTTTACAAAATAGGATCTGCTATGTTGCAATGAACTTCAGGTCACCTGAGAAGAAATTGCTACTGCCCCGGGTCTTGAGCTAACAGTCTACCTTCAAAAAGCTATCTGCTTCTGACCTAAAACAAGTTTCAGCCCCAAGTAATGGACTGAAAGTTTTTTAAACAATGTGAGATCAGAAGCCTAAACAGTACTACGTTTCAACCTTTTACAATACCTGGCACAAAATAAATAGCAGTTTTTATGAAGCTCTCAAAACTCTCCCACTTTATGGAAGCATAACTTTCCTGTAGCTTATGGTACAGCTTTATTAAACAAGTATTAAAATAAACCAAAAATTATTTATAGATGACAAAAATGTAATGATTGACAATTTATAACTGGAACTCTATCTGAATATAGAAGACTGAGATACTGATAACAGTACAATTCTCTATTTCGATTCAGTAAATAACAGTTTCACAATAGGTTTGATGTGTATTTACCTGAAAGTAACAATATAAATGGTGAGATCTCTAGGAATTTCTCATGAAAACTGCGTTTTGTAATTTTAATATTAATAACTTTTCTCTACACTTATTTTGCCTGGAGAAAACTAATAATCCCCTCCAGTATAATAACTCTCCCAGTGCAACTCTTAATATAAAAACAAAACTGACAACCCAAATTATCTCTAACATCCCTCTCTATATAAAATAAAAACAGATATGCATAGAGATTTTCAATAAAATGTCTGAGAACGGCAAATATATTTTTGCATGTAATAGATCTTATAGAAATATTTTCTCTATATTTAGAACTTCACTTCAGGAAGCAAAATCACAAGCACTTTCACAGATTTGTTCATGTGGTCCATTAAGAATTGTAGGTAGGGGCTGGGGATTTAGCTCAGCTGCACAGTGCCTGCCTGGCAAGCATGAGGTCATGAGTTCAATTCCTGGTACCAGAAGAAAAAAAAAAAAGAATTGTAGGTAACTGAGAAACTTATACCTTTTAAATTAAATTGACAACAAAACATTGTGAAATAAGCATAGAAGGTAATAATAGAATAAAGTAACTTATTCCTGGTACCGGAGAAAAAAAAAAAAAAAAAAAAAAAAAAAAAAAAAAAAGAATAAAGTAACTTAGCTGTTCACAAACTTTATGTCTTCATGTTTCATTTCATCTCTCGCTTACCATGGACATTATAGCAATAACATAAAGCATAGAGAATTATTTTGATTAAAAAATGGAATCTTACCTAGGCAGATGCCATAGAAGATAAGAAACAACTGACAAGTCAAGTCATCAGTTAATATACCAAGAAATCAGCTCATCAAAGTTTATCAAATGTTGTTAAATATTTAACACATTTTGTGGTTACATGCTTAGATATTCTGATCCAAGGTAAATAAAATTCATACCCAAATTGTCTTTTTTCATCTGGAATGCAGTGAAACTTTACCTTACAGCAGTGTTTATCTCTCAAATGAGTCTGCAAAACCAACAATATTTTAATTGTAGCACTACGTTATTGTCTGTTTTCCCCTCTTCCTCTCAGGCATCTAGGGTAGACTTTTTAGAGGCTACTTGGCATACTATATTGCATATTTCAGTCAGAAGCAGACAGAAATACCTACCTTTCTTCTATCAAGTCAGAATTTAGGAAACTTTACCTTTCACAAAATAGAAAAGACATGACAACAAATGGTGGTATGTGACCTTGAATTAGGTCTCAGACTACACCAAAACAAAAGCTATACTGAGCATTTTGGAGACAGTCTTTGAATAAAGTCTTCAGATTAACCAATTGAACTGTATAAATGTTAAATAATAGCAAATTTTCTGATTTTGAAAATGATAGCATGCTATGGTTGTAAAGGAAAAGGTTGCTGTTCATAAAACATGCAAGTGAAAGTACACAAAGGTACATTACACCCTTTGTTGTCATGTCTTTTCTATTTTGTGAAAGGTAAAGTTTCCTAAATTCTGACTTAATAGAAGAAAGGTAGGTATTTCTGTCTGCATCTGACTAAAATCTGCAATATAGTATGCCAAGTAGCCTCTAAATTCAAAACAGAAATGGTTCAGGAAACACACACACATACATACACGCACTCACCTACAGATACACATACAACTTCTCTCCTTCAAGTTACAGCTATGGGTGGAAAGTAGAGTTAAGGAAGTATCCCGGAAAGCATAAGTTGGATAAGTGGAAACAGAGATGGAGATAGAGCAGAAAGAGAGAGAGAGAGACAGAAGGAAAATAAGAGAAAAAAGTATAAAAGTATAAATTCTCATTGGAGCCCCAATATAGAATTCTAGCCCCAATTCTATAGACGTAGGATTTCTGCTTTTACCTTGAAAAGAAAAAAGCAAAGGAAATTTTTTAAATGTATAACAAAATTTTATTATTATATAATATGATTTATTTTTGTTTTGTATGAATAAAATAATTTCATTAACTTTTAAAGTCTGTCTGGTCTTATACATCTTACTACTTATGAATATCTTACTTTTGAGTATACTTTACTTCTTCCACATTGCACTACCACTGTTTCCCTATATGAAATTCTATAATCACATATTAACTTTTGATAGGAATCTCACCTCTTAATGTGAATTTCTGAATGTGGCTAATTAATTCACAACCTTAAATTGGGGAGGTCAGTAAATAGTGTGAGAGATTACAGATATTCTGGGTTGAAAACCTAAGACCTTTGAATCAAAGTGTTTAGTTAAGCTTGATATAAATCTTGGGAAATATGAACATGGACTATTTGCACAAATGACATGTCTCAGAACAAATTGATGCCATATGTATGATAAACTGTTTGTGTGCATAAAAGTTCCTGATATTTACTGGAATTAAGTAGAGCAGATGTCACATTAACATTTGGAAAGTAATGGCCCATATGAATGATTAGAGAAGCTAAATAGTCTACAGGGTTTTAATAGAATGTGTGTATACACCAGGCATTTCCAAAACTATTAAGTATTGAAATATATATACTGACATTTTACCTGGTGGGTGTGTTTAGAGTGAATGGGGCAAATAAAAATCAATGATTTATGGAAATGAAATTTTTCTTCTATGTAAATCCTAGAAATATATGCTTCACTAGAAGGAAATGCATCAATGTTGCTGAATGATTTTTAGAAAATGTTGGAAAAGTAATGTAGAAAAACTGGTTAAATGTAGAAATGTAGAAAACTTTCTACAAAAATGTAGAAAAACGTGGTTAAATATGTCATTGATTAAAGACCCATAGTGTATGCAAATATTCCATTCTCCTTATCATCGGAAATGTAAAATTCACTGAGTCTCACAACTTTCTCCATATGTCAATATTTGGGTAACATAAAGTTGAGGCTAGGTGCATGGAGACGATATAATAATTGAAAGGATACAGAATACAGACAAGCACTACATAATTGAGCACATTTGGGCAATCCATTTATCTTCTCTTGTATCTAGTTATAACATGGCTGTATTACAGGTTTTTAAAATAAATTTTAAGCTAGCAAATTACATGTGATATTTACTTATACAATAATAGTAAATTTTAATGATAATGACCACGTGCTAGAGGCTTGGTTGCCAACCTGAGGCACCTTTAAGAGATTGGGCCAAGTTGGAATAAATGGATCCCTGGAAGAGTGCCTTTCAAGGGTATGATAGGACCTTTGTCCCTTTCTCTTTCTCCTATTCCATTTCCTGGATGCCATGAAGTAAACAGTTTTTCTCCATCATATTCTCCTTACTAAGATGTTCTTCCCACCACAGTCCCAGATACAACAAAGCCATATTACCATGGACTAGAACCTCCAAAATCGCTAGCTAAAATAAAGCTTTCTTCTTCTGATTATATCATGTATTTTGTCATGGCAACAGGAAGCAGGTGTGAGAAGTATAGACAAAAGTATAGCTAAGTCTTGTAGGTATCATGTTCTGTAGCAAAAACCAGGCACATAAATGCACCTTCTGTATATTTATATTAAGTCAAAAATGGGCAAAATTAATGCTTATGAAAGCAAGAAATGACAGTATAGTCTGGGAAGAGATAAAAAGATGTATAATGAAGTTCTGAAAATATTCTATGTATTCTATGGGAGTGGTTGCCAAGACATAAATGTGTTAACATCATTAGTAATATTCAAAATTAGCATACTTTATGTGTTCTGTGTGTGTGTGTGTGTGTGTGTGTATATATATATATGTGTGTGTGTATATATATATATTTTTTTTTTTGCAAGGGTATTTATTAGGTTTACAGGTGTGACTCCATGTGGGAAGGCTAAATAATCTAGAGTCTAATGTCTGATGTCCATAGGCAATGCTAATAGCAAAACAAACACTTGCTCAAACAGAATGGACCTTTCTAAATGCAGGCTGACTTTCTCCTTCCTCTTTCCATGCCATGAGGTGTGCAAGCCTATTGGACAGTATCACTCATACTGAGGACAAATTTTCCTCCTCTGGTCTACATTGCTGCTCTACATGCCGCTCACCTATGGGAAAAAGCCCTGGGGACACATCCAAAAGTGTGCCTTATTAGTCTATGAGGCAGCTCGTACTCCAATCAGGTAGTCAATCAAATCTAAAGGTTGCATGTATCAATTAAAAGAGAAAGTTTTGTTTCATATAATGGAAAATAAATAATTCAGTTTAATCTTCCCTTTGATAATAATCACATAAATTGTTTTAAAAACTAAAAGATCACTTATTTCAAAGTAAAGTGCATAACCCACTGAAGGATTTGGAAGCCCTGATTCAAGAAAAAAAGTAAAATGGAGATTTCTTTTCCTCCAAGCAAGTGCAACTTTTCCTGAGATGTAAATGTCCATTCAGGCATAGGCTGCTCTGTGCTACATACATTCTTATGGAAACAGCAGAAAGTGTGAGATGTTAAACAGTTTTGACAAGCTAAGTAGACAAAAATTGGATTTCAAGATTTAAGTATCCAAAGGATACGTTCTAGAAATAAACTAATCTCATGGGACTGTGGCACTGAGGTCCAAAAGCTGAGAAAGAAAAAGCAATAAAAAAGAATCAGAATTTAAGGCTGCAATTACCAAGCATTTTCCAAATCTGGTTAACTCTATGAAGTCATAATTTCAAGGAGCATATGAAATAAATGAGAAAACATTGAAAGCAGCCACAGTGATTATGGAAGGCAAAATTCATTGGAATGATATCTTTTATGTGTTGAGAAAATACAACCAACAAGTTAGTAACATATCGCTATCAAACAAAAACAAAACATTTTTTCAGCTAAAGAGAAATAGATTTATTTGTCACAAGCAGACTTACATTAAACAAAAGATAAAGCTATATTCAAAGCCAGAAGAACTACAATTCCAAAGGGATGTTTGGGATGCAAGAGAGAACATGACACAAAAATAGGGTAAATCTGTGGATGAATGCAAACACAGGTTGAATATTTAAAAGCAAGAAAACTGTTTTTATTTTGAGATACATATTTATGATTGAAATATTAGTTGATATATGATAAAATATAATTATATTGTATAAGTTTGGAGAGTGACAGAGAAGACTAAAATATTCTCAAGTCCTAGCTTTTCTCAGAAGTAGAAGTATTAAAACAGTCAACTGTTACAAATCAAACTGCATTTTGCAATCTATAGAGTAATCATAAAAGAAGTTAAAAAGTATAGGATTAATAAGAGGGGAAAATATTAACAATTAAAATATATAAATATAATTAGTCCACATATCAAATAATAGATTACAATGGAAACTGAAACATACTTTGAAATATATAATTAAAATAGTGCAAACGTCTTGTGAGACTTAACAAAAATCATACTTAAAAATGCAGAATTTACAGCTTTCAATTCATATGTTATTGAAGAAAGAAGCTTGAAAATCCTCTACCAATCAGTAGGTGTTCAAAATCAGACAACAGAGTAGAAGGATGAAAACCATAAAGTGCGGAGATTATGGGGGAAAAAAAAAAAAAACAATAAAAACGATCGAGAAATCCAAAGTTTACTTTGCTGAAAGTACTTATAAAATAAATCCTCATTTATTTCTAAAGTTATTCAGTAAGAAAAATATAGAAAGAATAAACTGATTTTTTTATAATTTGCAATCTCCATGATCATTTAATTTGCACACTAAATTCTATCAAACTCTTAAGAAAGAAATAAAATCTATCCTTTAAAAACCTTACAAAGAGGGCTGGGGATGTAGCTCAGTAGCACAGTGCCTGCCTGGCAAGCACAAGGTCCTGAGTTGATTCCCGGTACCAAAAAAAAAAAAAACTTTAAAAAGAATAAGAAACAAAAATTATGTTCTAAATCTAAGTCATGTGATGAAGACAGTGTTTATAATAATTTTTTAAATGCAGTCCACAAAAAGAAAACAATGACTGCCATTAATGTAGAAATAAATTAAATTTGGTAGTGTATAAAAAGTATAATGCAGCATGAGTAGCTCAGAAGAAATGCAACACTTATTTAATATTTTGAACACTGTATGTAAAACTTACCATATAAATCATAAGAATACATTTATATAATAATGATGCTGCATTACTTTATAAAATTAGACGTGTGTTATGATAAAATCTCTCAGACACAGAAATAGAATATTCCACAATTGAATATAGAGTACCTTTTAAAAATCTATGACAAACTTCATGTGTCATGAGGAATCAGTGATCTAAAAATTTATGAGGCAAGGAATGTCAGTAGCCCACTAGGTCCATTTCTATTTAACATTTACTAGCAGTCCAGAACAGTGCAATAAGGGAAGGAAAATAAATCAATCGAATTAAGAGTGAAAAGGAAATGTTCACAGATTACATGACTTTTGTGTAGAAAGTTTTAATCCACAAATAAACTACTAGAGTTGCAAAAGAGCAACAAACACTTAAAATAGGATTTTTCAGTGTCATGTGTAGTAGTATGAAAAAAAAAATCCCTTATCCAGGAATAAATCTAAGAAAGTAATGCTATATTCTGTAATCTACATGGAATACATAAAAATTTATTGGAAGAAAGTGAAAATACAATATTAGAAATGAGGGATATTAGAAATGACGATAACTAATATGTTCTGAAAATGAAAAACTCATTGTTAGAAACTTGGCAATTTGGGGGCTGGGGATTTAGCTCAGTGGCAAAAGCGCCTGCCTGGCAAGCGCAAGGTCGTGAGTTTGGTTCCTGGTACCAGAGAAAAACCAAAAAAAAAAAACAAGAAACTTGGCAATTCCCACCAAATGGTCTATAAATGCAATTCATTCATGATCAAAGTCTCCTGAGACTTTTACATAAAAATTGATGCATTAATTTAAAAACATATGTCAAAATATGAAAAACCAACCTTCACTACAATTTTGAAGAAGAAATAAACTTACTACACTATGTAAGGAAAGTGAGCAATCTTGTCAAAAACTGTAAACTATCTTGGTAATTTTGTGGTAGAAGAATGATCTCTTAAATGTTACACAAATAACTCTAGCCATAAATGAAAAGATTAGTATACTAGTCATCACAAAGTTAAACAATTTCTGTTCATTAAAAGATAATATTAATAAAGTGAGAAGGAAAGTCGTAGAGAGGGAGGCAATATTTGCAACATATATAACCAACATAGGTTCATATGTAGAAAACAAAATAGCTGCAAATCAGTAGGAAAAAACTAAACTAATATTAAAACAATAAAACACAATCACTTCACTATAAAGTAAGCCTCAATAGTTAATACCACTGTATGAAAAGAAGTATAATACCACTAATAACCTAGGAAATGTAAAGTAAAAGTATATTCTGATTACCATCATATACCTGCCAGAATATACTTTTAGACTCTAAGATAGCAGTCTCTATGGAAGTTCCATTATGGTGCTGGAAAAATGCAGCCTTTAAGCTATATATTCACAGTAAGACTTAACGCTGGATTTTTCTTCTGTAAATGTGCAGAACCCAAGCAGGCCAACGCATGAGGATGATGACAGGATGCACTGAATCTTAAATCCGGGCTGGGGATTTAGCTCAGTGGCACGGCGCCTGCCTGGCAAGCGCAAGGTTGTGAGTTGAATTCCCAGTACCGGAAAAAAACAAAACAAAAAAAGGATCTTAAATCTAACTAAAGTAATCTAAGCAGAGTTACAGAAGTCAGACTGACTTCCTGTGCAGGGAGGCATGGAGTATCTCTTTGGTAGTAAGATAAAGAAAAATAAGTAAAACTAATGCATTATAACAAGGCCTAACTCAACAATCCATTTTGCCAATTGCTATTAGAGAAATCTCCAGAATAAACTCAATTCTCTGACTGCAGGAAATACAGAAGAAAGGAACCACACACAGGGTGAGAAAACATAATAGTTTTTCAACTCATGTGGCATCTGAGATGTTCTTTATGATGGATTGCGGTAGATTTCTCAACCTTAAAGGAATGATGACTCTCTGAAAACGTGAAGACTAGAAGTAGGTAAAGGAGCTGTTCTACTGTTGTAGTACAAACTGAGGACTTTTTGCCTTGGAACTTGAGAATTATTGCTAAGATTTGTGCTGTCCAGTCATAGAGGGGGTCTAAGCAAAACCCACGTGGTAAAAAAACACATGAAAAGTAGTTTTTAAATACATTTTGTGACCACTTTACAATTCTAATTTGCCAGTTAAATTCATAGATGTTTTACAGTTTTCTTTGGAGGTGGAATAAGAAATAAATTATATTGAATATATAAAAACAAATTATATTATTGAGGTAGACATAAGGCTTAGAGTGTGGGAACTATATTCTAATGTATGTTAACTGCAAAGTTCTACAGATAATATAACCTTCACTTGTTTCTGATATATAGGAAAGATTTTATTTCATAAAAAAAACCTAGTGGGTTACCTACCCTAGTGGGTAGGTAATTGTCATTATTAATTAAAAGATGTCCATTCTGATGTTGACAAATATGATTGATTGCTTTGATGGTCAATGTGTTTCCTTACTTGATGTGTGCCAGTTAAATGAGACATTATTTATATCAAAATATTCCGTATGGATATTTTTGTGGGGGTTTTTTTGACCACCTGTTTTCTAACCAAAGGTTGAAACGTAATGTTTAATTATTTTTAAAACTGTTCTAATGGCAAATCTTTGCATCTTAAATGTGAGCTGTTCATTATCTATATCACAGGCTATAGAAACTCATAAATATTATCAAAGAATGTCGATTTTGCTTTTCATAAATTCTCCTGCCCAAGGTCTTATAACTAGAACCTGAAGGGAAAATGAGGCTAATGCTCTCAAGCATCAACACAGCACACATTCTCCAAATACACTGTTTCAGTTAGGCACTTAATGTCTGTAAGAAAGATTGGGGATATAGCTCACTGGCCCAAGGACCTGCCTTGCAAGCGCAAGGTCCAGAGTTCGATTCCCGGTACAAAAAAAAGGTGTAAACCGTAGTGTGTTAGAAAATATTCTCTCTTAAGGGAAATGAAAAAAAAAAAAAATTAAACCTGGGAGGAAGGTTTAATAATAGAACACTTTCTAAGGAATGTTTTAAAATACCTTAATGTGTAACTATATATTTTTTTCTTTTCATCTATCAAAATAACTAATGAAACTACAGAAAATTTTTCCTTGGGAACAGTGAATTTTGCAATAAAGACATGGTACAATTTCAAGTGTATATGTCTATTCTCTCTGGAATTCAGTATGAGAAACACTAATATACTTCCTTATCTATTTATGTCTTCATTAATATTTCAGCTCATTAAAAGATGCAAAATCTTTTCTAAGATACAGAAAGACATAAATTTAGAAAAGTTAAGGCAGAGAGATCATTGGGAGAATTATATGAAACAAATGATCAGAACTATAACTTGTTATAAATAAATTTGAAACTATTTACTAAAAATTAAAATTGATATTTTGCTTTAAAAAGAGTGAATGTTATAATCAGAAAAAGCAAAATGCAATGAAAGTAGGGAATATATATTGAGCAGGCTTCATATTTTCTAACTAAAATACATTTCAGTACCTAATGATTTATTTGTTTGATCTTACTATGAATGAGAAGAAAATTTTATTTTTTTCTTGGGTAATCATCTGCTAAGTGAAGTTTTTTTGTTGTTGTTTTTTTGGGTTTTTTTCCGGTACCGGGTATCGAACTCAGGACCTTGAGCTTGCCAGGAAGGCGCTGCACTGCTGAGCTAAATCCCCAGCCCCTTAAGTAAAGCTTTTTTTTTTGGGGGGGGGGGGGTTTTGGCATGCATGATGACAATAAACTGTACTCAGAGATGAAAATTCCAATTGTAAAGCTTTTCATGTGATCTATGAATAATCCAAGGTAAATAACACCTTCCCTTAGAAAATATGGGCTTTAATCTTTTAACAGATTGAAAGTACATCAGTGTTTGAGGATTTCTTCCTAATAACTCTTTGGAATGTCATCTCTGTTTTCAGGTTCTGTGAGACAACAAGCAATCTGTAATAAATTCTACTTTGTGGCTTAAGCTACTTTAAGTGGATTTTTGTTTCAAAAATATCTAAATGATGTAGTGTCTACATAGAAAAACAGCCACTGATAAAACAGAAGTAAAATTTATAAATTTATTTTTGCATGTTGAATTTTGGGTGACTACTAAAAGTTGAGCTTTTATTTCTGAATCACCTGAGGGACAAAGCCTGTGCTATTCTGCCTGGATTTTATGCTTTTATACCCATAACCAGGAAAGTAATATAAAGTTTTCTTATACATAGCAGCAGCGTTGAATCCAGGGAGAAAAATGATGACTAAGCACATCATACCTTAATGGTATTCAGTGAGATTGCAAAAGGCTCTTTTACTTTGATAGGGATGGTAGAGCTCTGCCATAAGTCAAGTGTCAGTAAAGGAAAAGGCAAGGAGATAACTAATCTGGAAGCAAAAATGAAAAAATAGAGAAAGCTTACAACACAGAAAGTATGGAAAGATCTTAAATGTATATATAAAATTTTAATTAACATTCTTCCATTAGCTCTTATTGAGAATGTTTACAATGTAGGCATGACAGCTCACACCTGTATCCCCAACACTCTGGAAAGCTAAGCCAGAAGGATGATAGATTCAAATCCACCTTGGGCTATTAATGATTTATTAAGATCTTGTCTTAAATTTTAAAAAATGGCTGGGAATATATCTCAGTAAAAGATCTTGAGTTCTTCTCCAATACCGCAAAAAAAAAAAAAGTTTACAAGTTCTTAAAGAGATGATGAGTTTTCCAGAATATACATTTTGTAGGTGTTCTGATACTGTCTTAATTTGGGGCAGAAAAGTGACCTGGGTTTGATTGCGGTTATTGTTGGACAGCTATGTCTAGGTGCTAAGGTCTGGTAAATCTTGCATTTAAGTTTGTGGATTGTGTGATAGAAAAATTTTGGTTTAATAAAATTGGGGTTTCTTTTTTTAAAGAAAATGGATATTCTAAGTGACCTGCGCTTTATGATAGAATATGAAAGATGTTCCTCCGTTATAAACAATTGAAAGAATGTAGTCAACCTTCAAATGAAAACAGAACGGTCTTACACTGTCTTTTTTCTTGTACTTATCTTAGTAGCAACAAACCCCAGATTATATTCATGCTAGCAGTTAAAAGGGGAAAGCAATAAAGGAGAAAAAAAGTCCCCTGCACCTGAATAGGAAGACAACTTCAGTAGAATCCAGATTTAGCAAAATGACATTCTTTTCTAGCATAAATATTCTCAATCTGTAGTAGCCTCTGTAATGCCTATATTAGTTTTCAAAATGTGCCACTTGAAGGCACAAATAACAAGGGTAAAATAAAGCAAGTTAAAATAGCTTTTTAATCTTTTCATGCCCTTCAGTCTTAAACTATATAATTAGAATCCCTTGCCAAGAAGACCTTAGCAGTAAATGAAGGAACGCGAGGCCTAAATAGTATACGACAGAAAAGCAATAAGGAAGCTAAGAACTAACTGTTCTGATAAATTACAGAAGTGTACTTTATTTTACCTTATTCAGACTTACAAATTAAAATATCAGCTCATATTTCTCATTTTCACCTTTTCTGTATTTCCAGGAGGACTATTTGGCATTTTGCTTCATTTTGTCTCATTAATAATAATGAGTGAATGTGAAAGAATTGGATTCTGAATCATAGATTACTGTTAATGGTAACGTTGGTGGAGGGCATTTACCATATCTAACTATGGCAGCTTTTGTATATTTTTCAAAGACACAATTTCTAAAGCTCATTTAGAAAAGTGCATCTTTGAAAAATAATTTTTCCAAGTTAACATGAAACTTTCTTCCAAAATGAACTATTGGATTTTCTACAGTCCCTCAGAACAATTAATTGTTGTGTGCCCTATAATATTTGAATCATATTTTCCTCAGGGCATTTTCTGTTCTTTGTTCTAGTTTCTCATGGGCATAAATACCCTACTATAAGAACTAGATAATAAACCACTTACAAGTAAGAAAAAGACTTAATCATTTTGTCCAATACACTATAATAAGGATGTGAAATGGTTTTTAAATGATGATAAGAAGAAGCTTAATAAGAATTATGAAGTATTTTATAATCCTCTATGAAGGAAAATTCAGTTATCTCTAAAGTCTACTTTTTACCATCCAACAAATTCACATATGGTATATAATTTGAGGATTCACTACTATGGAACTGAGAGAAGATATAAATATTGACCCTTAGAGATGTGGAAAAAAAGTTATTGCACTATGGAATGTTAAATGCCAGATCGGGAGACTTATTTTCCCTAAGCAAATATAAATCAGACCTTCCAAAGAGAATGATACGAATATCATATAACAAAGTTGAGGAACAAGAGCATACAAAGTCACGGGCAACAACTTTAGCCTGGGAGCTTTATATCTTTTCTAATTGAGATCAGTAAATGAGTCTCCAAAATACTCTCAACTTGGATCTCGGGATATGTGCTAAGAGGCCTATAGCCATTAACAAATTCAACACTGGGATTTGAGCTAATGCGATCGTAATTCAGCAAAAAATATATACATATAATATGCCTGAGAAATTTGGGTTAGGGAGTGTAGAGGTGGTAAAATGTTATAATTCATATGGGTGAGAACATAATTTCCTTTGCCTTTCAGGATCCCTTCAAATAAGAAAGGTCTTCAAAAACTAAACACTGTACTGCCTCTAATGTACTTGACTGTGCTCAGGGATAACTTGGGAAAATCCCAATATATGATCTGCAAATTCTATTTCATTTTTCCTAGTACTTATAGATAGAAAAGTTAATGGCTATCTTCTCCTAAGATAAGATAGTAAGATTGGACTGTAAACTTGCACTTAATTATTCAATACATTTTTGAAGGACAAATGAGGGACTGAAAATGCTAATTGCCCTGATCTGAATATATACTGCATACATATGTCAAATTACCACACTATAGCCTATAAATATGTTCTACTTAAAAATAACAATAAATATAAACATAGAATGCAATTGAATTTAGATTAACAAAAAAGAGATTTACCTAAATTTTGTACACCTCTGAGAAGTTTGACCTGGCAACCCAGGGATAGCATTTGACATGATATAACAGGAATCTCAGAATGATCTGAACAGTGGTTACATTATTTAGATGAGCATACACCCTTAAGTTTAGCAGCCCCCAGCATTTGCACACAAGGCCAACTCCACTGAAGCACATTATCTGCTTGGCCCATTAGATAATGCATTTCAAATCCTTTAAAGAAAAATTCTGAACTCATAGAAGCTTTTGTATGGTTCCTATGAAAAGGAACAAATTATAGTCAAATATTTTATATCAGGTCCAAAATGTATAGCTATTTACATAAATATTTTTTGAGTACATGAATAATTTACTGGAAAACTTACCAGTACCTCATTTTGTGTTCAAACATAGTATGTTTTAAATGCAAAGTTAATTTTTGTGATAATTTAAGGAAAGTGAAAATGTGAAAAAGTTGTTCTTCAAAAGCAACTTTAAGTCCAGGGATATAACTCAATGGCGTAAGCACCTGCCTGGCAAGCACAAGGTCCTAAGTTCGAGTCCTCATACCAAAAGAAAAAAAAAAAAAAAAAAAAAACTTTGTACCTCATGTCATGGTTTTCAAGAGATAGATGTGTTTAACAAGTGAGACAGTGATATGTAAAGAAAATAGATTTCCTTTAATGTATTTTATAGCCAAAAGGGGTTTTCCACAGACAATCACATGCAAAGTTAATTTTAATCAAATAGAGTATGAATGTATTCAAAGAAAATTATTACTCTATTAGTGGATGTGGAGAGACAGGGACAAAGTTGTTCTGGAAAGGTGGGAGTGAGTAGGAGGTCTGAGATATTTAGGAGACATTCTACAGTGAAGATTTCTTTTAATTTATAGAGGAAATTGTGGTTAAATAATTAAGATAATTATATCATGAAATTCTGACATTACAAATCATTAAATCTCTTTTCACTCTCTGTCCATGCAGTCTCTCTTAGTCAACTTGAACTTTACAACAGAGTAATATGCACTTGGTGGTTTAAACAACACACATTTATTTCTCACAGTTCTGGAGACTGGGAAGTCCAGTGTAAAATTAGCAACACATTTAGTTCTTTTTGTGACTCCTTTTCTGGACTGTAAACAGCTGCCCTCTCAATATATTCTCTGAAAGCAGAATGGAAGTTCCAGTGCTTCCTCGTCTTGCAACAACATGAATCACATCATGAGGATTCAGGCTTCATGATCCCATGTAAACTTAATTAATTCCTGAAGGCTCACCTTCTAATGATATCATATTTTGAGGTAGGGGTTCAAAATGTGAGTTTCAGGGAAGCACAAGCTTTCTGTCCACAGCATAGTCTTAGAGAAATCCCACTCTTGAGGTACGTAGCATACTCAGTAATTCTGGATCTTGGTCCTCATACTAATTCTTTTTAGTTAGATTCTTTTATGGACTCTACATTTTTGAATATTTTTAAACTGGGCAAAAGTGAAAATATGGGTTGAGTTTTACAGTAACTTTATTCGGCTATCAATCAACTCAGGAGAGTGGCTTAAATTGATTTAAAAGATTTTTTACAGGTGTATCAGTTATTCTCAAATTTGCATTCTCTTTCATAGGAGGTTAGCGAGTGTAGCTATATCTAATCTTCTAGCATCCTAAGATTACTAGCACCCTAATAATGAGATCTAGCAGACTTCTCACAATTCACAAAATATTCCAAATAACCAAGCTCCCCACAATATATAAACATTTACCTACCAAAATAATAAATTTAACAAATTTTACATACTAGAAAAAGAGCCAAAATCTTGTAGAATGTCAATTGATGTCCCAAAGTAATATTTTATAAAAAAGAAGGTATGATAGACTTTGTGAAACAAAAGGAAACTGCTCAAAAGTAAAGAGTAAGTGGGATGAGGGAAAAGGGAAAAGAAAGAAGGGGAAAATTATGCACATATGAATATACAGGATAGCTAACATAGTTATACTACTGACTTCCATCACTTTATTGAAAGGAACAGTCAATGATTAATTATTTGATCAGTCTTACATGTCTATATTTGTTTTCCTGAGAAACCACTTTGAAGAAGTCAATATGTAAAATGATAAACATTGTTAATTTCTTATCACTTTGTCTGAATTTCAGTATTGCTTGTATTGTTCTTGTGTTATTTTGTAAATGTATGTGTGTTTGTTAATATGTTTTCATTCTTTTATTTTTTTAAATAAAAATCAATTATTGAGCGGAGAGTTTTATATTAGTGACAATGGAAAGAACAGGAAAATAATTTCATACTCTGCAAATTGATCTATTCATTCAACTATATGTCAACCTTTCATGACGTTATTACCTCATAGAAAAATATAAATATGTAATCATGCATATATTTTGCTCTTCAGTCATAGTAGTTCCTCTTTATCTGTGGTTTATCTTTGCAATGTTTCAGTAACCAGAAATTAGCCAGAGCAAAAACACATGAAATGGAAAATTCCAGAAGTAAATAGTTAATGGCTCAAATAACTTTTCTGACAGCATGTTGACATAATTGTTCTATTTTAGCATTATTTGTTGTTGTTGATTTCTCGCTGTGCCTACTTTTGGATTGAAATTTATCATAGGTATGTATGTATTGGAAAATATGCATATATATTTATATAATATCTGTATAGTAGTACTATCCATGGTTTTAGGCATCCTTAGAACATCTTACAGTGTACTCCCACACACAGAGATATAGGAGGGCTGCTATATAGCAGGAAAAAAGAATGTGATGAATTAATGAAAGACAAGGAATTTTGTAGCCTTTGGCTGTTATTGTTCCTACACTTTATAGGCTTTGTAGTCTTTCTCTCTGTAAAGTCATCATGTATGCATTATAAAGAATCCTATAGGAAAGCTTTGGAAGGCAGGACCACCGCCTTGCTCATTGCTGTACCAGAACACCTTATTCAGAGTAGGAATGCCACAGACATTTGTGGAACTGATTTAATTATTTTTCTGACCAGACAGGAAGAAAGACATAAGCTTGAAAAATATGACTTCAATTGAATGAGAATTATTCCAATGGTAAATCAAGGAAGTGAGAAAATAAACATCTGCGTATCATTTTAAAAAATATTTGGCATTTTATAAATTTTGTAGATAAAATAAACATGAAGGAGCTCAATCTAAGAAAAGAAAATAAGTACAACTTCTATTAGAACTTTTACACAAACTGCATGCATAGCCTTAAAGGCTACACCTCCCACCCCCAAGAACTATTCTTATGTATGGGATTTATAAAGTCAAAGTTCAGTATCACCAGCGAGGAAAATATACCCAAAGAATTCACAGTATTACTCTCCACAAAAATCTATTCCTTGAAACATTATCTCTTATGATTCAATACAATGTAAAGAAGGAAAGTACTGCATAATCCCTAAGAATCTTCTTCTGAAGGAGGTCCCAGGGCACTGAGACACCGCTAGAGGAACAAGTGTGCACTCCCCTGTACACTGTATCCAATAGTTCTGAAGATTTGCGCTACTAATTCTGAAGATTCTGGATCCTCCACTCTCGAACTGACACATTGAAAACTACAGTTCTATCTGGTTTTGACTTGGAAGAAGAAATATTATAAATGAGAACAAACCCATGTGAACATAAATGTGTGAGCATTTTTAAAAGAACTTCATGTTCATCACATCTTAAATCCAAAAGAACCCTTCAATTTGTACCAGAAATATTTCTGGCATAATCACTATTATTATAATTTCCATTGAATTATATTTCCCTTGGAAAAATACCTTTATTTAAATTGCATACAGTGTTACCTGCTTATTTTGTAAAAGAGTATTTTAAGTGGTACTACATAGCATTTAACTGTGATCAATTCTCAAGTATACTCCATTCTATTATTGCAAATGCGTCCACATCATTTGAACTGAGTAACCAAGAATACAGTTTAATCCACATAGCAAACTCCCATGGAATTTGCCTCCTGGGTGTAGGCATTTCTACACCACATTTTCCTGCTTCCTTGGCATACGTGATTCCACTAGGAAGAAGACATCTGACCTGAGCCCCTGATCTACACTTTGAGCAAAATACAAAGGCAAATGAAATGACCTAACACAAAACTGTCACCAAAAATAATTACATGAAAATTATCCAAGTAGAAGTTTCTTTCTGAAATGTGAACGTGAATACAAATAAAGCCAGAGAAGTATTAGCTGAAGAAAAAATGAAAACGATGTAGAGAGGCAGTGAGGCAGCAAAGCCCGTGAGGATAGAATGGTTGTGACCACCCTATTTGTACTTGTCTATTCAACTGATACGAAAAGATGGATGTGGATAAAGTGGTCCCTCATTTACATGTCTGTTCTGATACTGAGATAATACTTTGAAAACTTTAGCAATGATTTAGCATATTATAAGAACTCTTAAAAGTTGAATGCTGCTCTCATCACATTATGTTTATTTTAAGTTTGCTTCCTCCACCAGGACATATGTTATTTAAGAGCAGGAACAAGATGATTTTATTGATCTCTGTAGCTGCATCTAGAACAGCAACTAGCACAATGCTAACACAGTGTAGTTATTTTAGCAAATGTTAATTAGATAAACCAAATCAAGATTTTTTTCTCCCTTCACCCATTTCCTTGTTTTTCCTTTCATACCCACTCATTTATCCCATCATATTTGAGGACCTTCAAAAAACTGGTGTATTCTGGTGACAAGCTGAAGGTTTTTTGAAAGGTTTAAATGGTGTTTCTACAGGTGGAATCTTCTCAGTGTGACTCTAAATTGTTTATTAAACTAAAAAGAACTTAAGTTTCAAGTAGCCCAAATATAATCTCACAATTAACATAACAGAGCTATCTGCATACCTAAATAGAAAGAAGATAGTATTGAGCAAGAGAGAATAATAATGAGAAAGAAAAAATAATCTCTACATATCAATTTGATTCATAGTAAGGACATAGCAAAACACAAAATATCATGATTTTAGTACTAGAAAGACCTTTAGAGTTGATCTAAGTCATAACTTCAACTTTGTAGATGCGGAAACTAAGATCTAAATAGAATAATGGCTTACAACACTTCAGAAAACTTGGTTCTGACAGACCTGGGACTTCAAATGTGACTCCTATAATGACGTTTCCTTTACACTACTACTATGTAGAACAATATATCATGTGTGCTTATAATGTAAACTAACCTGAGAAGTTTGTGCCATTTTAATAGTAGGACTAAGTAGAGACTTGTGGCATTAGATTTAACTTTATTAGAGATAAGCATCTGCCTAATACATCCTCTGGGAAAAAACAATCCCAGCTGTAATGGGGTTGTCTTCACCACTGTCTACAAATGTACTAAATTATTAATGAATATCACAGATGCCAACCAGAATAAAAAACTAATAGCTTATAGTGCTTTCATGTATTTGATTTACACATATTGTCAGAGACAAGCTTTATGGACGAACATATAATTAAGCCCTTGTCAGAATGACTAAATGTCACTATAAAATAAGCTAGTAATTCAAGTCTCTTGGGACAATTTTCATATGTCACCAGTTCTCCTGGGAAGGAGGATGGTTGAAGTACCATTTTGCAAACTATAGCCAATATGGCAGGTTAATAGAATCAATAGATTTCACTTATGGAGCTAAGAGTAACAGGCCAGGCAAAAACTCAAGCTATAATGGGAAATAACAAGTAACTGAATTTTAGGGATAATGTGGATAGGAGTAAATCATGTTCCAGATGAGTCAAAATCATAGTCAAACAAATGTCCTAAAACTCCTTGCCTCCTCTCCTCCTCTTCTGATTTTCTCTCCATTATTTTCTTGTTATTTTCACTTTTCCATTCTTTCCAAAAGAACAGAAAAAAATATGTTTTCTTCTTCCTTTTCATATTGTTATATGTTTGGATGCATAATTAATACATCCATCCTGGGAAATGGGTACATATTCATCCCACTTGGTCCTTCTCACTTCCCTTTTCCATCCTGCCTCCAATCCGCCCTGTCAGGTCCCCTTGCTACCTCCACAAGGTCAATCTTCCTGTTTCCTATGCTCTGTATTTTACTTTGCTCCTAAATTATTTATACTTTGTTTTTCTCATATAAAAGAAGCTGCAATATTTGACCTTCTTTGTGTTATTTATTTCACTGAACACTTTGGTCTCAAGGTGCACCCATTTTTCTCTGAATGACTCAAATTTATCTTCCCTTCCTGGCTGAGTAACCCTTCGTAAGTGTACTACATAAGAATAAGAATGCAAGATTGATCAGACAATTCAAGAGAATAAAAAGTGATAAAAAACTTTAGAAACCGTAATCTGAGCTACTTTGTTGAAGATAACAATATGTAATATAACAACCATTGTTAATCCCTATCATTTTGTTTTGAAATTTATTTTTTATCATTTTTAATGTTTGTGTGCTGTTTTGTGTTTGTCTTTGTTGTTAGTGTATTATTGTTTTTCTATTCTCTTTAAAATAAAAAAATAAGAATATACTATATGAATAGTATATTCACAATATATATATTCTTAATACATTCATCTGGTTATAGGTATGTTGGTTATTCCCATGATTTAGCTATTATGAGTAGTGTTGCAGTAACCATGTGTTATGGTTGAAACATTGTGTCAACTTGGGGAGTCTAGAGGTTTGGCTAAGTGACTCAGCAGGAAGCCAGGCTGCTTACTTTGTATACATCCTGAGCCTGTGGAAGAGGAGGACATGGAGATTATGTGAGAGCTACACGCCCCTTAGGTGAGGGTAGCCTGTTTACAAAGTAAGGCAGGGAAAAAAGCTGCTTGCCGCCATTCCTCCCTTTTGCTCTGGCTGTTTGCTGTTGGACTGCCATTCCCCCCTTTGCTCTTGTTGCTTTGCTATCTTCTACCTCGGAGCCAGCCAAGTATGGACTGAAACCTCCACAAACTGTAAGCTAAATAAACCTTTCCTTCTTCCTTTTGGGCGTTGGGTATTTTGTCTCAGCAATGAGAGAAAAGTAACCAAGACACCATGGATATATAAGTATCACTGTAATATGATGACTTCAACTCTTTCAGGAAGAAATCTGGAGAATATATCTTTGTCAAATGGAATCTCTACTTTTCTAAGGAATCCTCATACTAATTTCTATACTGGCTACACTAATTGATATTCCCACCAACAGTGTAGAAGTTATTTTTTCCCCACAACCCTGACAGTATTTGTTTTTTTTTGAGTTCATGACAACAGCCATTCTTTCTGGAGTGAGGTAGGCTTGTGCTGGTTTATGCATTCTCAGTGTCCCTTCCCTTTCTATATCTCACAACAACTTATTGATCCGACTAAGAGTTCAATAATTTCATGAAAGAAAAATGTTGATTTGTAATATTTTTATAATTTTATTACTCATTTCTTATTTTAGCCTGATTAGGATCTTTGTCCGTAGAACCTCAGTGGTTTATTTGCTCTTGTTTGAAAGCTCTTCAAGAATTTTCAGGTACTGATCTTCTTCCAAATTTCAAGCAAGCAGTGCAGTATTATTAACCATAATCAGCATGCTATACAATAGCTCCCCATAATCTATTCATCTTATAATTGAAAGTATATAACTTTGACCAATCTTCCAAGCTACAGTATTTGTAAATTCCATACATAAGTGAGATCGTAAAGTACTATACTTGCCTTTCTGTGTCTGTTTTATTTAATCTGACATGTCTTCTGGTTTCATCCACACTGTTACAAGTAACAGAATTTATATTTTTATGGCTGGATATATTGTGCTGTGTACCTTTACCTGCGTTTCTCTATTTCTCTTCTGTGGAAACTTAGGTTGCTTTTATATCTTAGCTATTGTGAATAGTGCTGTGATGAACACAGGGATGAAGATATTTCTTCACTGTATTGATTTCATTTCTCTTAGATGTATATCCGGAAGTGCAAAGAAGACTACATTTTCATTTCCAAACATCCTTGGGTCGTTTACCAAGACAAAACACATCCTATACCATAAGGGAAATCTTTTCAAATTTAAAAGAACTGATATCATGTACAGTATTTTTCTGACAATAATAAACTAGAAATCAGTAAGGAAAGCACAGTAGGAAAATCTCAAAATACTTGAAAATTAATATCATACTTCCAAAAAAATTGTCATCAAAAAAGTCTCAAAAGAAACTGAAAAAAGTAATATGTAGTAACATTTTGCCTACATGACCTCTAAGGACTTAGCCAGCCACACAATATCAACAGAGAGCCCAGGATGCAGGAGCTAGGCTTTTTGTTCTAGGCTGTTTCACATAATTACTTTACTCTGCAGAGCTCCTGCACTGTCTTACAGGCCTTGTGGTGTCATGATTTAATTAAGCAGAACCTCTGCTGGATCTCATGCACCTAAACTGGCAAACCATGTGACCTGAGAACTCTAGCACCCATTAGCTATTATTTCTCCTGAGTTTTGTGTTGAAGACATTGTGTTTTACACTCTAGATGTGTCATCTCCATGAAGTCACTTTCAGCTAAAATTTCCTTTAAAGTTTAAGTGAAGTAATAAAGATAAACTACCAACATGGATCTTTTTTCTAATTCTAACAACTCAAACAATAAATCATATGTGAAATGGAAAGAATAAGTGTTTTCTGTATTGCATAAAAGGACTTGCATTCCACCCGAGGGTGAATGTGGCTCCCAGTAAGCCGGCCAATTTCATCCAGTTGGGGGGATGACACACGCTTTTGTGTGGGAAGAATATTTCTACTCTGGACAGCTGTATTGGGATCAATATTCAATAGATCACTTTATTTTCTCTGAAAATAGAAGTCAGATTTAACCTGGTTTCCAGGTTGAACTATTCCACTCTAGGTAAGTTTAGTTCATTTTAGGGTTTTACATCATCATATAGTGACCAAAGTTGTATCATTTTCTGCTTTTAACAATGGAATTTACAAAACAAATACAAGGCATTTTGAGCTGCACCAAGTTCCTACACAATTTTTGACTCAACCAATCACATACCTAGTGCCACATTTGATCCTGTGTTTCCGTATTGTACTGTTCTAAATGTGTGCTTAAACTTTACAAAGAGAGTTTTGATAGGAACACTTAGAAAATTTTTAATGTATTTCTTTTGGTAATTTGAAAAGACACTGACTTTTGAAAAATAATACTATAAAAATATAAATTTGTATAAAGATGGATTTATTCAAGAGTTTACAATTGTTTCTATGAAAAAGTCAAAAACTTGGGAAAGGAAAGCAAAATGACATGTTTTTAGCAGATGGATGACGTGATTACTTACCCAATAAAGTCTAACCCATCTGAAATAAATGCCTACTAGAATAACTCAATTAAAAAAGATTGAGAGATGTACTAATAATATATAAAAATAAATGTATTTCTATTTCTGAGCAATTAAAATTGAAATTTTAAAAATTAACAGCACAAAATGACATCTGAAACCATGAGTTACATAAGAAGCCTAATAAATGATGAATAGTATCTACTCACTGAAAATATAAAATTTCTGAGGATTTAAAAATATGGAAATAGAGACACACAAACACAATAGAATGAAAGGCATAGCATTATCGAATTACAAATTGTTTTAAATGAAAATTAGTCAATGCCCTCTGAAAGAAAATTTCAGTAAGGTTATTAAGGACATTGACCAGCTTATTCAAAATGTATGTGATATTCAAATTAATACATTGCTACACCTAACATAGATCGAAATAATCCAGACAGAATAGCATTGGTACTAGAATAGACAAATACATCAATGGAAACAAATATCCAAGATATAGTACTGAGTGAAAAAAAAATCAAAGAAAGAAATAATATGACATACATAGTTGTACACTTACAGTAGTCCTACATTATTGAGAAAAGATACAAAGACCCCAGTGATAAATGTAATTGCCACAAATATCAAACCATATATATAGACACATAAGATGAAATTTAATTCATGAATAGGTAGAATAAGAGGTTAGTAAAAATAACAAATAAAATACAGAACAATTGCAACAATATACGATAAAAAAGTTACATACATACTTTCACCCCTTAAATCTTGTGTCTTGTACTCACCTTTCTTCTTGTGATGATGTAAGATTGTATGATGCTTATATGATATGATAAAGTGAGGTAAAAGGTATAGACATCATGACGTATCACCACTGAAAGCTTACTTTGAGTGGTATACTTTCTCCTTAATCAACTTGGTCAGCAATGCTAGAAGTGTGAAAACTGCCTCTTCAGCAGCAGACACAGCCTCTCCTATTAACTTTTGTATTTTTTAATCCAAACCTATTCCTCAATCCACGTAACTATCCCTTGTTTGCATTATATGACTTGGTGTCACTTGTTGGAGAGAATCTTCTTCTGATCTCTTTGTACAGGCTCAATGCTCTGGTGGAACGTGTTGCTGTCAATTGGAACACATTTTCTGTTCATATCTTCCATCCAGAAATTTAGTGTTTTTCCTTCCTAATTGAGCACTGTGATTACAACTTTTGTTGCTTGAGTGTGACAGCAAAACTTAGCATGAATTTCTTCTTTCATCTTCACAATTTCATAGACAGATTTGTTCTTACCATACAGCTTAACACCTTAGTATACATTTTCTCCTATTAAGTAGAGAGCTTTCACCTTTTCCTTTAAAAGAAACATTTCCTGGCTCCTCTTTGGAATATTGAAATTACCAGCATTGCTACTATTCTTGCTATTGTTGAGTAAATAATAAACAGGATATGTGATAATATATTATTGTATATAATCTATATCTAGTGTTCATATGCTACAAAAGAGGAATAATTCATATCCCAGGTGGGATGGAGCACGATGATACAAAATTTCAACATACTGCTCAGAAAAATGCACAATTTCGAATATGAACAGTGTATTTCTGGAACTGTCCATGTAACATTTTCAGATCATTTTGTATAGATGAACACATAGTAACAAAAGTGTCCAAAAAACCAAAGGAGAGGAGTACATACAAAGAACACACAATCCAACCTGGACAACCTCCTAATGGTCAAATCTGGAATAATTTGACCACTAAAATAAATAGCCCAGGAAATAACAGCAAGAACTGGCAAATGATTTTATATATTAAAGTAAAAATCTTTTCATAATAAAGGAAACAACAGAGTGAAGAGACAGCCTACAGGATGGGAGAAAAGATAAAGGACAAAGGAATACTTATGTACACTATGAAAATCAGTATGGAGTTTCACAAAAACCTACCGATAGGGTTACCATTTAATCTATATATACATTCATTATCTTCCTGAAAGAACTAAAATCAGTCTATTCTAGTGACATCTGCATAGTAATATGCACTAATTAAAAAGAAGAAAAAGCTAAAAATAGTAATTGTAGATTACAACCCAAAATAGTTTTTAAAAATAAATTCATGTTGATATAAACATATCATTGAAAAAGTAAATAAATGGAGGGTTAATTTTCTTACAGAATTCCAAATAATATATGTGCACATACCCACATCCAGGAATGGAGCTTAATCCCAAACTATACACAGGATTAACTAACAGACTTAATGACTTGATTCTACAGAACAGAATAAGGCAGGACAGAAATATCAAATTTGCAGTGGAAAAACTTGTCAAATCTGGGCATGGTTTTGCACACCTGTAATCCCAGCACTGAGGAGGCTGAGGCAGGAAGACCACTGCAAGTTTAAGGCAAGTCTGGGCTACAAAGGGAGTTCAAGTTTAGCCTGAATGGCATAGAGAAACCCTGTCTCAGAAAAAAAAAAAAAAAAACAGGTAAAACTAATCACACATGACCTCATCATATGATCAATGCTGATATCATCAGTAACATTATATAGATATCATGTACTTCCTGATGTTATATGATTAAAAACAACATTGTATCTCACTGACATATTTCCACAAACCCAAAACCCAGGTTCTAATCATGAGGAAAATATCAGACAGATCCAGATCAGAGGACACTCTGTTGAATATCATTAATCTTCTAGATACTTAACATCTGAAACACAGAGATACTGAAAAGCTATGTGTGACTTTGAATTGTGATGCAACACTGTAACTCGATCAAGAAACATCAAAGAGATTACTAAAGCACACTCTGGTTGTGTGTAGGTGGATCATGGGGACATGACCTTACATACATTATATCAGTGATGGCGAACCTTTTAGAGACCAGTGCCAAAACTAAAACCAAAACGAACTTAATTCCCATAAACTGGCAACATTGCAATTAAACCTGAATAATGAATGCTTTAATATTAAAAAATGACTCACACATTAACATCTTTTGTCTCAAAAGCAAAGCAACACATGTGCCATAGGTTCACCACCACTGCTGTCTATGGTCCCTGGCTCCTTTCTTTCTGACACTGTACTCTGGCTCTGCTCCCTAGCCACCATAAACTGAACCTATTTGCTCCACCAAGCCCTTCTACTTCTGCCTCAGAGCCAGCCAACCATGGACTGAATCATGTGAAACCGTGAGCCAAATGAAACCTCTCCTGATTTAAACTGTGGTGTCAGGTATTGTGTCTGAGCAACAGGAAAACTATTGTGGAAGACTGACTGAGAGAACACGCAACATCATATTACCTTGGATCTAATCCTGGGCACAAAGTTGGCATTATTAGAATGTCTCATGATGTCCAAGTAAAGTCTATAGTTCAGTTAATAGTAATGAACCAATCTTGGTCAGGTCAAATTAAAAAAAAAAAAAAAAAAACCTACGAAACTACTCAGAAGCTTTACTCTACATAAGTCAATAGATTGTTTCCGAGCCATATTTGTATCTGGACATAAGCAAGAAAAATACTCTTTGTTAACTTTCTCATCAATATTCATTCCTCCAGCATTTTTATCAAATATTCCATAGTGGCTTCTACTACTCCTTTCTTTATCTGTGATGAAAGAAGTAAGAATAGAATTGTCGAGAGAGTCACTAGATTTTTCAAAATGAAAATACGTGGAGGAGAAAAACACTTATTCCAGTCAAGCATAGTGAAAATTTAGCAGTTTCTTCACTATTAGCTCCTTCCTAATCCATTCATTCATGCATAAATGAACATACATATGTAAATAAATTAGTGCCTAAGAAAGTTTGAAAATGTCCAAAATTTTATGAAAAAGTAGTTCATAGCCACAATAATCTCTGTAATAGACATTTAAATGAAGGAAAAAGCATGGCATATTTTTTAAAATAATTACATAAAAAGTCTGAACAAAACCAGCAAAAAATTTATATTTTAAGAAATTTAATTATCTTAAAAGAGAAGTAATATGTAGAGTCTGTAGCACTACAACTACTATTAAACACAAACCTAATGAAATTTTCATTTGAGGCTTAGCTATATTGTGCTTGAAATATTCTTTTCTTGACTGTTACTATCCCATCCATGAAAAATAAATTTAAATAATTCAGTCTACTAATATCTTTTATATGGCCTTTTCCTTGAATTATTTTTATGCTTTTAAAAGTATAATTACAGCCATGTTAACATAAAATATACTATTTCTGAAACTCTGATAACATATTTGCTTACTTCAAATAACTCAGCTCCATTAGTGGCTATAACTAGAGTACAGCAATAAATACTTGTATAAATAAACGTGTACTTTTGATAAATTATTATCATAGGCACAAACTCAGCAAATATCATTCCATTTTTATACATATGTGGATATTTAAAGGTAATGTCCTTTGTCTTTCAGGATTTGTGTTCTAAAATTCAGTCATTATTTTAAGATTATGGCTATCAGAAGTTGCTTTTTATCTTCCCTGAAAACAAACTTTCAAACTGCCTTGTTGACGGATGCAATTAAATGAGAAAAGGCAGGGGAGGAAAGCAAAAAAGCGATCTCTGACACCTGGCAGCTGTTAGCTAACGTGGCAGATGACATCTACCTTGCATTTCTTGCTGAACATAAACAGTTTCATAAAAAGTCAGCATCCGAGGAGATTAATCTGTGACCCTGATGGAACAAGACAAGAGATTCCAGGAGGGCTGGCTTGAAGTTCCTCATACTCACCTCCTCCTCAACAAGGAAGGTCCAAAGCCACAAGTGCATAGCTGCGTTTTGAGGTGAGTGACTATGAAAGAATGCTGGAACCAAGCAAGGGGGAGACTGGAACCTTGCAAGAGATAGAAACCTGGAACAACACCATAGAAAGAGGAACAGTGTACCCCAGCTACTGTGATCCCAACTTCCTAGCAAGAGGAAAACCTGTCCTTTTCAGGGAAAAGTGCAAACTCCATTAGTACGACTGCTGGCCATACTAGCTACCGGAGAGTTTCAGTCATTGCAGGCTTACAGCTCACTGAGGGAACAGCATGGAGTCCTCACAGAAGCCTTGCTTGGCGCTGTCTTATCACCAAACCCAGGAGCCTAGATGACATAGCTTGGTGCCACTCTGGGGAGGCAGCTATTACCCAAATTCATATTGCCTAAGATTCACAAACCTCTCTGCATTTTCCCACTCTTGAGACTCCATAGATAGTCCAGCATACTAGCCCAAGGGTCTGTAACTGCAAGCCCAATTTGACTGGGCAGTGTAACTGTGGCCCCAGGAACCAAGCCCAGATAGTGCTTTTCACTAGAGGAGACAAGTGGTTCTGCATAGAGAGCGATAAGAAGTGTTGTTCTCAAGAGCAGAAACACAAGAACATTTGTCTTCTAGGACGTAGGGTGTGGCCAGCAGTGGGTATTCACACATCCCTGCCAGGATTGGGAATGGGGCCAAAGAGCAGGCACCAGTTCTTCACCATTGTCTCCACCTATGCATGGGAAACCATGTGTCAGACCTCACCAGCACCGGAATTAACATTAAGTGTTTCAGGTTCCCCACTGCTGCTGAATCTGCTGATACCAAAGGCCCTTGATAGGAACAAAACTCATCTAACAGTGCCTGAGGCAACATTCACCTACTCCTGGTGCTGTCAGTTCCACTGGTAGAAAGGGCAGACAGAGGGCACCCCACACCCACTACTATGTACATCATGCCCACGTGGACTGCTAGAGTGAGTCTGCCCGATTTCCACCCCAAGAACATGGGTCCCTCCCACACCACTGCCACACCCACTACAAACAAAGCCATTGAGTAGAGGTAAGAATTGGTAAGGAGACTACAAAATGGAGCCTAGATGCACAAATCTCTATGTAGGGTCACAAGAAATATGGAAGAAAGATAGCATAATACCTGTGAAAGAACACAACTACAAGTATATTCTTTGTGGTCTTTGAGCACTTGACTTTAAAAAAGCCAACATAAAATTATGAAAAACTCCCCGGGAGAAGATGTTGCTGTTGTTGGTATTTGTTAATAGTGTTCTCTGTGGTGAGACTATGCTAGAGGGACAGACATGTGTGCCTGTTGGTCATAATGAGAGGAAGAGAATTAATGAGTTACATGCCAAGGATGGGTTATACAGGAGTTTGAGATACTTTAGTCTTGTTTTATTTTTGTTCCCTGTATGTCCTGGTACAATACTCGTATTTCCTTTCTTCCAAGCATTTCCCTGCCTTCCAAGTTCACTATGAGTAAGCACAGAATAGTATGTCACTGTTCCTAAGTACATACTTACCATCCTCCTCTTATCATCTAAGTTCTAAGCAAAGAAATAGACACAACTAAGACATGTATACCAAAACAGAAGTTTCATGAATAATAAAGGCAGAAGGTTTTGACTAAGGCATCTGACAAGATTGGCTTGCCAACACTCTCTGTGTACAATTTCCCAGGCTAGACTTTGGGTCATGCTAACAGAGAAAAAGTCTGGATTTCAGGGCAGATATTAACTCCTTAAGACTTTTTCCTTGTACCTGTGCAAAATATAGCATGAAATAAACAGGCCACATTGCCAGTGCTTACTAATGTTTTAATAGATTATGTCCATTAAGTTCAAAAATGTAGACCAATGTCTTGGTTACTTTTCTCTCGTTGCTGAGACAAAATACCCAACACCCAAAATGAAGGAAGGAAAGGTTTATTTAGCTTACTGTTTGTGGAGGTTTCAGTCCATACTTGGTTGACTCCGAGGCAGAAGACAGCAAAGCAACAAGAGCAAAGCGGGGAATGGCAGCCGAACAGCAAAGCAGCCAAAGCAAACGGGCAGAATGACAGCAAGCAGCCTCTTTCCCTGCCTTACATTTTAAACAGGCCATCCCCACCTAAGGGGCATGTAACTCTCACATAATCTCCCTACCCTCCTCTTCCATAGACTCAGGATATATACAAAGTAAGCAGCCTGGCTTCCTGCTGAGTCACTTAGCCAAACCTCTAGACTCCCCAAGTTGATACAGTGTATCAACCATAACAACCAATGATTTCACCAACTAATCTAAAAACTTACTCCAGAAGTGCTTCTTCAATGGGAGGCCCTATGTATGCAAACTTGAATAGTACTTTTTTTTTTTTTTTTATGGTACTGGGGATTGAACTCACAACCTGGTGCTTGCCATGCAGGCCCTTATGCCACTGAACTATACCCCCAGCCCGAATAGTACATTTTAGAGGCTCTCCTGCAATGCTTATGGTGGAGGGTCAAGTGGATTGGTTTGGGAATCTACACAAGGGATTGGTGCAACACACTTCTGGGCATATGTAGGTGCCCATGGAAGTGTAGCATTGGTCTCTATGCCCTGTTACTCACCAACTTCTTCTCTGGTAGTGTTTCCCCTGCTCTGCTTCCGAGCTGCAGTGAATGAAGTATCTTTTTCTACCACATCTTTCTACCATGATATTTTTACCTTGAAGCTATCTAATCATGGACTAAATTCCTTAAAACCTTGAAAAAAATTAAACCTTTTCTCCTTTAAGTTGTGGGTACTGGGTATTATGTCCCTGTAATGGAAAAATTAACTACTACACCTAATACTTTCAATGTTTATTTATCTAGTCCACTGAACTTATTTATTAAACTTGCAATCATATGACTGCAGCTATCTCGCTTATCAGGGACAAGGGGAGTCTCATTTCTGTCTCCATGCAGCTATGCTTTCAATATCAGTGAATGTTTTTTGTGGATGTTCTTTGTTCCTCTCAAAGTGAGTAAAGATTTTACCCACTACAAAGTATAGAAATCAATACAAATTATGTATTAATTAATTGACCCCAATGCTTGAGAGTGAAAATTTATGCCTTGTCCTGGTTATATACAATCAAATTCTTATATGGTTATCAAGAACTCTACAGTGATAAAAATAGCAATATTAATCTGTGTCAATAATAAAGTATATCCACATCGGGATACCCCAATGTTGAATATTAACTACTCATATTATTAAATTTCTGCAAGACTTCAAAATAAAATAATAATACCTTTGTGGATAAGCGTACAACTCTGACCTGTACTAGTTGATATCAAATCTCAATTCTTACACTAACTACATTAATGATACTGAGCAAGTTAATTAACCTTCCTTTGCCAGTTTTCTAATCTGAGAAATAAGAATGAGTGAAATTTACACAGTTTATATAAGAACGAAGTGAATTAACATACATAAAGCTTTTAAGGGTATGACTAACAGACAAGATGCACTTTATAAAAATGATATTTTACTATTTTAGTGTAATAGAATCCCAAACACATTTAACTCGATGCAAAAATTATATCTAATGGAAAAATCACTACTCGTTGTACCACATTTCCTATTCTACTCAGTATATACTAATCTCATTCTCTGTCTCACTCTAAAGAGTTAAAGGGACAAGTTCAATGACTTCATCCCACAGCCCTTTATTGGAAAGGCTATTGTTTCTTTAGTACCTCCAAAATTATATAATTCCAACCAGACTTTTGTCATCATTTCAATTGAGCTATAATTTATGAGCAACAAAATTTACTAATCTGAAGTACATAATTTAATGAGTTGTAAACTGTAATCCAGTAATCACCACCAGAAACATGGAATAAAATATTTCTATCTCTCTGAATAGTTCCTCCATGCCCCATTTTAGCCAATATTTCCTGCAGAACTCTTGGATCCTGGTAACTTCCAAGCTACAATATTTTCTATTACATTAGCTTGCATCTTCAGAAATGTTATATAAATGGAATCATAAATTAGGTAGTTTTTCTCTCTGGCTGTTTTCCCTTAGAAGAATGCTTTTGCAGTTCACCTTTTTTCATGAATGCCTCAGTAGTTTACTTCTTTTAATTACTAAGTAATATTTTGTTGTAGGTATTGACTAGTCTTCTTTACTTCATGAGAGAGAAAAGATTAATATCCTCGGGCAACTGAGATAAAAGGAAAAACCTGCTAAAAAACTCCTGTCAGGCAGTTCTAAGGTTAGAGAAGATCAGTGTCTTTTCAAATCGCTAGTCCTTTGTCAATGACACATTGGTTGCTCAGTACAGCTACAGTTCTTCATCAAAATAAACTTCAATCCTGCACTGTACCCCCACTTTCTGCTATTTACCCAAAACCATTCTGCATCTTCTCCTCACTGGAACAACTATAAGTGCCTCAAATCCTCCTTGTTTCTACAAATGTGGTTCTTTGTCAAGAATTTCCTCTTCTTATTTGTCTATCTACCAAATTCCTTCCTGCTTATTATCCTTCACAGCTCAGCTGAGATTCCACCTCCCCTGTCAAGACTTTCCTGTCTCTTCAAGTAGAATTAATTACTTCTTTCTTGGTGGCCCTGAAGCACCATACATATAATTCCCCTGTATTATTCATTTAATGATAATTTATGAGCAAATTCAGTTATACCACTCTTCCGGAAAAGATAGTCCCGTTCAAGTTTATTTCTTCACCTGAAGGTTCAGCTGTCAGCACCAAAGTAGATATTCACTAAGTGTTTCTTTGACAAAAGAAAATAAAGAAGTAAATGCATGGAAGTTCCCTCCTGTTGATACTCATCTGTCACAGATAATGCAAGTATGTGAACACAATTCACTGCTCTAATTGCCTGGAAATCTACCTCTTTGCATCCCATTGGTTTTCAGTGGGACAGAGAGGTCTGTTAATGCTCTGATAAATCTTGTTGAATTTTAAGGAAATAAATGCTATCCGCTGAAAAGTGTACTTAATTATTCAGAGTGCGTAGGGATTCTTTGACATGGCTAGCGACAAACTTATAGCCCTTCTGACAGGAAGGATGCATTCGTAATTAAAATGTGACCCATGCTGTCTCCTGCTGCCAGATTTTCTTGAATCATCACTGGAGATGAAATTCTAATTATGACATTTAAAGAAATAAAATTCTCCAGGGAAAGCAGCTTCCAAAAACAGAGTGTACGTCGACAGCTGTTGTGGAAATTACTTATTTTAACCTTTGCCATAAAAATTGTAAAACCAACATAGCTCCTTCACTTGAGCAGACACTTTGGGAGATGGATTTGTAGGTGTGTTTTGAGGATTAGCCTAAAGCCAAGACTGCACCATTTTACAACAGAAGTTCCATTAAAGTTTCTTAAATTTTAGTGAACTTCTGTTCAGGAAGTCCTTTTAAATTCTGATGAGCTGACATTTGAATGCTTTTGTGGCAGATGGCTATCAGCTAAAAGAAGTACACAGTATTTTATTCTTACAAGCTGAAATCAAATTTTGAAGTTATGACAAAACTCCTAGAAGCTTGGGTCATATATATATTTTCCAAAAATGAAACTAACTTGGGCTTCAACTCAAAGTTTCCAGGTATAATGTCTTTGGATCTTTCAGTATTGTCACTAAAGATTAGCTTCTGCAAATTCAGTGACCATTTAGAATATGTTTGAGTATCACTATGTCTAAGTGTTGTTTTTTAAATATGTACATAATAATGGCATGATAAAGTTTCTGAAAGTTGGTATATCCATCAATTGCTCATCTAAAAATCTTTATTCAATGATTTTTCTAGTAGAGAGTAAATCTATACTAAGTCTTCCATATTTTGAAGATTTAGAAGAATTGGTCATGATTTATTGCCTACAGGGATTTCATAAACCCAGTAGAAATAAAATTGGTCTACAGAGAGAAGCACATATTTAACAGAAACAAAACATTTAAAAGTTCTGTAGGTTGGATCTTAAATGAGCTCAAATTTCCTATGTGTTAAAGATTTGGCCACTAAGGTGTTGCTTTTGAAACAGAGTCATATCATTGAGAGGCAGGCCTACTGGGAGATCTGTAGGTCACTGGAGGCATGTCCTTGAAGGATACTGTGGGACCTGGCACCTTCTCACTCAGTTTTGCTTCCTGGCCATGAGATAAGCATTCAATAAAGATTTTTAGATGCGTAATTGATGGATATAGCAACTTTCAGAAATTTTATCATACCATTATTAAGTAGATATTTAAGAAACAGCATTTAGTTACACATAATGATACTTAAACATCATTTGTCCCACCGTACATTCCTGCCATAATGCCCTACCTTGCCACAGGCCCAAAGCAAGGCACCCAACCAATTATGACCCAACCCTCTAAAATTATGAGTAAAAATATAGCTTTTCTTTTTACAAGTCAGTTATCATGGATATTATGATGATGGAAAGATAACACAAATAGAAACAGAAGATACCTGGCCAGAATCTCTGCATTTACAGTTGATGACTGAAAATGGAGATAATCTCTTTACTCAAAGATTTAAATCTAATTGGTTAGCGTTCCAAGTTCCTTCTGAAAACACACCTTCTTGTTAACCGTGACAAAAGGCTAGATTTGGATGTACTTAAGACCTTACAATTTTCTCTTTCAAAATGACCTTCTCATCACAACAGAGTCAAGAAGTGTCATAAGCTTGTGCCTCACTCAACTGTGTCATCATCAACTACTAGTAAATAACTCCAGACAAGTGAAGTCCGGGCTGTTTCAGAGCTTGATGAATAGCTTTCTGAGTTCCTTCTCCCAGCTGTCATTGCTCTGACACAATGATTGAATACAACTCTTGCACCATGCCAATGGGAGCTGTCCACAAAGGGCACCACATATTTCTGAGTGTGGCTGGTCTCATGCTTCCAGAACAACACTACAGCGCTCAAATCAGCATCCTGTTACTCCAAAAAGAAAGTAAAATCTAATCTTTCAGAAGGGCAGTGTGAGAAAAAGTCATAGATCAAAACTTACCTTCAAATGGCATGCTCATATATCTTCATAGGATTAGATAATGTACAGTGTCTAATCGTACAAAATGGACACTGAGCAGTGTTTTAACTCATTCCAGTTAAGCATTTAAAATTTAAGGAGAGTACAGCATCAGCATTAAATGACAGATTTTATTCAATTCAAAAGGTTATCTGTCAATCTTACCTTCTTTTCTCTGCAGCTGTGCTAGACCCTTACAGTTCAATCTTCAAGTACCCATACTTGCCTGCAAATGCTTTTCTGTGGACATTGCTGTACTATTTTTGACATATGATGACATGGATCAGTAACTTCAAGCTCTTAGCACCCTTTCTTGGTCTGGTCTGCCATACCTTAACTCTAATACTCACTAAGAGAATCCACCAGTGGTTGCTGGCTTACCATGTTGCTATTTGTGATACTTTCATGAACAAAAAGCACATGTTAAATGTCTCCACAAGTAACTTCTGAGATCCTGTATACCCACAGTTCAAGGCTTTTTTATTCTTTTCCTTTTGTTACTTTAATTTGTAAAGCAAAATTCTACACTGCTCCTTTTTCCTAATCCCCAGCTAAGTACTGTCCAATAGTCTAGTTCCCTTGTAAAGACTAAATGCTCTTCCTCACCCAAACACATTTTCTGCAAGGAACTACCAGACTGGTGTCTCAGCTTCTAAAGTGATCATAGTGAGTTGGACTCATGGTCATAGACTTCTTAAATTTTGGTACTTATTCTATCTTCTGCTGCAGTGCTTTTCCCTATAGCAGAAGGGTGCTTAATATTTGCTTGAGAATTATATGACACTTTTAACACTTAACCATTTAACCAATTCTTCCATCAGTATTTTTACCTTGCTATATGCTCAACTCAAGACTTAACTTTAAAGAGGAGCCACTAAACTCCTTTTAATAGACATGGACAATGAATATGGTAGAAAATGCACAATTTTGAAGTACAGGCATCTGGACCATGATTCAGCACAATTTTCCTTTCTTTGAGCATCCATGCATACAGCTAGAATCCACACCAATAAAGAAGATAGCCATACAACTTATAAATTTATAAAAAGCCTATTTCTCGGACCATAGCAATAAAGCATAAGTAATGCCATCTTACCAAAACTTTTTGCATTCTTCACCATCTGCTCTGTAGGAATTTAATCCAAACTCAAATACTTCCCCTAAGGCTCACTTGGTCCCCTGTAATTTTCTTGTTTACTACAGTAGCATGTACTGTTTTCCTTCTCTTTGGGTAGCTCACTATGGTGTTCACCCCTGTCAATAACAATTGTAAGTGTTCTTCTGTTGAAGTCTGCTGTTTCCATGGATGCCAGGGTCAATAAGAGTCCTACATATTTGTGTTAAGGCAGCCAATGACAAAGGTTAAGAATATCTGCATTTGCATTGATGCTAAAGATTGGCACAGTTTGATATAGCTTACTTTAGTAGATGTTGGTGCTTATGTCTACCCATTGCTGCTTTCTTTTTCTTTTAAAGACACTGTCTCTCTTCTAAAAGAAAATAAAAGTTCTTCTATCCTAGCACTAATAATAAATTCTGACAGGTTTGTCTTAAAAACATCCCCATCTCTCATCCCTATTTACAGGACTCATTTGTTGCTGAGTATCTAGTTCAAACTGACCTCCTTCTTAGATATTCAGACTTTACCCTAAATTAAGCAAGAGTGAGTTTTTCCTGAGAAATGATGAGACCCTGGCATTTTTAATAACCATATTTTCTGCCATATGGAATACTCTCAATTTGCCACATTATCCAATGAAGTCAGAAGAGGGAAAGAGGAAGATAAGTGACCTACAGGGATCCTTGGCTTCATTAACTTTCTTAGTTAAAGGTTTGCATCCTGCCTTTCCTGAAGTCACTTTACCCTTCGTTGATGTAAATTGAGTATTATTTCCAGATTTCTTTTTCTTTTGCTTCAGCTAATTCAAATATGAATTCTGTCACTTGCATCAGTAGAAGGTGATGGAGAGAATGGGTACAGAGGAGTGGCAGGAGGGAGGGAGAGACAGGGGTTGAGAGAGAGAGAAAGGTGGGGGAGGGTGGTCCTGTGCTCCTGCTGCTGTCAGGAGGAGGTACTACTGCACAACAGCATTAGTTATGAGCCCCTTCTTGCAGTATATAGATAGAGCACCCTAACGTACCAACTAGGGGCTTTTTCTCTGATTCTTCGGGTTTCTTTTTCATTATTGGAAATATAGCATCAATGCTTTTAAACACGGGCTCTCATCTGCTAGCTATTTTTCCTTGAATACTCGCATTCATGTATTTTATTCCCCTTCACCTTAGGTTCAGTTATGAATGCATGCAGGCTGTGATATGCTCAGCATCAGGTGCTGTTTTCACAATCTAACACTGGTCCAAAGGATAAGTCTATATTTCTATGCCTCTATTCTCTCTTGCTGTAGGATGACTTGTGTCAAACAAGATTTTTTAGCTTTTAATCAGAATTTGTAGTATCTCTATCCTATCTATAACAGCCAGTTGCCATAGTCAGTTACCCAAAACTGTAGAATACAACAGAATCAGGCAGGACTCTCACAGAAGAGGGGGCAATGGAGATGCTTCTTGAAGGATGAATTTGACGTTGAATTCAAAGATAAAATCAGTGATTCTCAAGTTTAAATAATATTAAGGATGTGTACATTTATTCAGTATGTCTCAGAATCTTCTAGACAAAATTTAATACCATGCCCTGCACTGCCTCATTCACTTTAAGTTTTTCCTCGTTTAAAATAAATAAGCTAAGTTTTGCCATGGAAAAATAATAAAATGAAATTCTCAATTTGTTTACTTTTGATAAACAAAGAAGTTTTATCAGCATTATAGATTTTCTGCAACATGCTTCACATATGCTATTTTATTTCATCTTTATTTCATTTGCTAGAGCAGAAAGTAGAATATAGATCTATCTGCTTATAGCTTCAGGAATGGATGGGTGGACAAGTGAAAGTAATCTGTCAGTGTGTCTTTTTCTGAATGAAACGTTGGTATAACACGGGCAAAGCCCTGAAAATAAATGTATAATTTGGATGAATTTACTAAATATACTACAAAAACACATCCAATGCCTTTTCAAAAAAAGAATCAAAGCTAGAAATAACAGAAACCCCTTTTCCACTGAGTGTAGGCAATTCTAATCAGCCACTTTGTCAAAGTCTCCACTTTCCTACTTGATATCATCTCGGATTGTATGAGCTCTCCCTATAGGAAGTTCTTAGAAACATACTAGTAAACCAAAATAGATAACTATTGAGCTATGTATCACTTGTATTGTTTTTAAAAAAGAACTCTAGCAGGGCTTCCTTGTGGCAAGATCAAGTTTCTGCCTCCCCTTGTTACAGGATGGTAGTATATGCATCCCTTTCCAAGACAGGTCCTATTTCTGTTTCCAGATTTTTCTCTCCTTTCAGTTTCCCAATACAATTTACTTTTATATTTTTGCACTCTGTTCTTTTCTTTAAGGATACTTTTCTCCCCTAAAAAAAAAATCCTGGATTATCTTTTGACACTCCTCACTCATGTATTTCTCCTGTGTGGATTCCCAGCATTCCTCCCACAGGTAAAATATAATCATGTTCTTTTTGTCTGTTCACACTGCATTTTGAAAACACCTCTGTTGTAGAATTTAGCAATGTCCCTATGAACATTTCTCAGTAATTAGCCTATAAGCTCTTTCAAGACAGAGACAACCCCTTCAGTTCAATTAATTCTGGACACTCTAACTCCTTCAAAACATAGAGTACCTTTATTTCCTTCAGTTTGCTGGGTTCATGTTGTCCTTGCCAACTGTCCTACCCTACATGAAATGGAAAGTCAGCATCCCCAACCAAAGAATTTAAGGGTGAGGAGGAGGGTATTGTATTCTTACTATCTCCTATTTTCATTTTTTCTTTGCATTGAGTTCTAAATCTCTCTTCTTGCTTTTCATTTCCCATGTATGCTGCACATGTGAGCACTACAGGCTGAACATCCCTAACTCAAAAGTCCAACATACAAAGTGCTCCAAAATCTGAAACTTCTTGAGCACCACAATGATACTGCCGATGAAAACTCATCACTGGACCGCATGTACAATTATGTTCAAAGTATATACATAAGGAATATGTGAGGAATATGTTAATTTTGTATTTCGACTTGGGTCTCATCCCCAAGAAATTTCATTATGTTTATGCAAATAGCCTGAAATCTGAAAAAATTAGAAATCCAAAACACCTCTCTTCCTACGCGTTTCAGATAAGGAACCCTGAACCTGTTCATTCTGCTCACGCTGTGCTTGCACTTTTACTCAACAAAATACACGGCTTCAAGTGGCTGTGTGCTACTTTGCTAAACAACTGGGAGAGAAGAATGTTGCGTGGTTTCAATTTAAATATCAACATAGAAATGTTTTGAACAAATAATTCTTCAGACCCTGGGCTATTCCCACTACCTCTATAAACATTCCAGTCATCAGGTCTTCCAATTAGATCCAGTTTCCTGTTTTAGACTAGGATTTCTTCTCTTCTTTATTACTTCTCTTCGTGAGTTTAAGCACCATCCATGCCAAATTTTTTGTTCATATCTTACACAGAACACTATATTCTCTACAGGTGTTTGGCTGCCTTTTTTTGCTCAAATTCACCATCAGAATTTCTCAAGCTATTTTATCAAAGACAGTGTCTCTTCCAAGAGTAATCTTGAAGCCATTTTCTACTATGAACCATCATCCTGACTCCAACAATATATATAGCAAGTGTCTGATTATTACAGGTGGTGCTATGTTCAAGGAAGAAAGCAATCAATACAACATAATCTTGTTCATGAGGACTTGATAACCTCCCAGGATTCTGTTCATTTTTGACAAATACAGTGAATGACACATATTGATAGCAAATAGAGGAAATAAGAAAAGACCTCTTCATGGGTGGTTAAAATTAATGGGGATTTTATGCAAGATCATGAGCAATGTGATTAAAATATTAGAATGACTAATGAACTTTAAAGTGCTTCTTAACCTGTATTCACTGATTCTTTTTTTTACACCAGTCTCATAGACAAAAATTTTACCTCAGGAATATGCAGAAGGTTTGGAACTAAAAATACTTTTAATAGTGAATTATACATCAGTGCAATGGAACTAAAGAAAAGACAGTATCCTTGAGAAGCATTTAAGTTATCTTATTAAACAATTAATTGAAATCATTTTAAAAGTTACTTCCTCCTCAGGGATTAAGGAACAGTGATTAAACTTCCTTATAAAAAAAGGACTCTGAAAGACAGTCATATAAAGCTTCAACTGATACTTATATTATTTAATAAGAGTGTAAGTCATTTCTTGAAAGGCTTTATGTTTTTCAAAAGAAATTGTACTGAAAAAGAATGAAGTCTTAAATGAACTAAATTGACTTAAGAAATATTTAATGATGTACTGTAACTACATTTTTGAGAAAAGACATATAGATTTCCATTCTGTGTATTTCATTATGAGTTTTCATTATCACTGCCATCATACTAATTGGCTTTTTAGTATCTGACATCCTTCACAATAATTTGGTATTCTTATTTAAAAACTGCTGTAATGCCTTTGTCCTTGCCATAATATTCATCCAATGGCTATGACACCAAACTTTCCTAACTCTCCTCTATCTGAAAAGTGATTATAGGATGCAAAAAGCTAATGAAATTTAAACCTTAGGTGCCCTTCATTAAGAGGTTTAATCCTGGATCCAGGGGACCCATCTGTTACTTTCCTATTGTAAATTTGTACTTTAGGGTTATAGTACCCAGCTATGAGTTTCAGTACCTTTCCCTGAGAGGCACAGGAAGCTATCTATGTGTTTACCCACTTAGTATGACAAACAGCAAGGAGTGAGCAGGTGTGCTACAGTGTCAGAACAGAATTTGGACCCAACTTTATGGCTCGGTTAACTGGTTTTGTGTATGTTTACCAGAGAATCAGAGGACACAACAGACCCATACCACTCCAGGGTTTGCTGGAAAAAGTTTTCTTTTGATTTTTCTTGTAAAAGTAGGCAAATTCAGTATAATGGCACATGCAAACCAGATTTGCAAGTTTTAGAGGAGCTCAAAGGTGAATCTTCAGATTACTCACTCTTGGATGATGAAGATGACCCATTACAGTAAAATACATGCTTTCATAACGGAAGAGTGATGTGGGTGTTTCATGATGATGATGACTTTGGCGTCGGCCATGTGAGCTAAAGTTTCTGTGACAGTGAAATGGAGCAAGTATTGACTGATACAGACACAGGGAATGCAGACTTCCTTGATGCAGAGGCCTAAGAAAGCAGCAATGTGAGTACATATTTGACTACATTACCGAATGACAATGCAAACAAATGGAATGATCCAATGTTAGAATTAGGTCCAAAAATATAGTGAAGATCTTGCCAGGAGTGAAACATATTGAACACAACACCAGCACCACCGTTCAGTGCTGGAAATTGTAACAGACAAAATGCTACAAGACGCTGTGAAATACACAAAGGCTGAAATGCAAGGAAGACGTTCTGTATGCCTCAACAACCATATTCAAAATGCATGTGTCATGACCTCTCACTAGCTGAACTGAAAGCATTCATAGGTCCGCTGTGCTTAGCACAGATTTCTCATGGTGATTGCAGGAATGTAGAAGACTTAACCGAAAAGTGATGGGTCAAAATGTGGCATAAAAATTTATGCCCTTGTAGATGTGAAGACCTATCATGCTTTCAATTTAGACATTTACCCTGGAACTCAGGCATAGGTCCTTAGTCACATAGTAATAAACCAAAAGATATTGTGAATAATCTTATTACTCCCATCTCCCAAGCTAATCAGAATGGTTCATTGCCTTTGACTATTCCTCCAGTACTGAGATTACTGAATAATATGACAGTTCTATTTTTATATTTTAAGAACCGCCCCCAAGCTGTTTTCCTCCACAGCTATGCTAATTTACACCTCTCCTAACAGTGGGCAAGGGGCTGGGGATTTAGCTCAGCGGCAAAAGCGCCTGCCTGGCAAGCGCAAGGTCATGAGTTTCAGTTCCCGGTACCGGAGAAAAACCAAAAAAAAAAAAAAAAAAAAAAAAAAAAAAACTAACAGTGGGCAAAGGTTCCCCTTTCTCCGCATTTTCGTCAGCACGTTTTTCTTTAGCCTTTTACAGAATATCAATTTTTAATGAGGTAGTATATCACTTTGGTTGTGGTTTGCATTTGCTGATAATTAATAATATGGGCTATTTTTTCACGTACCTATTGCTCATTTGTATGTCTTCTTTTGCGAAATCTCTATTTTCATCTCTTTCACATTTTTAACTGGGTTATTTGGTCTTGCTATTGAAATGTTATTGTTCTTAGATATTTTGGAATTAACATTTTGTGAGATGTAAGTTTATAAATATTTTCTGCTATTCTGAAGGTGTCTCAGCACTTTGTTGATTGTTATTTTGTTGTGAAGGAGTTGTAATCCCTACTGTCTGTTTTGCTTTTGTTTCCCCTGCTTTTGAGATCCCGTTGAAAATTTTCTTGCTTATTCCACTGTCCCAAAGTATTTCTCCTAAGTTTTCTCCTAGGGATTTCATAGTCTCAGGTATCACATTTACATTTTAGTTTTAAGTCTTTAGTCTATTTTGAGTTGATTTTGTAACTGATGAATGATAAAGGTCTAGATTAATTTTTCTGTAGATGGACATCCATTTTTCTCAGCATCATTTATTCAAAATGAAATGTTTATAGTGTTTGTTGAAAATCAGTTTGCTGTAGATATGTCAAAGTTCTTTATTATCTTCATTGGTCTATGTGTTAGTTTTTATGCTGATACCATGTTGTGTGTGGTTTCTTGGGCTTCTTTTTTTTTTTTGTACCTGGAATCAACTCAGGACCTCACACTTGCCGGGCAGGCACTGTGCCGCTGAGCTATATCCCAGGCACGATGCTGTCTTGATTACTAATTTTGTATATGTTCTGAAGTCAGCTAGCACAATGTTTCCTGCTTTGTTCTTTTTACTCATGAAGGCTTTGGCTACTCAGAATTTTTTCTGGCTCTACATAAATGTTTGACTCATTTTTTTCTAGTTGTATGAAAAGTATCATTGGTATTTGGATAGCAATTGCACTGAATTTGTCATTCACATTGTGTGATATGGACATTTCAGAAAATCTAACTTCCCCTATTCATAAATATGGAATGTCTTCCCACTTTGTTATATGCTCTTCAATTTCTTTCACCAAAATTTTGTTATTATTGGTGAGATTTTTCACCTTTTTGGTTAAATTTATTTCTGAATATTTTTGTAGTTATTGTATATGTGATTGCTTTCTTGATTTCTGTTTCATGTAATCCATTATTGGCATATGGGCATGCTACTGATTTTTATATGTTGATTTTGTATTCTGAAACTTTAGTGAATTTATTTGCTCTAATATTTTGGCAGATTTTAGAAATTTTCTGTATATAATATCATATCATTTGCAAACAGTGAAAATAGAATTTTTCCAACTCGGATGTCTTTTCTTTCCTTCTCTTTCATGGTTGCTCTGGCTAGGACTTTCAGAACCACGTTGAATAAAATTGATGAGAGTGGGCATACTTGTTCTCTTTCAGACCTTAGAAAACTTTTCATTTTCCCCATACAGTACAATGTTTGCTGTGGGTTTATTACAGGTGGCCTTTTCTAGGTTGAAATATCTACTTCTGGACCCATTCATTTTTTTTTAGGAAAGGATGTTGAATTTTATCAGAAAAGAATTTTGCATCTATTCGGATGACTATGTTTTTTGTCCTTCATTCTATCAATGTGATTGTTATACTTATTGGTTTACATAGATGTAAGCATACTTTCAACCTTTGTGTGAATCCCAGTTGATCAGAGTGAAGAGTATTTGTAATGTGCTTTTTGATTTGCTTTGTAGTGCTTTTTGAAGGGTTCTTGTATTTATGTTCATCAGGAATAATGGTCTGAAATTTTGCTTTGTGTTGTGTCTTCACCTGTTTTGATAACAAGGTAATGTTGGCCTCATAAAATGTGTGGAGGAATTCTTTTCTCTTCTGTTATCTAGAATAACTTTCAGAGAATTTATTTCTTCTTATACATTTGGTAGAATTCAGCAGTGAAGCCATGTGATCCTAGGATTTTCTTTGACAGAGATTTTTTATTACTGATTCAGTCATGTTATTTGTTATTGGTCTGTTCAAGTTTTCAGTTTCCTCCTGATTCATTCTTGGTGAGATGTACAGATCTAAAATTTTCTGAATTTCTTCTAGATCAATTTGTTCTGATCAAATTTGTTGGCTACAATCATTCATAATTAGCTCTAATGATTTTACTGTATCTGTGCTGGTATTTACAATGTCTCATTTTATATCTCAGATTTTATTTACTTGAATATTCTCCTTTCCTAGTCCAGTTAAGAATTTGTATCTACTTTGTTTATCATTTTGAAGAAATAATTTTTATTTTGCTTATTTTTATTCCATTTTTAGTTCCACTTTATCTCTTCTCTGATTTTCATTACTTGTTTCCTTCTATCAATTAGTTCTTTCTTTGTACTAAAATGTCTACTAACTTTTCTTTCACTAGTTTTTTTCTCATTTATCTAGTTCCTGAAGATGCATTAGGGGTTATTTAAGTGAGATCTTTCTACTTTTTTAATATGGCTGTTGATTGCTATAAATTTCCCTCTTAGTTATGTTTTTCATGTATGCCATAGGTTTTGATATGTTGGGTCTCTATTTCTATTTGTTTTAATAGATTTACTAATGCCTTTCTGGATTTTTTATCTAAATCATTGATGGTTAAAACATAAATTATTTAATTTCCATGTACTGTAAAGTTTACAAAAAATAAATTTTACTGTTTTTCTTGTTTTGACATATAGCTTTATTGCATTGTGCTCAGAAAAGATACTCAATATAATTTTTAAATTGTTGAAATTTTTGTGACATACCATTTGGACCATCCTGGAGAATATTCCATGTGCTGATGAGAAAAACTGTATGTTTTATATAGCCATGTGATGGAATGTTCTGTAGATGTATGTGAGGTCCATTTGTTCTAGGGTGAAATTTAGATCTGCTATTTCTTTGTTGGTTTTCCATATGGGTGATCTATTGCTCAAAATGAGGTGTTAAAAGTTTACAACTTTATTTTATTGAGTCTGTCTCACCCTTCAGATCTAGTAATATTTGTTCACATATTCGGGTACACTTTTAGTGATGTTGAGTTCATATATATTTAGAACTACCATTTCTACTTTTTCATTATACAATGACCTCTCTTTTCAGTGCTCTTGAGTTAAAGTCTGTTTTATCACATGTAAGTATGGACATTTTTTTATTTCATTTGTGTGGAATATATTCCATCCCTCCACTTCAAACTGTGTGCATAAAGGTGAAGTGAGTTTCTCCTAAGCAACATATACTTGGAGCCTCCTGGGCTTTTTGTTTTGTTTTGTTTGTGTTTAGGTTTTTGTTTTCAATCCATTCAATCATTCTATATTTTTTAACAGAAGAATTTAATCCACAGCATTCAAGGTCATGACTGATTGTTTAGGTCTTCCAACAGCCTTTTGGTAACATTTTGCTTTGTTCTGTTTTGTTGTGTTCTTTTCTTGCTTTCCTTCTTATAGTCTTCCTCTGTGGTTAAGTAATTTACTCTAGCAGTGCTTTGATTTCTTGCTTATTATTTTGGTTTGACTACTATAGATTTTTGTTTTCTAGTGGCTATAAAAAAATCTTTTCTTTATAAAAACTTATTTTTAATGGATAGCAATTTGACATGATTGCAAAGATAAGAACAGAAACAAACCAACCAAGGATCAGTACAAAATACATGTTCCAAAACAGCACTGGAAAATAGTGCCCGGATCGAGAAGGAAATATTGTGACTGGACCTGCCCACAACACCTACGTCACACCTGTGGCCCCAATGCTGCGAAGCTGTGTCATACACTGAGTCCACAGCCTGCCAAATTCAGCACCACAGTTGGACAGGGTCAAGCCCCACACTTCTGTGAGCTACCTCTTGCTGAAGTAAGCCTTGGCCAAGACTTCTGCAACCAGCAACAGTTAATGCTGGCTGCAATAGAAGTCTGACAGAGATAGTCACATTTCTTTCCTCTTCTGGAGGTTCTCTCCACCATAAACAGTGATGAGGACCACTGCAATCTGCCCAGTGTCAAGGCTTCACCAGCCAGGCACTCAGTTTCAAGGCAAAGCTGCATGCTTACCGGCTTTCCCTACTCTTGAAAAATAAGGAATTGCATGACATTATATTGCCCGAGGTTTGGTAAATGTTGATGAAGGCAGTCTTTTGGCCACCTAGGCTCAGTCAAGACTGAGTCTCAGAGCCACACGGATGCGTATAGTTTCAAGGAAGAATCACCATAGCTGGTGATAGTGCAGACCAAAATATGAATCCATGCCCCTGGAATAAAAGTCTCTGCCTATTACTAGGGCACTTCTAGAATATGTTCACATGTACTGGCTACCAGGGTTGATGGTAAGTTTGCTTGCACCTGAGTTTCACAAACACAAGGACAGCACAGTCTGAAGAGGAAGGTAGGTGTGCCCTAGGCTTACTGCAAGATGTAACTGATGCAGGCCAAAACTCAAGTCTGTTCCACCTGTGCCCAGGTCTCTGCCTGATGCTATGGTGGTCTTGAAATTCTGTCTGTGGGCTCTGATCTGTGTATGGGGAATTTGACCTAATCAGCTGGTGAATTGCCCAGCAACTGGTCTGCCACTGGGCTCTGAGACAAAGAGCTTTTACACCCTTCTCCCCAGAGAGTGGAGTCTTGCTCCCTGCTCTGATGCCCAAGGTGGAAGTGTTGTGGCTATAGTCTCTGTAGTCCTAAGACAATGCCAACAGTTTAGTCTGCTGGCACTTTCCTGATGCAGAAGTTATAAGGCTTTGCCCCGCACTAGGTTAAAGAATTGTACACTTAGTACTAGGTTTAAAGTCGAGGTCATGAATTTAATGCATTCTCTCTCTCTCTCTCTCTCTCTCTCTCTCTCTCTCTCTCTCTCTCTCT